>NW_027411644.1:279792919-280221214 GCF_047663935.1 Musca autumnalis
TCGATTATAAAGCTGCCTTCGACAGCCCGCTGCGTTCAAAGGTATTCCAAGCCATATCTGAATTTGGTATCCCCGCAAAGCTCATCCGTATTTGCAAAATGACTTTAACTGACACGAGGTCCTCAGTTAAAATAGGAAAGAACCTCTCCGAAGAGTTTGGTACCAAAAGAGGTTTCAGACAAGGAGACAGCCTTTCGTGTGATCTCTTTAAGATCCTGCTGGAAAAGGTTATACGAGAGGCAAACGTCAAAAGAAGTGGCACAATCTACACCAATAGTCACATGTCACTTGCTTATGCTGATGATATAGACATCATAGGCCGATCAGTAAAAGAAGTAACTGATACCTTTATGAAGGTCGAAGGAGAATCTGCTAAAGTGGGTCTGGCGGTAAACGGTGAGAAGAGCAAGTTGATGGTGTCGACGCGCAATGTGTTCATTGAGCTCGGACCGACTGTGGAAGTTGGTTCCTATAATATTGAGGTAGTAAAAGACTTCGTCTACCTAGGCACCTCCGTAAACACAACAAACGACATCAATTGTGAAATAAAAAGAAGAATTATATTGGCCAACAGATGCTACTTTGGTTTAAGTAAGCAGTTCAAAAACAAAGCCACATCTCGTCAAACAAAAATAACGCTTTACAAAACACTGATACTACTCGTGCTGATGTATGGCTCCGAAGCCTGGGTACTTGCGCAAGCAGACATGGCAGTGCTTGGTGTGTTTGAGAGAAAAATTCTTCGAAAGATCTACGGACCAATCTGCGTTGACGGTGAATATCGACGTCGCATGAACCACGAGCTGTATCTGTTGTACAACGACATCAATATTGTTAAACGTATCGAGATGCAGCGATTGCGTTGGCTAGGCCATATCATAAGAATGAGCGATGATGACCCCGCTAAAAAGGTGTATAAACACGGACCGCTTGGCGGTGCACGCAAAATTGGCAGGCCAAGGAATAGATGGCGCAAACAAGTGGATGATGAGATGAAAAGGCGCGGTATTCCAGAAAGCGAAGCAACAAATAGAGGGAATTGGAGATCTTTTCTTAGTTCGGCCTATAGAACAAATGTTCTGTAATGGGCCAGCTAAGTAAGTAAGTATGTTAAACGGACGGAACTGGACGGGTACAGAAATATATGTGGGATGAAAGAGGATACTCTCGGGCATCATTCTGTGAAAACGGAATATTGTTCCAAGCTGTTCCCTTAAAGTTCCACTCCACTAAACTTGGAATTTCACTGAAATTTAGTACCTGATGAAAAATAAAATATCTCACTTCGTGTAAATGCTACGGCAATTTATTAAAACGTGTCTTTAAGGCAACCGTGGTGCAATGGTATGCACGCCCGCCTTGCACGAAGAATGTCGGTGGTTCGATTCCCCGGCCAGGCAACACCAAACATATTTTCAACGGTGGCAAAATACCCCTCAGTAATGTTGGCGACATTTCCTGAGTATTTCAGCCTTGAAAAACTTCTCTATAAGTGGTGTCTTAGGACACGCCGTTCGGACTCGGCGATAAACAGTAGGTCCCATATCATTGAGCTAAATATGAATCGGGGTGCACTCATTGATATGAGAGAAGTCTCCCTTGTCCCGTATGGGATGTTGTGGAACAATGTGTTTTTTTTTTTTTTTTTGTCTTAAAGGCAACAATCCTACCTGCCTAACAAAAAAACAAAGAACACAATATCTGTTATACTTTCTGAGAAATAGCTGTTTCTTCCTCCAGAAATGTGCAAAAACTACGTACATATTTTCCAAAATTGGGAAACATTTTTCGTCTTTAGTAGCTCGCTACGCCCACATCTTCCAATATTTTGATCCAATTTTTTGCTTTCCTTAGTTTCAATATGTTTACTGTCTAATCCCATATACAAATTAACAATAGGTGACAACAAAAAATGGGAATTTTGGCCAGGAAAATCGATTTCTGAACCACTGTGCAACGCAGCAAAAACGGCAAGCATTCCCAGCAACGAGATTCCATCAAACAATGCGCCACACAAAACAAAAACAGCAACAACAAACGACAACCAACACCACACGACAGCTAATTAAATTGTTTTTCACGTAACTCAATCCCGCGTCTACACCATACCTTGGCACTCAGGGGGGGAGTAAAAAAAGCTATAACCTCAGGAATGTATCACAGGTGTTCATTTTTTTCCTTTTTTTCTTTTTTGTTATAAAAAATGGGATTTTTTTTGATACACAAAAAGGCTTAAACAAACGATGGCCATCTGTTCATTGAAGGAAACAAAAAAGGAACAACAACAGCAAAAAACAATTATTTGATCTGAATTTAATTACTTTCAAAAGTTTCGCCTGAAAAAAGGGAGGATAACAAACAATAGATGTGACATATTTTTTGTTCTCCTGGGGATTTTGGCAGGCGAGCCAATAACTTTGCAGAGATAAAGAGTCTGGTGAAGGGTGAATTGTTTTCTTTGTTTATCTATCCTTAATTATCTGCAAGGTTAATCTTAATTACAGCATGTTAAACAATAGAAGTTGTAGCTGAGTTGTAAAAGATGATTAGCTATACGGAATGACAAAAGAGAAACAAAAAACAAAACAACAAATGAAACAATGTTTCAAACTTACTTAAGGTAAGGTTTAATTGGAGAATGATTTGATTTTACGGGCCAAAACAGCTCATTTTGTGAAAAGAATCAGTCGAGCTTTGTTTCGTAAGTGAAGTTTCAAGCGTTAATTTTTAGGCGTTTGTGAGGTGGGTCTAAGATGTCACCATGGTGCAGTGGTAAGCACCTCCCTGACTAGAATATCAAAATTTTCGCCGGTGGCATATTCCCTCACCATAATGACGACTAACATTTCCTGAGTATTTCAGGCATCAACAAATTCTTTAAAAGTGGTGTCTTAAGACAAGCCGTTAGGACATGGCTATAAAAAGTAGGTCCCACATCATTAAGCCAATATAAATCGGCTTGCACTTATTGATATGAGAGAAGTCTCCCTTGTTCCTTTGGGTATGTGAGGTGGGTCTAATTAATCCACTGGGACATCCAATCAGCAAAGTCTACACGAATAGAATCTATATTACAAGTACATCACATTCGTTGGGAACCTTAGGTCATTATCGAGGGAAGTGTGGAGACTAAATTATAACATTATAACAAATGCTACCTGCAGTAAAACACTGCACTGCACTTTTGGGCGGAATGCGTTGGAAAATATATTCCTAAATATCAGCCATTTTATTTGGTAGAATTTTTTAGAACCTTTGGATGTCATCGTAAAAAGGGATTAGCAGACAAAAATATTAAAATTATGTGGGTGAAAATGTCTACCCAATTCTCGAAAAACCCTTAATCTGCACTTAAGTAGCCCTTTTAGCCTGTCCCCAGGCTACGTCAGTAAACACTAAATACGTCATCTAAATGTCAACGAAGTTGATCTGTGATGGCAAATCGATGTTTTTATATAGTGGCACGAATTGACGTTAGTTGCCAGCAAGTTCGATTTGACACTCAGCAATTGCTCGTATCACCGCGTGTGGTCCGGCAAGCTGAGATGAGTTTCTACGATAAGGCATCTCCATCCTTGTCTTCCTAAAGACGATAGTTATTTAACAAAGGCCAATATTATACCAGAAATCAACAGTGACAGAGGCCAATAGCCATTGTCAATAGTCATTGACCATATCTCAAAAGTAATTGACCGCGAGTCAATAGACATTGACCGGATATCATTACGCATTGACCAGAGGTCATACGCATCGACCAAGAGCCAGTAAATATTGACCTGGGTCATTATGTATTGAGCAGATGTCAATAGTCATTGACAAAAATCAATATAGGGGGTCAATAGGCATTGATCGGAGATCAATAGACATTGACCAGACGTCAATGACATTCACCAGATGCCAATAGATATTAAAAAGAGGTGATTAGACATTGATCAGGAGTAATAAAATTGAGAAGAGGTCAATGGACATTGGCCAGATGTTAATAGATATTGACCAGACGTCAATGGTCACTGGCCAGAAGTCAATAGTTATTGGGGGTCAATAGACATTGACCAGAGATCCATAGACATTAGACATTGATCAAGAGTTATACAATTTGAGATGAGGTCAACGGACATTGACAAGATGTTAATAGACTTTGACCAGACGTCAATAGTCACTGGCCAGAAGTCAATAGTCATTGACCAATGTTTCATAGTTATTGACCAGAAGTAAATAGTCATTGAACATAAGCCAACAGCCATTGATCAGAGGTAAATAGTCATTGACCATTATTCAATTGTCCAATGAAAATCGTCATTAACCAGAGGTCAATTGTCATCGATCATAGGCCAATGGCAATGGTCATTAAGCCGAGACCAATAGTCACTGACCAGAAGCCAATAGTCATTGATTAGAATTCAAAAGACATTGACCAGAGCCCAACTGTCATTGACATGAGGTCAAAAGACATAGACCAAAGGTCAATAGCCATTGACCAAATATCAATAGTCATTGAACAGAAGTCAATAATTACACTGTGCCACAAATTGGAACTCAAGGTCTGTGCGGTGGAAAATTCCTTTTGGAAATGAAAGCCCTTAGTGAGTATATTAAGAACCCAAAAAGAAATTTTCCCCATAGGTCAAGTTTCTGAAATATCGCGCGATGAATTTTTTTAATTTTCGCCTATGATGCTTGAGAAAATAGTTTTATATCTCTGTTTGCCGTTATTATAGCTTCGTTTTGAGATTACATGTCTGCGGTCAAATCGAATGGCGAATCATTTGTAGAACATAGTAAAAGTACCACAAGATGAGATTTTACAGCATCCAAATATTCCACAAAAATGTTGCTCAGAGAATTTTAGGTACGGTTCTCATTGACAACTAATCGATATTGTCACGTTTTCATTGTCTTTTTTGACATTTACCCGGTTTTTGTTCAGAAAAAACCTATGTTTTGTTTTTCTGTATATTCGTTATTTGTTATGTATTGGTAGGTAGACATACCCATTGGTTATCGCTTATATTGACATCTGGGATGTATCTGAAATATTTACCATATATAGCTTCCGATATGCTGAACACGTTAATGACAAATTTTCTTCGAAAATTGATCCGGTTATCTAATATTTTGAACCGGATATAGCGATATAAAACCCGGATTTTGTACCGATTTTATGTAACCGCTTAAGCTTATCTGTATACCATTAGAAAGCTAATAAAATTGCTGAACAAATGCAGCTGGGTATTTCCGTGGACTGTAGATGGAGTTAGCTAGACTGCTCCTGTTTGAAGATATGAATCCAACCAAACGGGGATTCGAATATGCGGTTATGGGATGCCTATTGGTCCAGCAAAGATTTGGAAGGAACTATTGTCCTTTAATATTATATCGTTTGGAAGAGATTTTATTGCGGTTAGCGAGAAAAAATGAGAATAAAAAATGCAACCAGTATAAGTTTTCCAGAGGGATTTATTCAGAGATCCTCACCTTATGATTCCAAAAAAAGAGTGAAAGATTCTTGCTTAAGATCTAAAAATTCATTTGACAATTGGTTTGAGATGTAGCTTAAGGTTTTGTAGTTTCGGTGTTGACAATTCACAATAGTGATAATACTTGGATAAAGTTATACATCTTTGTTAGTGACAGTTCTATCTGCTCATGATTTGAAACTATTTTTTAAATATGAATAAAATGTAAATAAAATTAAGTTGTAAACTTGTTTAGACAATTGCCAATCAGGGAAAATAATTTTTTTGACAGCATCTTACCTGAGTTCGGTGCTAAAACAAAAAACCCGTATTCTTGAACCGTTTTTAAGGAAAAATATCACTGCGCGTAAATATGAAGATAAAAGCTTAGTGGGTGAAATATTCTTTTTGCCAATGAAAGTCGATGAAGTTAATATTATGAACCCGGAAGGACAGTTATGCCATAGGTCAAACTTCTGAGTTATGGCGTGATGCATACATTCTTGATGAACTTTAAGAGCACGACAATAAACCCGTAACATAAATTCTATTTCGCTATAACTCAGAAGTTTGACCTATGGCATAACTGTCCTTCCGGGTTCATAATATAAACTTCATCGACTTTCATCGGCAAAAAGAATATTTCACCCACCAAGCTTTTATCTTCATATTTACGCGCAGTGATATTTTTCCTTAAAAACGGTTAAAGAATACGGGTTTTTTGTTTTAGCACCGAACTCAGGTAAGATGCTGTCAAAAAATTTATTTTCCCTGATTGACAATTTTATTAGCTTTCTAATGGTATACAGATAAGCTTAAGCGGTTACTTAAAATCGGTACAAAATCCGGGTTTTATATCGCTATATCCGGTTCAAAGTATTAGATAACCGGATCAGTTTTCGAAGAAAATTTGTCATTAACGTGTTCAGCATATCGGGAGCTATATATGGTAAATATTTCAGATACATCCCAGATGTCAATATAAGCGATAACCAATGGGTATGTCTACCTACCAATACATAACAAATAACGAATATACAGAAAAACAAAACATAGGTTTTTTCTGAACAAAAACCGGGTAAATGTCAAAAAAGACAATGAAAACGTGACAATATCGATTAGTTGTCAATGAGAACCGTACCTAAAATTCTCTGAGCAACATTTTTGTGGAATATTTGGATGCTGTAAAATCTCATCTTGTGGTACTTTTACTACGGTTCAAGAAAGAAAGGACGAAAAGGACATGAAAGGAATTGAGTTGGAAGAATGAAATGTTCTACAAAAAGATTCGCCATTCGATTTGACCGCAGACATGTAATCTCAAAACGAAGCTATAATAACGGCAAACAGAGATATAAAGCTATTTTCTCAAGCATCATAGGCGAAAATTCAAAAAATTCGTCGCGCGATATCTTAGAAACTTGACCTATGGGGAAAATTTCCTTTTGGGTTCTTAATATACTCACTAAGGACTTTCATCTCCAAAAGGAATTTTCCACCGCACAGAAACCTTGTTGCATAGTGTTATTGATCAGGACTCAATATTCATTAACCAGAAAATGATATTTATTGACCTGAGGTAAATAGTCATCGACCAGATGTCAAATGTCATTGATCATAATCAACATTCTTTGTTCCGAGGTCAAAAATCATTCATCATTGACCAATGGTTAATAGTCACTAACCAGCGGTAAATTTCATTAGTTACAGGGCAATACTCATTGACCCCAGATCAAAATTCCTTGACCAGAGGTCAGTATAGTCATTAACCAGAAGTAAATAGTTATTTACCTGAGGTCAATATTAAGTAGTAAAGACTCACTTAATATTGACCAGGGTTCAAAAGTCATTGACAAGCGATCAATGGTGATTGACCAGAGGTCAATAAGCAGTGCACAGATGTCAATAGTAATTGACAGAAGATCAATAGTCATTGACCTGATATCAGTAGACAATGACAATAGGTTAATATTCGTTGACCAGATGTAAATAGGCATTGGTTTGAGGTCAATAGCCATTGACCAGATGTCAATAGTCTTTGATCAGATGTCAATGACCAGAAGTCAGCAGTCTTAGTCCAGAATTCAATGTCATTGACCATATGTTAATTTTCTTTGACCAAAGTTCAATTGTCACTGAGCAGATGTTAATTATAGTTGACCACATCTAGAGATTCAATGTCCAGAAGTGAATAGTTTTTGATCAGAGGACACTAGTCCTTGACCACAGATCAAAATCCACCATCCAGAAGTGAATAGTTATTGACGGCAAGTCAATAATCATTGACCACAGGCCAAGATCTACTCTCCAGAAGAGAAAATTTATTGGCTAGAAGTCAAAAATCATTGACCAGAAGTCAGTTTTCATTGACCACAGTTCAAGATACACGGTATAGAAGTGAATAGTTATTGACCGGAAGTCTGATATTGATATTTATTGACCTGAGGTAAATAGTCATCGACCAGATGTCAATTGTCATTGACCATAAGTCAACATTCATTGTCCCGAGGTCAAAAATCATTCATCATTCATCCGCGGTAAAATGCGTTAGTTACAGGGCAATACTCATTGACCCCTGATAAAAATTTCTTGACCCGAGGTCAAAAATCATTGACCAGAAGTCAATATAGTCATTAACCAGAAGTGAATAATCATTTGCCTGAGGTCAATATTAAGAAGCAAACCTCACTTACTATTGACCACTCATTGACAAGCGATCAATGGTGATTGACCAGAGGGCAATAGTCAGTGCACAGATGTCAATAGTAATTGACAGAAGATCAATAGTCATTGACCTGAGATTAATAGTCAATAACAATAGGATAATATTCGTTGACCAGAGGTAAATAGGCTCTCTCAGATGTCAATAGTCTTTGACCAGATGTCAACAGACATTGACCAGAAGTCAGCAGTCTTAGTCCACAATTCAATGTCACAAGATGTTAATTTTCTTTGACCACTGAGCAGATGTATATGAGTGACCACATCTCAAGATTCAATGTCCAGAAGTGAATAATGATTGACCAGAGGACACCACTAGTCCTTGACCACAGATCAAGATCCACCATTCAGAAGTGAATAGTAGTTGAAGGCAAGTCAATAATCATTGACCAAAGGCCAAGATCTACTCTCCAGAAGAGAATAGTTATTGACTGGAAGTCAATAATCATTGACCAGAAGTTAGTTTACTTTGACCACGGCTCAATACTCACGGTTCAGAAGTGAATAGTTATTGACCGGAAGTATGTATTAATTGACCAGAGGCGAATAGTCTCTGACCTGAGGTCAAAGTCATTGACTCGAGATCAATAGTCATTGGTCTTAAGCAAATCGTCATTGACCTGAGACAAAAAGTCAGAGGTAAAACTCTCTTACCAGAGGTCATTAGGCATTGACCCAGATCAAAAATAATTGATCAGAGATCAATTGACATTGGTCAAATGTAATTAGTCACCGGGCAGATTACAGTTGATTTGATCATTGCCTACAAATCAAAAATAATTGATCAATTGTCATTTACCCGAGGTCAATATTCATTAAATAAACATCAACAGTCATTAACCACAGTCATTTTAAATACAGGTTAATGATTTTTGAATCATCATAAATGACTATTGACCCATGATAAAAACTATTGACCTATGGTCAGTGACTATTCACCTCAGACTATTTCCTATTGACTTCTAATCAATGACAATTGTCTCAGGGTCAATTATGACTACAGTCAGCGGGTATTGCCTGACTTTTGGTCTACGGTTAATGATTCGGGTCTATGGTCAATGTCTCAGCTAAATGATTAAGGTCAATGACTTTTGACGACTGATTAAGTCATATTAGCTAAACCTAACTGAGTTATTTTTAGTGAAATCTAATAATAAAATAATAATAAAAGGGTAAGCGAATCGATATTTTAGCTACAAAAAAATGGGTGTTTGCTTCTATAACATGGTCCACCTATAAAGAGAGGTTCGACGGACTATATTTTTCGTATTTAATTTTATATAATTGTCTGTCAACACCACTCCTATCTCATTTGGATAATTGCGATTTTCATATCCGTCTTAAGATACTCGTAGGAGGTATCACTGCCTCCGGGTTTTCTTAAATAAAGATTCCCCTTTTCATAAATGATATTTAAGGCTTTCCAGCGCCAGCAAGACTGTTGGGCAGCATTCTAGCAAGCGTTGCTAATGGAATCTATGCTGAAGATCGGACACATTTTGGGCCGAAGTCTGGGCGGTCCAGTACGAACGTAGCATCACGAATAAAAGTCCACCATATATGGTGCGCACGGAACGCCTGCTCAAACCCCAGCCGGTCCGCAAGACCCTTCTAACCATACGAGCAACAGCAGTCAACTTGTCCTTCAAGGAAGTTCATCCTCTCGGCCATAGTTATTCCAAGGTACCTGACTTGCTTGACGTATCGGTCACTCCAGTCCCCCACGAAGCCCATGGCCTCCTCAGCACGACGTTCCAGTTCGACACGAGTCCCACCTTCGATCATGATAAGGAGATCATCAGCATACGCACAGATCTTGGAAGTGGTCGCTAACTCCCGCAACGGAGAATCCATCATGAGGTTCCAAAGCAATTGAACCACAGATAGACCCCTGAGGGCAGCCTCGCTCCACATCTGTCCAGACCGTCTCATTGGCTCCCACGACACAAGCCCTTCGTCCACTGAAATAACTCCAACAGAGAACAAACTCCCGACACCTAATCTCAGACAGCTTAGCGAGCACGCTATCCCACGAAAGGAAGTCAAATGCGGCCTTAAAGTCTACAAATATGGCTAAGACATATTTGTCATAGGAGCGAGGATTACTCCTTACGACGAGAGCTTCCTTCCGCGCACGCGGAAAGTACCCCTGGCTAATGTAACCACCGAGAACGGACTCAATATACTCAGGCATGAGTCACTAATACCCCCTCTTCGCAAATCTACCAACTAAACCGGTAAGCCGTCATTGCTGCCCCATTTTCAACCGTCACGTTAATGTCGCATACATCGGATGGACCATCAAAGGTATACAGATCCGAGGTCTCGTTTAAGACAACCAAACCCCTCGCTAACACCCATTCACTTAGCAAATCCCCTCTTGTGCGGTTCTGATGGCCAGATGTATGACTGGTCATTTTGGAGAACCACAAAGAGGAGGTTGCATTCGCGTCTAAACCTAGGATTAGCGGACAACTACTCTCAAGGAATAGTACCGCATCCATATACCCAAGATAAGGCTCCAGGGGCAATAATATTGACTAAGAATAAGTTTAACCGTTACCAAGTACCACCAACGATAGTATCCAGAATCTTTCTTGCCATCATTGACACAACAACCGCCTACAGAAATTAGAGTTGTGTAGTTCCGGAACGAACTAGTTCCAAGGAACTACTCCGGACAAGGAACTATTGGAACTATATCCGACTCTTTCATTTATATAGTTCCTTTAGTTCATATAGTTCCAACCGTGCATATAATTCCTTTCATTTGTATAATTTATTTTTCTTCATTTAATTCCACACATACTTCGATGTTTCACGTTCGGTTCCTTCATCATTCAGATGCGGACACATTCTTAAATAAACGTGAATCACATCCTCCTTACATCGATGCAATTTACTTATTTTTATGTCAATGTATCCACCAAAAGATAAAAACAAAAAGAAACAGAAAGATTCGTTCAACTACTTCACTCTCGGTACTATTTGGAACAAAGGAAATAAAAAGAATGACGGAAGAGAAAGATTCATTGAGCTATATCGGTCTCGGAACTATTTGGAACGAAGGAAACAGAAAGAACGACGAAAGAGAAAGATTCATTGAACTATATCGCTCTCGGAACTATTTGGAACTATGGAACTATATTAAGGAACTAGTTCCTTTTGGGAAAAGGAACTAGAAAGATCGATCCGCTCCTGGAACTAGATTGCCCAACTCTAACAGAAATTGGCCAGGACAGTGGTAATAAACTGAAAATTTATTGAAGATACGAGGATAATTAATTAATGAAAGGGGTTTGACGAATATCGTATTCGGATCGACGCAGTCTTTCATCGCCTTTTATAGATTGTTACGAAAAATTGATTGACACTATAGCAGAGCTTTTTTTGCCCAGCTTTATAACAACACCAACATAACTTCATTATCAGGTCGAACGGTAATCAAAATACCATTCTGCATCAATACCCTTAGTAAATAATTTCAAACCTATGGTTGAATGGGGTTAACGTTACAAATAAGTTTATATTAAATTCAACATAAAATTCTAAAGGCCTTCTATATTTCCGGAAAAGTTTTAACAATTTTTTTGCAAATTTGTTTTTGAATAGAAATGTTACTTTCAAACAAACAAAATCTCTAATCAAGTGGAATATGAAAATAAATTCAGCAGCAAAAAATATAAATTTTATTTGAAATCAACTTTCCATGAAAATTGTAAAATATTTGAACAATACATGCGCACACACACATATGCTAGTAAAGCCCTAACACAAAACTCATAAAAAATACGGGATAAATGAACTTGCAATCTCTGTGAGTGTGTTTGTGTGCACGTGTGAGTGTGTGTTTTTGTAGCAATTTCCATATGGTTTCATCCTCCATTTTTATGACTAGTAGAATGTGAAATGATATGATATGTATCTATGTATCCAAACCAATATTCTAAAATATTCATTGGAGTGAAAACTTTTTACTGGTTTCTACGCTTACAAATGTAAGTGTGTGAGCGTGTGTTTGTTGCTGTATTTCAATTTGATTTACTTTAAATGTCACTTCCACTTTGAATAAAATCCAAATGAACTTTGGCGAAACTTTACTAAAAGTGAATATAAAATCCGTTTAACCCTATCAAATTTATCCGCAATTCTTCTTCTTCTTTATTTTTTAACGAAGCAAGAAGAAATGTTTGGCCTGGTCGTCTTGTCTGGTGGTATTGCTTTGAAAGAAAAAGTTTGTTTGGAAAGAAAAACATATTGAAAGGATTTCGTTTGGCCAATGGCGGTTATGGACACAAAACTATCTGCAGGTAACAAGGCAAACCAACCCAAGCCAGACTGTCTGTTAGACAGACACAGTTTTTTCTACAACATTCCCAGCAAACCAATCGTACCGATATCGTAAGGAAATCGGAACAAATTTCGGACGTTACGTCCGATATCTGATCCGAAATCGTAACGATATCTTAACGAAAGTTGTATGAAGTGGTTGACATAATTTCGGAACGAAATGTCGGAGCGAAATCGGATCGATTTCGGTCAGAATTCGCAACGAAATCGGAAGAAAATCCTTGGGAAATTCGGAATTCGAATTTCTTCATCCGAATTTTCGTACAGATTTCTGAACGATTTCGGAATAATGTCGTATGAAAATCTGAGGTACAATCCGAATTTTCGTAAAGGTTTCTGAACAATTTTGGAATAATTTCGTATGATTATAGAAGGAAAAATTTTTTCTCTGATGCCTCTTTTTTATTGATAATTTTTTTTTTTTTTTTATTGGAAGATTATAATTTCGAAGATATCTAATGATTTTCACTGTTGTTATCATTTTGTAAATTATAGTAGAACAATGTAAACTTTGTGTACGAATATGTTGAGTCTATCAGCACTAGCTTGAATTATTATATGTTGCATTTATATTTAAAATATTTAAAAAATGTATATGCGAATTTTATAACCAACCATTTTGTTTTTCGACAACAAACTAAAATGTTACTTCCCAGCAAACCAATCGTACCGACTTCGTAACGAAATCGGAACAAAATGTCGGACGTATCGTCCGAAATCGTAACGATATCTTAACGAAAGTTGTATGAAGTGGTTGACATAATTTCGGAACAAAATGTCGCAGCGACATCGGATCGATTTCGGTCCGATTTCGTAACGAAATCTGAAGAAAATCCTTAAGAAATTCGGAAAGGAAATTTCTATCCGACATTCGTTCCGAAATCTGAACGAAATCGGTACAAAGTCTGAACTATTTCCTCTCCGAAAAATCGTTTAGAAATCGGAACGAAATCTGAACGACTTTGCTTCCGCAGTTGTTCAGACGTGTCGGACATCGGACATTTGGTTTGCTGGGTTGTTAGATATATACAAAAGGTGGTTGTTGTGCGAAGGGAAAATTGTTTCCGACATATCGATCCGAATTCGTAACGAAATCGGAAGAAAAACATTAGCAAATTCGAAGGGAAATTTACTTTCGACATTTTCTGCGAAATCGGAACGAAATCTGAACAAATTCCCCTACGAAAAGTCGTATAGAAATCGATACGAAATCTGAACGATTTTGCTTCCGAAATTGTTTCGATATGTCGGACATCCGAAATTTGGTTTGCTGGGAGGGGACTTGATTAAAAAATGTATCTATGTTCATAATTTTTGGTATATAAGTTTTTTGACCTCTAAGAACCCTTAATGCAAATGTATAGCCAAATCGATTTGAAAACGTGGGCAAAACACTCAAAATCCCTGTAATCGGAGGTACGGTTACATGGGGAATATATCAAAACATGGAACGATATAGTCCATCTTCTAACTTGATCTGCCTGCGAAGAAAAAAAATATTGCTAGAATTTCAGCGTTCTATCTCAATGTTTGTGATCACCACAGACGGACGGACATGCATACATCGATCCAGAATTTTACGCTGAGCAAGAATATTTTTTGTTGGGTCACAAATGATTACCTCAATGCGGTACATACGGAAGGAAAAACAAATTTAATATACCCTCCATACTATAAGAATATATTTGATTATAAACCTAGAACTCCTGAGGATATAATAATACAAAATATCCAGTTTTTGGCAATCTATTTCTTATTATTTGCAAACAAATATTTCTTAACAAATTGTTTAAGAATTACAAAAAGAAATTAATCTTTAAATAAATAAATTGATGTTGGTTTAACATCGGCACTCATCTGTGATATAATGTGATACTTCTGTTGCCATGTAAGTAGCTTTGAGACACCAGGTCCTGAAACAAAATCTTTAATTCTAATTTTAGCGAAATTAACATATGAAAGTAGTTTTTCAAGTAATTCCAAAGATCTATATTCGCTTAGCAGTTCATCTTCCTGTTCTTCATTTGAAGTTGTGGCGGACTTTTGTGTAGATTCCTTCGTATCCAATAGTTGCTGGGGTATTAGATTGTTATCTGTCAAATATGTATCTATTGCTTTAAATATGGACAAATGTGTGTTGACATCGATTATGTTCGATACAATGTATTTCATGAACGCTTGTGGCTTCAACTTATTGAGATAACGCGAGTGTAGGGGAAACGGAAATTTCTTTAGTTCCTGCAAAGAAAAATAAATTTTTACACAAATTCAGGGAATAAACGAAGACATACATAAACATTTAAATTTGATTCTGAATCTAAATATTGCTTGCTTGTATGTACAACTTAAGCTGAGTTGACACAAAACAACTGCCACAGGGAGGGAATGACAGCTGTGCGTTGTTGTGTGTTTCAGCATGAAAGTTCAAATAATTGAACTTTTCGGAAACAAAGGCCAACAGTGCCACCACAGCCCAAACGTTTGTTTTTGTGTGTGTTTTTGACATTATGTACTCACTTTTATAGCATCATCGAAGAGCTCTTCATCATCAAGTTCCACAGCAGCACCAAAAATACTTATCAAATCTGACCGAATACCATCCACCATGAGTTTCCTTAAATGTTCAATGCATAACTTTGGTATGCTCCTAATCATATATTTATCACATAACTTATATAAATCAATAGTATCGTTAATATTTAGTTCATCAACTTCTGTACGGGAATCTCGCAGATTGTACAAAATGAGGCGTAAATTGCGAAATGCTCGTGGATTGTCATCGGGTAAATTAATGTCGGTACAACTGGCTTCTAAAAAATGTCCCGATAGCATTGATTCAAATACTTCCGAATTCAAGATGAACATAAACTTGTGACCCAATATTGTTACAGGCTCGCCAAGATTTGCACCGACAATAAATTTGCAATCAACTGTACAGGCGTTCCTTACTTTGGCTTCCAAATTTGCAGGTAAGCTATAAAGAAAGTGAGAAGGATTAATAAAACAAAAAATAATCAGACAGTAAAAATAATATAAAAATAAAATATGTAAAAAATTTAAGTTCGGACAAGAACATTTTAGATACATTTTCTGACCACTAGGAACTCTAAATCCCAAATTATAGCTAATTCGGTATGAAAATGTTGATAAACATGTCTACATACTTGAAAACCGTCGGTATCGTTACATAGGGGTTACACCAGAATATGGACCTATGTCCACAACTTGTGTTCGATAAGTTTCTAGACCACTAGGAACCCTAAAAGACAAATCATAGGTAAATCTTTTTGCAATTGTAGCTAAAAACGTCAAAATATCGAAAATCGGACGGTACAGTTATATAGGGGGCTATACCTAAACATGGACATATGTTGACGGTTTAAGTACATATACTTTGTACCATTGGGAACCCCAAACCTGAAATTACAGATTGTTCGGTCAAAAATTTAGTTAAAATCCACAAAATACCTAAAATCGGGAGGTACCGTTATATAGGGGCTCTACCAAAACATGCTGACAGTTTTTGGTGAAGATATTTTGTCATATTACAGGTAGTACGGTCAAAAATTTGAGCTAATATCCTCAAAATACCGATAATCGGGAGGTACCGTTATATGGGGGCCATACCAAAACATGGACCTATGTTGACGGTTTTCGGTGGAGATGTTTTGTGACCACTGGGAACCCAAACGTGAAATTACAGATAGTTCGGTATAAATGTAGTTAAAAGCCTCAAAATAACGAAAATCGGGAGGTACCGTTATATGGGGGCCATGGCACAATTACCCAGGTAGTGGCATCGTAAAATTCTGAATATGTTATGTCAAAACTTTCTTTATGTTGTTGGGGAAATTACAACAAAAATAATTTTTTATAAAGGTATTTGACTTTTGATATTCGATCAGCTGGTGTGATACCACTACCTGGTAGTTCTGCCATGATGGGGGCTATACCAAAAAGTGTTCCGATATAGTCCATCTATGGAAAAAAGCTGACTCTGTAAAGAAAACAGCCTCCCAATCAGTTTTCGTGTTTTTAGTTAATGATCCAAAATATCAAATAAACATTACAACCTGTTGCACATTCAGTTATGGTCATGGCAAAATTACCCAGGTAGTGGCATCGTAACATTTTGAATATGTTATGTCAAAACTTTCTTTATGTTGTTGGGGAAATTACAACAAAAATAATTTTTTTATAAAGGGATTTGACTTTTCATATTCGATCAGCTGGTGTGATACCACTACCTGGTAGTTCTGCCATGGTTATGGTAATTCTGACAGAATAAGCAAATACACCCAGGCCTTGTTTTTCACAATTTGTTTGAATCTGACCTACCTTCTAGATTATTGTACTATGTGAGTTGCAATGTTGTAATAAATATAAATTATAAATGTTGTAATAACAATTTTCATTTCGACTGAATTTTAATGGGTATTAAATATTTTGTCACATCCCAGTCAGCATTTTTTGAAAATTTTAATCAAATTCGAGTCTTTTTTGATCCGACTGCACGATTAAAAAGCTAGAATATGAGCTCATTTTCTGATCATAAATGACTCCTTTGTCGGTAGGAAAACATAACCTCAGGCGACTCTTCTAAACAAATCACAAATGAGTCTTTTTCGAGTCGTATTTCAATCATTTATTGGTGTTTTGTTGATTAATTTCGGACCCTTTTTCGAGTCTTTTTAGAGTCATGTTTATAATCATTTATGAGTCTTTAGGGAGTCATTTATGAGTCTTTTTGTTAGACGAAATAAATTAAAAAAATTTTCTTTTTATTCTTCTTTGTTTCTTTCCTTTGTTTTATAGTCTTTTCTGCTTTGTTATGTCTTTTAATTATCCTTTATGTTGCTTGGTGGTTAGTATACTGCTTCTTCATTTCACTTGGCAAAACCTGTTGTGTTGTGTTTGTCTGTACCTTTAATATTATACGTTACATTTACATCAAAATTTTGTAGAAAGTGTATATGAGAATTTTATTTTTTTATTTACAACCAAATAAAAATAAAACAAAGCAATCAGTTTTTAATCACCTAACTGTTCAAAATATGATCAGAGTATACATAATTATAATCACTTTTCAAACACCTGTATGACCCTTTTTTGATTAAGCATTTTTCAATCTTCCAGATGATCAAAATGTGACAATAAATAACAAAAAATTGTCACATTTTAAACACCTCAATGATTTATTTGTGATTGCTACACATTTGTTGTTGTATTTTAAATTGAACTCTTTTTAATCATTACAGGGAGTCACTTTCGAGTCCCTTTCTGATCACACAAGCGACTTAATCAATTTTTGATCACCAAAAGGACTCTAAAAAGACTCCTCAATGTGATTTTTGAAAAAACAGTCTTCTAAATGCTATCTGGGATTATTCAAAACAATACACATACCTATGTACATATACAATTTGTGTATACTGATTTGAAACCAAACCAATCTGTTTTATTATACGCATCGGAAACATGGACAATAAAGGCGATCGATGAAAGAAAACTAGAATCATTTGAAATCGAACAATACTAAAAATACCGTGGACAGATCGCATAAGAAATGACGAGGTACTTAGAAGAATGAATCAAGATCGCCAACTCCTTAAGGCAGTTAAAAATAGAAAAGTGCCATACCTGGGACATATCATCAGAAATGATATATATATTGTTTTGCAAAAAATTATCAAAGGAACACTTGATAAAAAAACATGTAGAGGAAGAAAAGAAATTTCTTGGCTGAAAAATATTCTGACATGGACCGGACATCAAAATGAAAGAAGTTTATTGGATATGCCGCCAAATAGATATCTACATATATTTATAAAAATCAATTTTTTGGTAAACATAAGAAAAATTGTAAATCAACAAATAATCTGTAATTATTATATGACCGCAAATATCCGAACCACGGATGCGCAAATAAAGAAGAAAAAATATAAAATACAAACAAGTTTAAACCATATGGACCACGGGGGTACCCAAGATCATTGCATTGCTCTGTTCCAGAACCTGCAAGAAGCTACTATTTTTTACAACGACAACATTTTTTCGTGGCACAATTACCCAGGTAGTGTCAACGTAAAATGTTGAATATGTTATGTCAAAATTTTTCTTATGTTGTTGGGGAAATTACAACAAAAATTATTTTTTTATAAAGGGATTTGACTTTTCATATTCGATCAGCTGGTTGTTCTGCCATGCATTTTTCCCTTTATGTTACCGAAAAAATAATAAAAATTAGGGACCAAGTTGAGTTGAGGCATTAAGCTCGGATAAAATTATAATTTTTTCTATATAGCCGGCCTTTGGCCGGGGATTTAAGATTTTCTCCTATGGACAGGGGCCAATCTAGGGAACGGGAACAACATTTTCTTTTAAATTAAAATTTTTCTATAAGTAGCCGACATTTAACAAAAAAAAAAAAAAAAAAAAAAAAAATGAATGGGATGCTAAGTTTTCTTTACAGAGTCAGCTTCTGTATATGTTCAAAAGTTTGTTTCATCACAATGTTGTAATAAATATAAACAATAAACGTTGTAATAACAATTTTCATTTCGACTGAATTTTAATATGTATGTATAAAATATTTTGTCATATTTTTCAAAACCATACACATATGTTCTGTTCCAGGACCTGGAAGAAGATACAATTTTTTACTACGATAGCATTTTTTTTCCTTTATATTATCGGAAAAAATAGTAAAAACAAGTAAAAAAGTGTCAGTCGGCTTTGCCGACAGATACCCAGCAAACCAATCGTACCGACATCGTAACGAAATCGGAACAAAATTCGGACGATACGTCCGATATCTGATCCGAAATCGTAACGATATCTTAACGAAAGTTGTATGAAGTGGTTGACATAATTTCGGAACGAAATGTCTTAGCGACATCGGATCGATTTCGGTCCGATTTCGTAACGAAATCTGAAGAAAATCCTTGGGAAATTCGGAAAGGAAATTTCTTTCCGACATTTGTTCCGAAATCGGAACGAAATTGGTACAAAATCTGAACTATTTCCTATCCGAAAAATCGTTTAGAAATCGGAACGAAATCTGAACGACTTTGCTTCCGAAATTGTTCAGACGTGTCGGACATCAGACATTTGGTTTGCTGGGTTTCTATTGAAGTTCCGCAAGGACACCCATTGAGAGACAGGTGTATTACAGCATGTCTTCTTCTGCTTCATCCTTCGACTACCTAGTAGTCAATTTGTAACTTTTTTTTACCTTGGTGATGCGCTCGCTCTACAACGGCTCATCAACTTGACTTGATTTATGATGGCATCTGTTTTGAACCAGTCCATGGTGGTGTGGGCAAAGGTAATAAATTGGAAAAAAGGGTTTTCACTTCAAATTGAAGTCAAGCTGTAGTAGTAGCCTTGCTTGTCGGAAACATATTTTTATTTTCTACAATGAGAAATTTTCAAATAAAAAATTTATTAAAAAGTAAATTTTCTATGGGTTAAAATAAAACATGTTCTTTGAAAGATATTGGAGTTGTTACTTTTGCATAAATAATACAAAATGGAAGAGATACGAACATAGAGACGATATGTTTTTATCATCCACCATGAAAAAACTTTGGAAGCTAAATGAAACAATATTCAAATCGAAAGGATTGGGAAAAGAATCTTACTATTTATCCTATGGTCAATGACTATAGACCTATGGTCAATAACTATTGACTTACGGTCAATGACTATTGACTTATGGTCAATGTCTTTTAATCTTTGGACAATAACTGTTGACCTATGGTCAATGACTATTGATCTATGGTCAATGACTATTGATCTATGGTCAACGACTATTGACCTATGGTCAATGACTGTTGACCTATGGTCAATGACTGTTGACCTATGGTCAATGACTATTGATCTATGGTCAACGACTATTGACCTATGGTCAATGACTATTGACCTTTGGTCAATGACTATTGACCTTTGGTCAATGACTATTAACCTTTGGTCAATGACTATTGACCTTTGGTCAACGACTATTGACCTACGGTCAATGACTATTGACCTTTGGTCAATGACTATTGACCTACGGTCAATGACTATTGACCTACGGTCAATGACTATTGACCTACGGTCAATGACTATTGACCTACGGTCAATGACTATTGACCTACGGTCAATGACTATTGACCTACGGTCAATGACTATTTACCTACGGTCAATGACTATTGACCTATGGTCAATGACTATTGACTTATGGTCAATGCCTATTGACCTATAGCCAATGACGATTGACCTATGGTCAATGACTATTGACCTATAGTCAATGACTATTGACCTATGGTCAATGACTATTGACCTATGGTCAATGACTATTGACCTATGGTCAATGACTATTGACCTATGGTCAATGACTACTGACCTATGGTCAATGACTACTGACCTATGGTCAATGACTATTGACCTATGGTCAATGACTATTGACCTATGGTCAATGACTATTGACCCATGGTCAATGACTATTGACCTATGGTCAATGACTATTGACCTATGGTCAATGACTATTGACCTATGGTCAATGACTATTGACCTATGGTCAATGATTATTGACCTATGGTCAATGATTATTGACCTATGGTCAATGACTTTTGACCTATGGTCAATTACTATTGACCTATGGTCAATTACTATTGACCTATGGTCAATTACTATTGACCTATGGTCAATTACTATTGACCTATGGTCAATTACTATTGACCTATGGTCAATTACTATTGACCTATGGTTAATTATTATTGACCTATGGTCAATTACTATTGACCTATGGTCAATTATTATTGACCTATGGTCAATTACTATTGACCTATGGTCAATTACTATTGACCTAGGGTCAATTACTATTGACCTAGGGTCAATGACTATTGACCTAGGGTCAATGACTATTGACCTAGGGTCAATGACTATTGACCTAGGGTCAATGACTATTGACCTAGGGTCAATGACTATTGACCTAGGGTCAATGACTATTGACCTAGGGTCAATGACTATTGACCTATGGTCAATGACTAATGACCTATGGTCAATGACTAATGACCTATGGTCAATGATTAATGACCTATGGTCAATGACTATTGACCTATGGTCAATGACTATTGACCTATGGTCAATGACAATTGACCTATGGTCAATGACTATTGACCTATGGTCAATAACTATTGACTTATGGTCAATGACTATTGACTTATGGTCAATGACTATTGACCTATGGTCAATTACTATTGACCTATGGTCAATTACTATTGACCTATGGTCAATTACTATTGACCTATGGTCAATTATTATTGACCTATGGACAATTACTATTGTCTATGGTCAATTACTATTGACCTATGGTCAATTACTATTGACCTATGGTCAATGACTATTGACCTATGGACAATGACTATTGACCTAGGGTCAATGACTATTGACCTAGGGTCAATGACTATTGACCTAGGGTCAATGACTATTGACCTAGGGTCAATGACTATTGACCTAGGGTCAATGACTATTGACCTAGGGTCAATGACTATTGACCTATGGTCAATGACTATTGACCTATGGTCAATGACTATTGACCTATGGTCAATGACTATTGACCTATGGTCAATCACTATTGACCTATAGTCAATGACTATTGACCTATGGTCAATGACTATTGACCTATGGTCAATGACTATTGACCTATGGTCAATGACTATTGACCTATGTTCAATGACTATTGACCTATGGTCAATGACTATTGACCTATGGTCAATGACTACTGACCTATGGTCAATGACTATTGACCTATGGTCAATGACTATTGACCTATGATCAATGACTATTGACCTATGATCAATGACTATTGAGCTATGGTCAATGACTATTGACCTATGGTCAATAGCTATTGACCTATGGTCAATGGCTATTGACCTATAGTCAATGACTATTGACCTATGGTCAATGACAATTGACCTACAGCCAATGATTATTGACCTATTATCAATGACTATTGACCTATGATCAATAACTATTGACCTACGGTCAATGACTATTGACCTATGGTCAATGTCTTTTAATCTTTGGACAATGACAATTGACCTTTGGCCAATGACTATTGACCTATGGTCAATGACTATTGACCTATGGTCAATGACTATTGACTTATGGTCAATGACTATTGACTTATGGTCAATGACTATTGACCTATGGTCAATGACTATTGACCTATGGTCAATGACTATTGACCTACGATCAATGGCAATTGACCTATGATCAATGACTTTTGGCCTGCCTATTGATCTATGATCAATAACTATTGACCTACGGTCAATGACTATTGACCTATGGTCATTGACTATTGACCTATGGTCAATGCCTATTGACCTATGGTCAATGCCTATTGACCTATGGTCAAAAACTATTGACCTATGGCCAAAGACTTTTGACCTATGGCCAATGACTATTGACCAATGATGAATGACCTATGGTCAATGATTATTGACCCATGGTCAATGACTATTGACTTATGGTCAATGATTATTGACTACTGACTTAGGGTAAATGAGTGTTCCTTATGGCAAATGACTCTTGACTTATGGGTAATGACTTTTGAATTATGGTAAATATTGTTTTGTGGTCAATGACTACTGACTATAGACCTATGGTCAATGACACTTGTCTCATGAACTCTGATTTTTCACCTTGACTATTGATCAATGACTACTGGCTGTTACTAATTACTTTTGATCTATGGTACATGGCTATTGACTTATAGTCAATGACTACGACCTGTGGTCAAAGACTATTGACTTTGGAAAATGACTATATACCTATTGTTCATGACTATTGGCCTTTGGCCAATGACGGTTGCCCTATGGTCAATGACCTTAACATAAAATCAACCACTATTGTCAAAGAAATTTAATCTGTGTTACCTATTTAAATGTGTCACCGAACCACCCTAATATTCATATATATTTTTTATTGATGAGCAAATCTCTTAATCTTGAAACACAGCAGAATAGAACAAAAAAACTACCTGGGGTTTTTTCCTAAGTGTAATGAAATTTGCAATGCGGAAACCAACAGATTTTTCCCTTTTCTTTTTCACAATATCCCTGTTCCTCCTCGCTTTGGCTTCTGCCATCCAGTGTTTCTATCTCATGGCGCAACAAATTTTTACTCTCCTTAAAAAATATGTTCGCAAAGGAAATGCAACAGTTTTGTACTATTTTGTACTCAACAATCCAACGAAACAACCATCCAACCATTCATCTTTCGTCGTTGGCTGTTGTTGCCTCAACGAAAGACTCAAACTCAAGTTGTGCAACATCCTTGGGAATTCTTGGTAATACTTAGGAGGATGTACAACTACAGTATCGACTTCCGCCGCACAAACCCTTCTGTCAAAAACAAAGCAAAAATACTCTTCAGTGTCAGCCATAATTTCAAGGAACCCAGTACGTACCTACTACCTGTAAAGGGAAAGGAAAACGAAGCAAACTAAAAAAGAGGAAAATGAAAAACCGTAACGAAGGAAAGTGCATTTTTATATTTTCACAAATCAAATAAACAACATCAAGGTGGTCTAGTTGTTTGGTGGGAGTGGGAGGGGAGATCTTCTTTGAACTGCCAGATGGACTTGTTATTCCTGGAAATAACTTGCAACCTAAAACATGACTATATTAAATTAAATGGCAATTTAGTGGTAAATAGACAAATCATTAAGGCTATCTCTGGGTTCAGCAGCAGGAGCAACATCCACAGCATTAAAAGCAACAAAAAAGTCATTGAATAACTCAATTATTGGCAACTGTGGTTAAAGTCAGTCCAATGTCAAATTTGCAAAAAGGGGGCGGCGGAGAACAAGAAGTAAACACCATGGATTAGAGAAACTGCGTCATAGTGTGGCAAATGCCATTAAATTCTTGTTTGTCTTGGGACTTATTGCAGCTATAAAATATTAACAAGTTATAAAATAAGGTCAACTTGAAGAAAGAGGCCACAAACTACACTACACTCACATTAATTCGTAGGCAGTTTTATTTTGAAATATTAAACAATGTAATATTAATTTTTTTCCCACTAATAAATTAAAGCTGTTTTAATGAAATATTAAACAACGACTATGGGATTAAGTCTGACTATTTTAAAAAGCAAAATAGAAGTCGTCATCCCTAATAAAAAAACGCCAACCCTCCTAATTAAAATTAATAATATTAAAAAAATGCCTATGAGATAATAATACGTATTATTAATATTTTTAATTTTAATATTATTTGCTTATTAGCAATAGCCACGTAGTAAGAGAAAGCGCGTGACACGAAGCGTAGAAATTAGAGCGAACGATTAGCAAAAACTTGTCACAGGTGCATCGAAAATGTTGGGGTTTTTTTATTAGAAAGAACCACGAGCTTATATGCACGCATGACACGAATTATAGAAATAAGAGCATAATATATATGAACGCACGTGTCACGTGTGCTTCGACATTTTTTGTGCATTTGCTTATTAGCAAGAGCCACGAGGTAATAAGAGGCTCGCCTGACACGAAGCATACAAAATAAAGCAAAATATTAGCAATAAAATGCCACGCGTGCATCGAGTGTGTGGATATTTACTTAACAAAAGCACGAGGAGGCACACGTGACGCAAAGTGTAGAAATTAAAGCAAAAACTTGTCACAGGTGCATCGAATATGGTAGATATTTCTTTGTTGCAAGAAACACGAGCTAGACGTACGCATGACACGAATCATAAAAATAAAAGCAAAAAATTAACGCGAAAGTGTCACGAGTGCATCGAAATTTGTTGTGGATTTTCTTTAACGACACGAAGCATATGAGTTAGGGCAACCGATTAGCACGAACGTTTCACGCTAGCAACCAAGAGTGTTGGAGATTTGATTAATAGTAAGAGGCACGCGTGAAATTTAATCGGCTATCAGGATTATACGTCGTGGTACTTTATGTGGGTACCTGCCATGCGGCATAGCCCACAGTGCTCTTAACATCGGGTGAATACGATGCGCCTACCAACGCCCTCCCACGTATTTGGACGTGATCGCTTCCTTGGTTAGGAGCGGAGCCTATCTAAAACTCCTACGATTCTTTGGGTCAGGTACCCGGTTGACGTGCAACTCCACACTCGAGCCGAAGCTCTACCCGCGATTTGGGTCTTAACCAACAACTGCCAACAACAATTGCCATGGCAGATACAAGGATCTGGGGGTATCTGGCACTTGCGGTACCGGAATATAGCCTTCGATCAGTGGCCAATGACCACTACCAGCTGGACTGGTGACCTCATCCAATTCAGCCAGCGGAAAACAAACAACACAGGACCACAAACAATTAACATGCAGTCCTAACGAACTGCACAGAGGGCCAACAAGGATCGCGGCAACGGACAACACATACAATGGACGAAACCAACGGATGACTGGCACGACATCCACACAAGGAATTACCCCACTAAGTCTAGTCCTTCTCCTAACAAACACTTGACGTGCAAAACTACTTAAACAAATAAAGGTCCGCCTGTCTTCAAGTGCCCTACTGAAATTCCACCCCGCCCCTCCATACCTGATACCCATATTGACTAAATCTCTAATGTCATCATAGTACCGGCATTCCGTCAGTATATGCCGCCAGTCATCAGTCATACCACACACACAAATCTGTCCCGGATACGCCTCTTGCATACAAAAATGCATTTAGAGAGCCATGCCCCATCAGTAAGAATCCCAGACTCATGCTGAAGCCGAAGTGTGGGCGGTCCAGTACGAACTTAGCGTCACGAATAAATTCGTACGTCACCCTCCCTTTGTCGCTGTCTGTCCACCTAGTCCGCCAGCTAACAGTAGCACGCTCCCGAAGGATTGCACTGCGCCACCTAAAATTCCTATCCACCAAATCAGAAGGCCCGAGCCAATCATCCTCAGACAGTTGCAAGCCACGCTTCAGCTTATACAGAACAGTCCTACATCTCGCTTCCAGGTCAAAGGGCAGGGAGCCAAGTAGCACCTGCATTGCGTCCGTAGACATATATGTTGCACAGACAACAAAAAGCCCACCATATATGGTGCACACGGAATTCCTGCTCAAACCCCAGTCGGACCGCAAGACCCTCTTAACCATACCAGCAACAGAAGCCAACTTGTCCTTCAAACGATCAAAGTGCGGCAGGAAGTTTATTCTCTAGGCCATAGTTATTACAAGGTACCTGACTTGCTTGACGTATCGTATGCCGTGGTCTCCAGATCGAACGTGGAGCGGTCGACAGTGCGCTAATCTGCCTTTCAGCAACATTAGCTCACTCTTCTCCCTAGATACCTCAACATCCATTCGGTCACTCCATACCTCCTCGATGTCCATGGCCCCCTCATCGAAGGGAAGTCAAATGCGCCCTTAAAGTCTACAAATATGCCTAAGACATATTTGGCATTTGACCCGCTCAAACTGTTCTGCACAGGTATCCACGCGTCCACCGTACCACTACCCTCGACAAAGCCGAACTGATGCGGTGAAGGACTCACGCCGCGGCACGTCCCAAGCCTTGCCACCATAATCCTCTCCAGCAATTTTCCAAGCACTAGGAGAAGGCTTACGCCCCGATACGAGCTAGAATTACTCCTCACCCTTCTCCCTAGATACCTCAACATCCATTCGGTCACTCCAGACCCCCACGATGTCCATGGCCCCCTCATCGAAGGGAAGTCAAATGCGCCCTTAAAGTCTACAAATATGCCTAAGACATATTTGGCATTTGACCCGCTCAAACTGTTCTGCACAGGTATCCACGCGTCCACCGTACCACTACCCTCGACAAAGCCGAACTGATGCGGTGAAAGACTCACGCCGCGGCACGTCCCAAGCCTTGCCACCATAATCCTCTCCAGCACTTTTCCAAGCACTAGGAGAAGGCTTACGCCCCGATACGAGCGAGGATTACTCCTCACCCTTCTCCCTAGATACCTCAACATCCATTCGGTCACTCCAGACCTCCACGATGTCCATGGCCCCCTCATCGAAGGGAAGTCAAATGCGCCCTTAAAGTCTACAAATGTGCCTAAGACATATTTGGCATTTGACCCGCTCAGACTGTTCTGCACATGCATCCACGCGTCCACCGTGCATCTACCCTCGACAAAGCCGAACTGATGCCGAACTGATGCGAACTCACGCCGCGGCACTCCCCAAGCCTTGCCACCATAATCCTCTCCAGTACTTTTCCAAGCACTGGGAGAAGGCTTATGCCTCCTCACTGAAAATAACCACGATGCGAGCTTCCTTTCACGCACGCGGGAAGTACCCCTGGCTAATGCAACCACCGAGAACGGACTCAATATACTCAGGCATGACCTTCCAGATGGCTTTATACATCCTTCCGGTCATACCGTCGATACCTGACGATTTTCTACTTCTAATCCGGAAGATACTATCGGCAACTTCATTACGCTCCAAGTCTGGAGGCTCACCCAGCTTCCACATAAGCGGGGAAGGTGAATGAGTCTCCGACCTTGGAAAGAGAGATCCCAGCAAAATCCCTACGTTTCCCGCCCACCCCGATACTGTCGACGTAGAGCCAAGACGCAACGCCTGTAGGTCGGTATACCTTTCCCCCAGGGATCATCCCTGTTGTGCTGTACGAATCTCCTCCAATCGTTTTCTTTACTCCTTGATAGGTCGTCCTTGTACGTCCTATAAGCAGCAAGGAACTCAGCTTTATGCTGAGCCAGATCTTCCGCATCGGTATGTTATAGAGGCGACTGCACCATATGGATCTTAATTGTGTTAAAATCACTTGAGTTTGCATTGACATCCGTGGTTCTTCTGCTGTAATGTGTCAGGAGTGTTGCCGAGTAAAGCATTCTCACTATATCTTTGAACCGCATGCGGAATGTCATCAATGTGAATCCTAACCAAGCCAGCCTAATAGCCTCGTCGATCTAGAGGTTCTCGTTTGTACCTTTTGACCATTATATCTAGATTATAAAGATGTCTCCTGACGTTCCTGGCTGAGGACAGCCTTTTCAGAAGATTGTGCCAAGGATTTGAATGTGCCAAGGCATTGACATCCGTGGTTCTTCTGCTGTAATGTGTCAGGAGTGTTGCCGAGTAAAGCATTCTCACTATATCTTTGAACCGCCTGCGGAATGTCATCAATGTGAATCCTAACCAAGCCAGCCTAATAGCCTCGTCGATCTAGAGGTTCTCGTTTGTACCTTTTGACCATTATATCTAGATTATAAAGATGTCTCCTGACGTTCCTGGCTGAGGACAGCCTTTTCAGAAGATTGTGCCAAGGATTTGAATGTGCCAAGGCATTGACATCCGTGGTTCTTCTGCTGTAATGTGTCAGGAGTGTTGCCGAGTAAAGCATTCTCACTATATCTTTGAACCGCCTGCGGAATGTCATCAATGTGAATCCTAACCAAGCCAGCCTAATAGCCTCGTCGATCTAGAGGTTCTCGTTTGTACCTTTTGACCATTATATCTAGATTATAAAGATGTCTCCTGACGTTCCTGGCTGAGGACAGCCTTTTCAGAAGATTGTGCCAAGGATTTGAATGTGCCAAGGCATTGACATCCGTGGTTCTTCTGCTGTAATGTGTCAGGAGTGTTGCCGAGTAAAGCATTCTCACTATATCTTTGAACCGCCTGCGGAATGTCATCAATGTGAATCCTAACCAAGCCAGCCTAATAGCCTCGTCGATCTAGAGGTTCTCGTTTGTACCTTTTGACCATTATATCTAGATTATAAAGATGTCTCCTGACGTTCCTGGCTGAGGACAGCCTTTTCAGAAGATTGTGCCAAGGATTTGAATGACGATAACTGCCAAACAGGTACTGCATTGACAAAATATTGTTGATCTGATGCACCAGTAAAATCATCACCTCCTCATGAAAGAAAGGTCGCTTCTATAGACACTTTTTGAATGAAAGATTGCTCCTATAGACCCTTTCTGAATGAAAGATTGCTCCTATAGACCCTTTCTGAATGAAAGAGTTTTTCTATAGACCCTTTCTGCCAGAAAGGTTGCTTCTATGGACCCTTTCTGAATGAAAGGTTGCTTCTATAGACTTTTTCTGAAAGATAGGTTGCTTCTACAGACCCTTTCTGAAAGAAAGGTTGCTTCTAAAGACCTTTTGTGAAAGAAAGGTTGCTTCTATAGACCCTTTGTGAAACAAAGGTTGCGTCTATGGACCCTTTTTGAATGAAAGGTTGCTTCTATAGACCCTTTGTGAAAGAAAGGTTGCTTCTATATACCCTTTCTGAATGAAAGGTTGCTTCTATGGACCCTTTTTGAATGAAAGGTTGCTTCTATAGACCCTTTCTGAAAGAAAGGTTGCTTCTATAGACCCTTTGTGAAAGAAAGGTTACTTCTATAGACCCTTTTGAAAGAAAGGTTGCTTCTACAGACCCTTTGTGAAAGAAAGGTTGCTTCTATAGACCCTTTCTGAAAGAAAGGTTGCTTCTACAGACCCCTTCTGAAAGAAAGGTTGCTTCTATAGACCCTTTGTGAAAGAAAGGTTGTTTCTATAAACCGTTTCTTAAAAAAGGATGCTTCTATAGACCCTTTCTGAATGAAAGGTTGCTCCTATAGACCCTTTCTGAAAGAATGGTAGCTTCTATAGACCCTTTCTGAAAGAAAGGGTGTTTCTATAGACCCTTTCTAAAAGAAAGAATGCTTCTATAGACCTTTTTTTGAAAGAAAGGTTGCTTCTGTAGACTATTTCTAAAAGAAAGGGTGCTGCTATTGACCCATTCTGATAGAAAGTTTGCTTCTATAGACCCTTTCTGAAAGAACGGGTGCTTTTATAGACCCCTTCTGAAAGAACGGGTGCTTTTATGGACCTCTTCTGAAAGAACGGGTGCTTTTATAGACCCCTTCTGAAAGAACGGGTGCTTTTATGGACCTCTTCTGAAAGAACGAGTGCTTTTATAGACCCTTCTCTAGACCCTTTGTGAAAGAACGGGTGCTTTTATAGACCTTTCTCTAGACCCTTTGTGAAAGAAAGTGTGCTTCTATAGACCTTTTCTGAAAGAAAGTGTGCTTCTATGAACTCCATGTATATCCATCTAAAATTGTGGACAGGAAAAAAACGTATTATTCCATTTTAGTTAAGAGTATTTTATGGTGGAGGGCATATAAAGTTCGGCCTAGCCGAACTTAACGCATTTTTACTTGTTTTACTTCTAAACTCCACAAAACGTTAAGACCACCTTTCGAATTGTGTTAAAAATTATTAGAGAATGTATGTTTGAATGCGATAATAACCCAATTTCTTATATTTTTCTTACAGCTAACATTGGCTGCTCGACAATTTACATGACAATATTAAAACCTACAAATTTGCAATGATCCAAAAACGGTGAAAACTCAGTCAAGAAACATGAAAACTTCCAGTGCAATCAATGAAATGGAGGATTTTGATTTAGCCTCAGGTGAAATCGATAATAAAACAGATCCAATTTATTCAATTAAACCGGATTTTATAACACAATGGTGAGCGCCGGAAACATCTGACGATGATTTTCTTTAATTACAAATTACTTCTTTTTACTCTCTATCCCTCTCTCCTCCTATATCTCTGTACTTTTAGGCGCCTTAAAAAGGAACGTGAAAATCTCTGTCGTTCGATTTACAATCGTTTTGTTGAACATAACGAATGTAAGCGACTGCTTAAAGCAGCTAAACTCTATCGACCGTACATCGGTGAAAATGGTGAATTGAATTTATGGACGAGCGAAGATTTGGAACGTTTGGCGGCGTACGTTAATGGAACATCGTCGTGGGCGACGTCAGCGACAAATAGTACAAGTCTATATGGTAATACAGGGGACACGGAAACAGAAGGACCAGCTTTGGTATTACCACCTTTCGAACTGTGGCAAACGATAGCAATTGCTGTGTGCCTGGCGATATGCATTATCCTTACAGTTGGTGGTAATATTTTGGTCCTGTTGGCATTTATTGTGGATCGAAATATAAGACAACCGAGTAATTATTTTATAGCATCATTGGCGGCCACAGATATGCTGATAGGTAAGGGGATCACATGAGATACTTCTTTTTAAAGAACTCTTTTGTCTTATCTTTCTTTCATTCTTATCTCTCTTTTTTCAGGCACCGTTTCCATGCCATTTTATACCGTCTACGTCTTGATGGGCTATTGGGATTTGGGTCCGTTGCTGTGTGACCTTTGGCTTTCGGTGGACTATACCGTTTGCCTAGTCTCCCAATACACAGTACTGCTGATAACCATAGATCGCTATTGTTCGGTGAAAATTGCCGCTAAATATCGCAGTTGGCGCACCAAGCGAAGAGTGATTTATATGGTCACAATAACCTGGATAATACCTGCATTGCTGTTTTTCATTTCCATCTTTGGTTGGGAGCATTTTACAGGCAAACGTGACCTCTTACCCGGCCAATGTGCTGTACAGTTCCTCAAAGATCCGGTATTCAATACGGCCCTCATCATTGGCTACTATTGGACTACGCTTATAGTGCTGTTTGTCCTCTATGGTGGGATCTATAAGACAGCCTATGAAATGCAAAAACGCAGCGAAGCTAAGCAACGGAAAATGCAATCCATGGTGGCTTTGAGCGCTGGTGCCATGTCTGGCATGGCTGGCCATGCGGCGGGTATTGGGGCCATTGAAGAAAAAATTCTAAAGACAAAAGTGGAGTTGTCAGGTGGCCAAGATAAGGAAGGTGGTGAGCAACAAACTTCAACCGGCAAACGTTACAGTGGTTCGGGGCAAGCCAACCCCCTAGCCCAAGCCACGGATATTATAAATGGGTCTTTGGTGGAAACCAAGGCCGAGGAACAACGACGCATATCTGAGGGTAAGGCCAGTAACAAGGGGGGTTCGAAAAACGACTCCGGTGAGGTGGAGAAAAGTGAACGATCCAGTAGTCCAGCCTTTGATTCGGATGAGGAAAGTTCTGTCAATCAGGCCCAACAGCTGATGCAACAGCAAAAAGTGGCCAATTTACGCAAACGTTCTTCCATTGGCCTGGTATTTGGAGCCCAGGCGGCCTTACTGGCCACACGCAGCAAAGGTATGTGTACCCCCACCTCCAAATCCAGTGAAGCCATGGCACTTTCATCATCCGGTGCCAGTTCTCCCCATCCCAGTCAGAAAATCGAAAGAACCCAAAGTAAAGAGGAACTGAGTCGTCAAACACCAGGCTTGGATAAAATGAAAAGGACCTCATGTGCCACCCTATCCCAAATTGTTGAAACCGAAAATCAAGTCGCTAGACCCCCGGCATCAGCATCACCTCCACAATCCTCGAAACTCCCAAATGATGAATCTCCCCTATCTCCGGTTAATTTGGCACCCATTGTTGTACCCCATGAACAGGTTCAGCCCAGTTTGGTCCATGCCATACTACCTCCACCGGAACAGTTTCAGTGTAGCTCCCTCATTTCGGATGGTTCGGAAAATCCCAGCAGTAACAGTGAATTGCATTTGACCTATGACGTGATGGCCAATAATTCGGAATTGCGTTTCATGGATGAAAGTTCCATTGCAATGGGCTCGCCCACCTATAACAATGGTGTCGGAGGCGGCGGCATTACTGGCGGTGCAAGCCAAAACAGTTCCCTGCGTTTAACGCAAGCCCACACCACCACCACCACGACAACAAAAAATAAACTCCCAAGTGCCGGCAGTTCTATGCATGCCAAACAAATGGCCAGCAGTCCCACATTGTTAAGTCAGGCTTTGCAAAAAGTTGCTGCCCAAACAACATCAAACACAACCGCAACTCCCAACTATCAAGGTGACAATAATAATTTCCCCAATGTCCAATCCACCACCACAACCCCCAGCACCCACCCACCAACCACAAATAATATTGAAATTGAAAAACATTTACTCGTTTCCTATACAGGTCTGGAGGACTTTGAAAGGGTGCGTCGGGAAAGTTGTATTGATGCCACAAGTCTAATGTTTCCGCGTCACAATAGTGCTGATGCGGGGCTATTGAAATACAGCTCCATAATGACACAAAGCAATGGTAACAAAATGGGAGCAGCAACAACAACAACGACGACAGCGCCATTAGGTGAAATGTCTTCTTCGTTCACTGCAGACAAACGTGGCCAGACCAACAACCCCAACAACAATAACAACAATCATTGTGGCCCAACAACAACAACAATGGCCACTACACAAAAAACCTCAAGCCCAGTTACAACCACAGCGCCCCAAAAGCCCCCACCTGTGGCCACCTCAAAAAGTTTGGATAAAATCGATGAGCGAGAAACATCAGATACCACACAAAAAATGGCTTCCACATCGGGTACAAGTTCGGGTTCGGGTACAACAGCAACACAACATCCCGGACCGCCTCAACGGCAATCCTCCTCACTGAAGCTACAAAAGAAACCCCACCATCATCAGCTGCAACATGCCGCCTCCAGCAGTAGTCGTAGTTCCAGCAAACGTGACTTCATGCAATCGATTAGCAAACACTTTAAAAGTAAAAAGGCCACCATACCCCTGGTCATAGGGGTGGGGCGGCAAAAATCGAAATCCGAAAATAGGGCACGCAAAGCCTTTCGTACGATTTCCTTTATTTTGGGTTGTTTTGTCGCCTGTTGGACACCGTATCATGTACTGGCCCTTGTCGAGGGCTTTTGTCGCAATCCACCCTGTACCAATGAACACCTGTACATGTTTTCCTATTTCCTCTGCTATGCCAATAGTCCCATGAACCCATTTTGTTATGCCCTTGCCAATCAGCAATTTAAAAAGACATTTACCCGGATACTCAAAGGAGATTGGCATATGACTTAAAAATAAAGCAACAACAATAACACAACAAAACAAAAAGGTGGATGCGACGAGGCCTTTGAACCAAAATAAGAAGAAAAAAACACATTGTTGTTATCCTTTTCAGTACTTTGTTGTTTTTTTTCTTTATTCATTCATATGGAAACCTATTACACAATTGTGCTTCTTCTTCTTCTTCAACAACAATAATAACAATGAAGTTACACTCAGCCAACACACTCTCATTTATACATATCATCGAAACACACACACACATATACATGAAAAAAAATAACTTAAATCAACTTGTTATCCTTTGCAGATATGTTTGTATGTAAACGGGAATGTGGATTAACATGATTTGAGAAAGGGTTATTTTATTAGTAATGGGGATAGTTTTTTATTCACGTTAGGTGGATAATTTTATTATGCACATTAGGTGGACAATCTTTTTTATCCACGTTATTTGGATAAGTCTCCCTTGTCCCGCCTGGGATGTTTGTAGAACAAATATATATATATTATTATATTATTTGGATAATTTTATTATCCTCGTTATTTGGATAATTTTATTATCCACCTTATGCGGATAAATATATTTATTTTATTATCCAAATTATTTGCATAATTTTATTACCCACGTTATGCGGATAATTTAATGAACTTTAATATCCACGTTATTTGGATAATATTACTAAAGTTATTATCGACGTTATGTGGATAATTTTATTATCCACGTTGTGTGGATAATTTTATTATACAGACTATGTGGATAACTTTATTATTCACGTTACTTGGATAATTTTATGAATTTTATTATCAACATTATGTGGATAATTTATGAATTTTATTAGGCATGTAATGTGGATAATTTTATGAATTTTATTATCCACTTTATTTACATAACTTTATGACTTTTTTATCCACGTTTTGTAGATATTTTTATCATCCACGTTGAGTCGATAATTTTATAATCCACGTTAAGTGCATAATTTGATTATTCACGTTATGTGGATAATTTTATAAATTTTAAAATCCAAAATCTCCGCGTTATGTGGATAACTTTAACGATTTTATTATCCACATATTACCCATATTAAGTGGATAGTTTTGTTATGCAAGTTATGTGAATTATCCACGTTATGTGGATAATTTTATTATCCACGTTATGTGGCTAAATTTATGTGCATAATTTGATTATCAATTATGTGGATAAATTTATTATCAACGATATGTAGATTTATGTGGATAATTTTATTATCTACGGTATGTGGATAATTTTATTATCCATGTTATGTGGATAACTTTATTATCCACGTTATGTGGATAATTTTGTTATCCACGTTATGCTGATAATTTTGTTATCCACGTTATGCTGATAATTTTATTATCCACGTTATGTGGATAATTTTATTATCCACGTTATGTGGATAATTTTATTATCTATGTTATGTCGATAATTTCATGAATTTTATTATCCACGTCATGTGGATAATTTTATTATCGACGTTTTGTGGATAATTTTATTATCGACGTTATGTGGATAATTTTATTATCCACGATATGTGGATAATTTTATTATCCACGTTATGTGCAAAATTTTATGAATCTTATTATCCACGTTTTGTGGATAATTTTATTAATAATGTTATGTGGATGATTTTATTATCAATTTATGTGCATTATTTTATTATCCACGTTATGTGGATAATTTTATTATCCACGTTATGTGGATAATTTTATTATCCACGTTATGTTGATAATTTTATTATGCACGTTATGTGAATAATTTTATGTGCATAATTTGATTATCAATTATGTGGATAAATTTATTATCAACGATATGTGGATAATTTTATTACCCACGTTATGTGGATAATTTTTATTATCCACGTTATGTGGATAATTTTATTATCCACGATATGTGGATAATTTTATTATCCACGTTATGTGGATAATTTTTATTATCCACGATATGTGGATAATTTTATTATCCACGATATGTGGATAATTTTATTATCCACGTTATGTGGATAATTTTTTATCAATTTATGTGGATAAATTTATTATCCACGTTTGTGGATAATTTTATTATCCACGTTATGTGCAAAATTTTTTGAATTTTACTATCCACGTTTCGTGGATAATTTTATTATCCATGTTATGTGGATGATTTTATTATCCATGTTATGTGGAAAATTTCATGAATTTTTTTATCCACGTCATGTGGATAATTTAATTAATTTTATTATCCACGTTATGTGGATAAATTCATTATCCAAGCTATGTGGATAATTTTATTATCCACGATATCTGGATAATTTTATTATCCACGATATCTGGATAATTTTATTATCCACGTTATGTGCAAACTTTTGTGAATTTTATTATCCACCTTTTGTGGATATTATTAATGTTATGTGGATAATTTTATTATCCACGTTATGCGGATAATTTTATTATTCACCTTATGTGGATACTTTTAATGTGCATAATTTTATTATCAATTATGTGGATAAATTTATTATCAACGATATGTGGATAATTTTATTACCCACGTTATGTGGATAATTTTTATTATCCACATTATGTGGATAATTTTAATAATTAATTTAATAATTTTAATAATTTAACTTTATTATCCACGTTATGTGGATAATTTTATTATCCACGTTATGTGGATAATTTTATTATCTATGTTATGTCGATAATTTCATGAATTTTATTATCCACGTCATGTGGATAATTTTATTATCGACGTTATGTGGATAATTTTATTATCGACGTTATGTGGATAATTTAATTATCCACGATGTGTGGATAATTTTATTATCCACGTTATGTGGATAATTTTATTATCCACGTTATGTGGATAATTTTATTATCCACGTTATGTGGATAATTTTATTATCCACGTTATGTGGATAATTTTATTATCCACGTTATGTGGATAATTTTATTATGCACGTTTTGTGGATAATTTTATGTGCATAATTTGATTATCAATTATGTGGATAAATTTATTATCAACGATATGTGGATAATTTTATTACCCACGTTATGTGGATAATTTTTATTATCCACGTTATGTGGATAATTTTATTATTCACGTTATGTGGATAATTTTTTATCAATTTATGTGGATAAATTTATTATCAACAATATGTGGATAATTTTATTATCCACGTTTGTGGATAATTTTATTATCCACGTTATGTGCAAAATTTTATGAATTTTACTATCCACGTTTTGTGGATAATTTTATTATCCATGTTATGTGGATGATGTTATTATCCATGTTATGTGGAAAATTTCATGAATTTTTTTATCCACGTCATGTGGATAATTTTATTATCGACGTTATGTGGATAATTTTGTTATCCACGTTATGTGGATAAATTTATTATCCACGCTATGGGGTAATTTTATTATCCACGCTATGTGGATAATTTTATTATCCACGTTATGTGGATGATTTTATTATCCACGATATCTGGATTATTTTATTATCCACGTTATGTGCAAACTTTTGTGAATTTTATTATCCACCTTTTGTGGATATTATTAATGTTATGTGGATAATTTTATTACCCAAGTTATGTGGATAATTTTATTATTCACGTTATGTGGATAATTTTATTATCCACGTTATATGGATAATATTATTATCCACGTTATGTGGATAATTTTATTATTCACCTTATGTGGATACTTTTTATGTGCATAATTTTATTATCAATTTATGTGGATAAATTTATTATCCACGTTATGTGGATAATTTTATTATCTACGATATGTGGATAATTTCATTATGCACGTTATGTGGATAATTTTATTATGTGGATGAATTTATTATCCACGTTTGTGGATAATTTTATTATCTACGATATGTGGATAATTTTATTATCCACGTTATGTGCAAATTTTTTTGTGAATTTTACTATCCACGTTTTGTGGATAATTTTATTATCCATGTTATGTGGATGATTTTATTATCCATGTTATGTGGAAAATTTCATGAATTTTTTTATCCACGTCATGTGGATAATTTTATTATCGACGTTATGTGGATAATTTTATTAATTTTATTATCCACCTTATGTGGATAAATTCATTATCCACGCTATGAAGTAATTTTATTATCCACGCTATGTGGATAATTTTATTATCCACGTTATGTGGATAATTTTATTATCCACGATATCTGGATAATATTATTATCCACGTTATGTGCAAACTTTTGTGAATTTTATTATCCACCTTTTGTGGATATTATTAATGTTATGTGGATAATTTTATTATCCACGTTATATGGATAATTTTATTATCCACATTATGTGGATAATTTTATTATTCACGTTATGTGGATAATTTTACTATCCACGTTATGTGGATAATTCTATTATCCACGTTATGTGAATAATTTTTATGTGCATAATTTTATTAGCAATTTATGTGGATAAATTTATTATCCACGTTATGTGGATAATTTTATTATCTACGATATGTGGATAATTTTATTATCCACGTTATGTGAATAGTTTTATTATCCACTTTAGGATAATTATGTGGATAATTTTTTAACACGTCATGCAGATAATTATATTAATTTTATTATCCACGTTATGTGGATAATTGTATTATCCGTGTTTGTGAATAATTTTATGAATTTCACATAAAATTTCAAAAATGTTTACAAAAGAGCCGATTAAGGACCTTTTCAAAAGTTCTAAAATCCTAAGGTGTCTGGTTGGTACGATAACTATTGTAAGAACTGACTCCCAAAATTAGATGAGTTTCAAGATAAGTTATGTCGCTTAATTCCTTCAGATACCTCCCAAACAAAAGTTCTACACTTTTGCGCTTAAATCCAATTTATGATCACTTCTCGGGTAGTGTTGAAAGTTTAATATTAAAAGCATTATTTTTGCTAGGGTAAGTCAATACTTCCTGAGATATGGATCCGAAAAATCTTAATAGTTAGGGCCATTCCTTCATACACGTCTCGCACTAATGCTTTTAGTGGCCTTTGTTAAAACTCTATAATTTTGTTCTCCACACTTCCCCGATGATGAGCAGAGTGATTCAAAAAGCCCGCTCAAGTGAGGTATTGTGTTTATTTTTGTAGAATGTGAATGGTTTGCAAACTTACTTAAGGAGTAGAATCTATTCCTATAGATTTTTTGAATACATTAAAAAAATAACAACAAAATTTATTGTTGGTCGGTCGGAGTCAGAGTCGAGTATGTTTTTCATGTCATAGTCTTTTAACTATTAAATAGAAAATCCATACGGATATAACCCTTTAAAACCACATAACCATTTATATACAAAAAAACCCATCTGCAGCAGGAAACCAACTAACCATCACTTCATTATTGTACATATCCACTCTACAACTCTTGTTATAAATTTAATATAATTTTAATACGAGCTACAAATACTCTTCAACAAAAAACAACAACAACTACAAAACATAACAAAAAAATATTTTATACTTTCCCCTTTGTAAAATAACAAAAAACGAAACAAAACAAAAAAATACCGGCAAACTCATAACCTGAAAAGGTCGGCTGCAATATAGACCTAAGTATTTTCCTTTTAATTTATTGTATAAAAACATACTCACACACAGACACACACACCTAAACATATACTCACAACCGAACGAACACCACCTAGTGACCTAGTATAACTATTATGGTGAAAACACACACATACGTTTTTTATACCTTTATCTCTCTACCCAACCCAACCAAAAAAGAACTCCTCGTTAGAGGACTCCACGCTTGAATGCACAATCTAACGAGCCCCTGGATTGTGACTAAAACGTGTAATTTTTATTTAAACCAAAAAGAAAATACACAGCTTTATAATGCAGCAGCAGGAACACTAATAACAGCAACAGGCCGACAACAACAACAACAGCAAAAACACTTACAAAGACAGACAGATAAAAAAACAATGCGAAAAAAACACACTGAAACAGCAACTTCTTTGAAAAACAGGTCAATTCAAATATGAAAAATAAGCAACAACAACAGAAATGCCTATCATTTTAAATGGTTTACCCACTGAAAGACAAACACTCAAAGCCCCCATATATACTTATATAACTGACACATACATACACACAAACAACAACTTCAAACCACCACAAATAAAACAAAATAAATAGAATGAACAAAAAATAAAATAGCGGATAATGTTGAACCAAGTACTACAGACAGAACCATGGCCACTACCATGCAGACAGATTTTTTACAACTAACACCCACCTCCCCCTTTTACCAAACATACATACATATCTATTCACAAGTATGGGGTATTATGCATAAAATTGAAATTGTTGATTTTGAACAAAAAAAAAATGTTGTTGTTTGTTACACATTATTTGTTAATAATTTTTGTTGTACTCTAATTTAGTAAAATATTAGAAAAAAATAGAAAATAATTACATGTAGATATTAGAAATTATTTATAAAGTTTAATTATAGCCGACTCTAAGCTTCAAAAATTATGTGCGAAGTAATGTCAATTATTTATGAAAATTTAATAATAAAAAATGTATTTATTTAATTTTTGCATTTTAATGCAATAACTAAACAAAAATATGTTATTTAAATAATTCTTTAAATTTTAATAACGTATAATATTTCCAGAATTGAATTATTGCAATAAAAAGAACGCAATGCACGTAAAATTGGAAGAAAATTTGATTGTTAGAGAAATGCATTTTTCTACCATCAATTCTTCAGGAATATGTATGTTTAGACCCTCAGGGTATATACACTTTCATACAGGCAAAATGTGACTCATGATTTTAGACCCCAAGTATGTTTGGACGAAATCCGTTTCAGACAATTTGGAGTTGATTTAGCCATGTCCGTCCGTCTGTCTGTCTGGCTGGCAGTCCAAAATTTCGCTTTCGTACTATTTTGTCAAAACTTAGTTTAAGTTCGAAGATGAGCTATATCGGTCCACTCCTTCTGGTACCTGCCCCACAAAAGTTCCAAATTGTTGGGAAAATTTTTGCGCACGGTAACTCTTGAAGGCAGTAACCAATTTGGTCGATACTTTGCACATCGTGAAATTTCTACCAGACTTAGATGAGGTTCCAATATGGACTTAATCGATCCACTCCTTCGGGTACCTCTCACAAAATTTCGGAAAAGTGCAGTTTAGGACCTGCTCCCGAATCGCTTTGATTTTTGTTGCAGGCACTTGTATTCACTGCCCCCATTCGACGATACAAGTTTCATCAGGGGCAATTTCATTCTTCCTGAGAAAATGGCCTGAAAGGTGCAAAAAAACGCTATGCCACCGTGTGTAGTGGTTGGAGCGAAAGATAACTCTTGAACAAATTTGCCAATTCGGTCCAAAATTCGTAATATTTTGTCGAAACTTAGTTTAAATTCGAAGAAAAGCCATATCGGCCCACTCCTTCAGGTAACTCCACTACAAAGGTTCAAAAATGTTCGGACAAATTGTGCGCACGATAACTCTTGAAGGGAGTGACCGATTTAGTCCATACTTTACACATCCTAATATATCTACCAGATTTAGATCAGGTTCGAATATGGACTATATTTGTCCACTTCTTCGGGTACCCCCCACACACAAAATTTCGGAAAAGTCGAGTTTAGGACCTGCACTCGAATCGCTTTGATTTTTGTTGCAGGCACTTTTATTCACTGCGCCCATGCGACGATACAAGTTTCATCAGGGGCAAGTCCATACTTCTTGAGAAAATAGCCCGAAAGGTGTAAAAACACCACCATAACTCTCGAACTGATCAATCGAGTTGGTCCAAAATGTCGCCATCGTCATATTTTGTCCAAATTTAGTTTCAGTTCGAAATTGGGCAATACCGGTTCACAACTTCCGGTACTTCCCCCCCAGACTTAAAAATTTTTACTAAAATGGTATGCACGATATCTCTTGAACGGGGCAACCAATTTGGCGAAAGCTGTGGATCTCCTAATGGGTGCCACCGTGGTGCAATGGTATGCACGCCCGCCTTGCACGCTGAAGGTCGTGGGTTCGATTCCCTGGCCAGGCAACATCAAACACTTTTCAACGGTGGCAAAATACCCCTCAGTAATGTTGGCAACATTTCCTGAGTACTTCAGTCTTGGAAAACTTCCCCACAAGTGGTGTCTTAAGACACGCCGTTCGGACTCGGCGATAAACAGTAGGTCCCATATCATTGAGCTAAATATGAATCGGGGTGCACTCATTGATATGAGAGAAGTCTCCCTTGTCCCGTATGGAATGGTGTGGAAAATGTTATTTTTTTTTTTTGTGGATCTCCTAATATTTTGTCCAAATTTAGTTTAATTTCTAAAATGACCCATATCGGTCATCTCCTTAGAGTACCTTCGTCACAAAAGTTCAAAAGTTTTGTGTCTAGGTGCAGTTTAGGGTCTGTTCGAAGATCAAAATGTTGCGGAGGAGGTACTTAAAGGAGTGTGGATCTTATTTTGGGAGTCATATCTTTTCGCTAGGTATTGCGCCCACTAGTCATTTCAGTGGGTCATCGTATGATTTTTGGACCAGTACGCCAGAAAGCATGGAGTTGTCCACGGAAAACATAATGTCGCTGCAAACAGGACCACAACGAATAGCATCGGTATACATGAACTTTAATTCTAATCCTATATTCGAACTGTCCGTAAATAATAGTTTCAATTCACATAGGCTGAGGGTATATCTCTGTCGACAAAGCCGACTGATACTTCTTTACTTGTTGACTTAACATAAACCTATAAAGTAGCATTTAAATCGTTTATTTTGCATGGGAAATGCACCCAATCAACATATTTTAAAGGTCAACAAATATAAAGTCCATAAATGCCGTATACGAGTTCAGTTCGGAAACTTATTAGCCTAGCACAAAAATCACGGTATAAACAGAAAAAAGTTAAGTGTTTTGGAAACTTCCATCTCTGTTATGAACACATGTTAAATTTTGTTTCGATCTGGCAACTCCTTCATATAGAAACAGGTGTTCAAAAACGACGCATCCGCCATTTTTTTACAATGGAAAAATTAGAAATGCGTGCTGTCATTAAATATTAACATAAAAAAGGTTTCTCGGGACAAGGAATTCATAATGATATGGTGAATGTGTTAGGTGAAAGTGCTCCTTCATATGCAACAGTAAAAAATTGGGTTGCTGAATTTATACGTGGTCGTACAAGCATTGAAGATGAACCACGTAGTGGACGTCCAAAAACAGCAGCAACAACAGAAATTGTAGCCAAAGTGCATGATATGGTATTAAATGATCGACGAATAAAAGTGCGTGAAATTGCTAATATCATGGGCATCTCAAATGATCGAGTCCATTTAATTTTGCATGAAGAACTACAGATGATAAAACCTTCTGCAAGATGGGTGCCGCATTTGTTAACAGTCGATCAAAAACTCATAAGAATGAACATTTCTCAAGCTTGTTTGGATCGTTTTAAGCGAAATAAAATGGATTTTAAGCGTCGTTTCATAACTGTTGATGAGACATGGATCCACCACTATACTCCAGAGACAAAAGAACAATCCAAACAATGGACTGAAGCTGGAGGAAGTGCCCCAAAGAAGGCAAAAACAATTCAATCGGCTGGTAAGGTTATGGCAACGGTTTTTTGGGACATCAAAGGTATTTTATTGATTGACTATCTGCAAAAGGGTAAAACAATAAATTCAGAGTACTACTGCAACCTTTTGGATCAATTAAATGTACAAATTCGAGAAAAACGTCCTGGCTTACAACACAAAAAAAAAACAATTTTCATCAAGACAACGCTCCAGCGCACAAGAGTGTTTTAACAATGGCTAAAATCAACGAATTAAAGTACGAGTTGCTTGACCACCCACCTTATTCTCCTGATTTAGCTCCCAGTGACTTTTACTTGTTCCCAAATCTAAAAAAATTCTTTGCTGGCACGCGTTTTACCTCAAATGAAGATGCAATTACAGTTGTAAACCACTATTTTGAAGACCTTGAGGAAAACTATTTTGATCAAGGGATAGAATTGCTAGAAAAGGGTTGGACTAAGTGTATTGAAGTTTCAGGAGATTATATTGAAAGTAAAAATATTTTTGAAAAACTAACTATTCTCTTTCATTGATAGGCTAAGAAGTTTCCGAACCGCCCTCGTATATAGAATATGTTAACAGTTCGCGAATTCTTAAAGCGTGAAACTTTGATTCAAAACATTTTTGGTTTTTCCATATATGGGAGCTACATATACATCTGAACCGATTTGATCTAAATCCTATCAAAATTGTCCTAGTGAAAATTTAGAATAAATTGTATCAAATATAAACGTGATCTGATGTGATATATGTTTGGACTACAAATAAATCTGAACTGATTTGGACCAAATTAGACCCACTCTGTCATCGGCTATGTTTGGATGCTCTCCGCTACTATCAATTGTATATAGCGCTTTTGTGTATGATTTATCTAAACTCGGATGCCAATATATATGGGAGCTGTATCTAAATCTTGACCAATTCTCACAATTTTATGTAGTGTTACTCTTTAGGCCGTAAATATAATGTGTGCCAAATTTTACGTCAATCGGACTAAAAATGAGCTTGTTAGGAGTTTTAATCAACTTTTAACATACATTTCCCCTCTGTGAGCCGGGGCGATTTGAAAACCGTAATGGGCCCTTCGCGTTTCTGATTCCTGGGATTGAACTGAGCACCCTAGCATCCACTTTTGGCAATGTGGGTATTTTTGTTTGCAGTTTGAAGATAAACTGTATCGGTCCACGTTTGGGTATATCCCCCATGTAACGGTACCGCCCGATTTCTAGTATTTTGACGTTTTGGCTAAATTTTCTGGGCGAATTAGCATTTAGGGTTCCCAATGACCAAGAAACTTCTCCACCAAAAATTATGGAGATAGGACCACGTCTTGGAATAGCCGCATTACAACGATATCGACCGATTACAGGTATTTTCAAGTTTTTTTGCTGACCGAATTAGCTAAAATTAAGTATTTGGGGTTCCCAGTGATCAATAAACTTTTGCACGCAAAATTCTGGACATTGGTACTTTCGTAACAGAAAGGAAACTAATTATTTCAGAATATTTCATGGTGAAGGGTATAACAAGTTCGGACCAGCTTAACGCTTTTTACTTGTAAAAATTAAATTTATTGCTGCAAAAGTTAGCAAATATGTCAACAAAGACTAAATAACTTGGCTCAAAAGCGCTTTCAATTTGTCATTTGAACATTAAGGTCATGACTTTTTACAACCTCATATCTCTGTATCATAGCGTGATGAGTTTCTACGTAAGATTACAGTAAATCTTAATTATAAGGTGATTCGGTGAAAACACCTCACGCACAAAATGATTTTAAAATTTGAATTTATTAACATTATGGGCAATTTTTTGAAGTCACTGTAAGCAGATATATAATTGAAAATAAACTTTATAGCCACATAGGAAAACCAAATTGACACAACATTTATTTCTCACTAATTTTCTTTAATTCTGAAAATCATAAACATTTCGTAAACGATTTTTTCAAAAATATAATTTAAAAAAAAAAATCAACATTTTTCAAAGTGGTTTGTGCATGAAATTTTTCAATATTTGGTTGAAATAAGCGTTAGTTTAGTTATTAGAAGGCTTAAGTTTATTCCAAGGCAAATTTATATAAGGTATATGCATGAATTACAACAACTAACAAATTTACAAAAACAACATTGTTGTTATTGATTGTCACTTCTACCTTATATACAGTTGCGTGCAAAATAATAGCAGTGTGGAATTTCCATGTACGAAAAAACTGCTATAAATCCTTAAAGCTATTCAATTATCTGCATCAAGCGAATGCTTGTAAGGTGCTTGACTTCACGGGCTAAAATATTTTACATAAATATGCCACTATTAAGAAACACCATTAATGTTTTCTGCTCAGTAGTGCGATTCTCTTAACTCATTTTTTTAGTTACCGACAATTGTCGGTAAAATTAAAGTGCTTATAATTTCGGTATTTACCGATGTTTTTCGGTAAGTTAGCGATGAATAAAAAGCAGTCGTAAAGTTCTACCGATATCAAGAGTGTTGTCAACTTTTATTTGAACTTTTCATTCATAATTTTGGGTTTAAATTTTACCGATTTTTGTCGGTAACTCCAAAAATGAGTTAGAGAATCGCACTACAGGAGGGTTTTTTCTTATGCAAAATAATATCAGTGCAAGTAAGCCAAGTTAAATGAACATGTTAAAAGCTACTAATTTATAACTTTTTAGAGTTGAAAAGTATTTTGGAATGAAAATGTACAAATGTGGATCTTCACTGCCTTTAGTGCATCACTGCAGAACCGATGGTCATAAACATAAAAAAATTAAATTTTCCAAGGAAAAGCTTACCACATAGTGGAATATATCGGTGGTATTTTATCAAAAGTTATTTGTTATGCTCGAAAATCGTCCTACGTATCCTGAAAGCTATCCTGTATCCTGTAACTAACAACTTATAAACATAAACTAAAATTAGCCGGTTGTAGATGAAGCCATAAAGTGACATTACCGCTCCAGTATTTTGTGCGGTGTATTGTCCTGTCATGTCCCGGCCCACCAGCATCGACAATTTTCAACGGTGGCAAACTACCCTCAGTAATATTGGCGACATTTCCTGAGTATTCCAGCCATGTAAAACTTCTCTACAAGTGGTGTCTTAAGACACGTCGTTTGGTAAACTTAATAAAACTACATAAAAAACCTGAAATCAAGTGATACCGCTATATGATGGCTACACCAAACCATGGACCTGTGTCAAAAATTTTTGGTGCAGAAATTTGTTGACCACTGGGTACCTTAAAACGTAACTAAAATCGTCACAATTCCTGACATGGGTGTAGCCAGGAATAGCTAGAAGGAGGAGCAGCCCCTCCCCCTAGAACGACCAAAAAGCATTCCAGGCTATGTCCATGATTCCTGAAATCGGATGGTACCGTTATTTATGGGAGCTATAAAAAACGTGCCTATGTCCATAATTGTTGGTGGAGACATTTCTTTTTCACTGGAAACCCTAAATATCGTGGAAAATTTTATGTGGAGAGGTTTTTGGACCGCTTTGAAACTTAACTTCCAATTTATTGCTAATTCGGTCTGAAAATGTAGCTAAAACCCTCAAAATACCTGAAAATGACCGATATAGACCATGTACAAAATTGTAGCGTTCTATATCAATCCATTCGGAAGAAAGCGTGAACAACAGACGGATCAAATGTTATAGCAGTTGTTATTCTCATATAAAGAAAAAATATTTTATTTGTTGTTATGAGAAAATGTATGCATAAATCGTTAACAGCATTCCATATCTCTTCGTAGATGTTTAAATAGTTATTAAATTTATTATTATTTTGAAGTAAATCCAAATTATCCTGTCCCAGAGTTCGTACAAACCCTCAAAAAATAAATTAAAAAATATATGCGAAATCTAGATAAAGCGTAGAAAAATATGATACCAAATTTATAGAGATTGGGTACATAAATTGCATATTATAGCAACAACAAAAGAGAAAAACTTATTGTTGGAAAATATTGTTGCAAATATATTTTTTGGTTTGATTCGAAAAATTAGAGTTCTCCAATTATTTCGCTAAAATCCCATACAATTAATGTGTACTGCTAAAACTTCATCAAGAAATATGGTCTACCATCGTGAAAGCTTAGTTGTTTACCGTGATAACATATAGGAAATATATGATAGGAAATTAAGAGTAATATTGAAATTACAATCATTCAAAAAATTTGGAAATTAAAAAGCCTATTATTCGCGAATTAGTTAAAATCAGTTGATGCGCAACGGTTTTTGGATACAGCAAATCAATCTCTTTCAATATTTATGCATATTTCGATGTTTCACTCAGCGGTCACAGTGTGCCGCCAGTTGCATCACACAATGCAAAAAACCTTAAAGTGGGTAAAAATCGCGCAATTTGCATACGATTTTGATGCGCATTCGGTTTCAGTAGCACCCATCAAAAATACGTCTATATACACATATTTCAAATAGATTCTGCAAGAAGCCTCCACATTCTATTTTTGGTAAAACCCCATATTACTCGCGAATCTCTGTTATTTATGACACGTGTTTTCGCACATATTATAATCGGGTATAAAGGATTCCATTTATGTAAAAAATGTTAAAGAAAATCGCGGTTTAATACGCCGATTTGTCAAAAAACATTTTTGTCGATTTTCGTATTTCCAAGGTATCTATATCCGCGGTTTTAGTGAATGGATTTGGATGGAAGGTCTCATTAGATCCGTCGCGCAAAAAAAACCTAAATTCACGCAGGGTACAAAGGCAATTGAATGGCACTTGTAAATTTTAAACGCAAAAAATAGGTTTTTAAAAAAAATCACGAATGTTGGCCTTTAGACTCCAATTACTAGGATGCTGTAAGGAGCAAACTCATGAGATATGCATTAAACGACGCAAAATCACGAGTTCTACAATCCTATTATGAGTTTTGAATATTATCTTGAAACCCTCGAAATTCCTGCTTCTTTGAGTCTTTCTTTGGGCATATGTCTATAAAATGTAAGGTTAAGCCAGAAATCGGAAAGGAGCATAAAAAACTTGTTGGCTTCAACCCATTTTTACTTATTTTTTTACATTGATGCCAACACAGCTTCCACGTAAATTAATTTTAATGGTCGAACTTATGGGATTCCTCCTAAAACACTTAATTTTAAAGAATTTCAATCATACTATATAGAATATGTTAACAGTTCGTGAATTCTGAATGGATGGAACTCGGGTTCATCGATTGTAAAACATTTTTGGTTTTTGCCATATACAAGCAGAAAAAAAATTCAGAAAACATATAATGTGTTAGGATGCAAACATAAAATATGTTTGGATCCAAACATATTATATGTTTGCAACATTCCCTAACATAACATATGTGTGGATCCAAACATATTTTATGTTATAACATATATTTTTATGTTAGAACATATATATGTTTGCTGCAAAATATGTTAGAGAGGCCGTTTTTTCCTCCGTGTCTTGTCGGTCTAAAATAATTACTTCGATAAGTTACAAACGGAATGACTAACTTAATATACCCCTCATCTTCTGGGATATAAAAATATTCTAATGAAGAAATCGGTAGAAACAATTTATAAAGTTAATATTTTATGCTGAATTGTGTTCAAAATGTTTAAGACCACAACAAAATTACAAAGAAGTCACATTTGATCAGAGGAAATATGGTAAAGATAACTACAATTTCTGCCTTTCTAAGAAATATTACTGTGCACAAAAGTTTCGACTAATTTCAATCACTCCTCTCGACCATTTGCACGATCACTACTGCCAATCAGGCACTTTTGTTGGTCACCGCATGGACATCCCAACGAAAAACATTAGATCGCTGTAAAAAGGGTCACCAGAAGTACTTTCGGTAAAAACTTGAATTTTTGTCAGGGAGGTACCCATAGATGTTTTGCAACATAGACCTTCTTAGAGCTTGATGTACGTTGCGAAAAATTTTAAGATATCCAAAGTTTCGACAAAATCGGATACCCAACTTCTAAATTTTTCTACTCATCTGTCATTAGAGTTCAAACAAACAAAAATTGTGCCGAGAACAACCTGATGCAACCAATTTCATCACAATCCGAGAAGAGTTACTGATCTATGTTTGGAAAAAATATTTCGTTGTAGAAAGTTTTTACCAAATCGGGTTCTCAATTCGAGAGTTATCGTGCACACCATTTTAACAAAAGATTTTGAAATTTTGTGGGGGTGCTACCCGAAGTAATATACCCATATGGATAATCTTTGAACTTAAACTAAGTTTGGGCAAAATATTACGAGACCCAAAATTTGGACACAATCGATTGAAGTTATCGTGAGCTTCAGCCAGACAGACAGACGGACATGGCTAAATCGACTCCAAATTGTCCGAAGCCGATTTCGTTCAAACATACTTGAGTTCTAAAACCATTATTTCTATGAGGCAGATTTTCATCGTATCAAAGTGTGTGTACATACCCTCTTTAGCCAAAAGCTGAGCATATAAAAAAGGGGAAAATCAATTTCATTAGTTCAGCCCACAGATGTCCTGCTATTGGAATATTTGGGGAAGCCCACAATTCCGGAATAGAGGGCCACGTAGTCTCTCATAATGTTTACAGCCACCAAACTAAATGACTTCGGGCACGATTCCAAGTTCCAAAATGTCAAATTTCCAATTTAAAAATTGGTCCACGTTTTGATATAGCCCCCTACAACGGTACCTCCCGATTTTCGGTATTTTGAAGGTGGTTGTCTCAATATTCCACCGAAATGGCTAAAAATTTGGCATTTAGTCTTCGTTGGGGTATAAAACTTTCCACCAGAAATGGGTCCGTATGCAGGCACGTTTTCATATAGCCGCCCATAGAACGGTAACTCCCGATTTTCGGTATTTTGAAAGTTGTAGCCTCAATATCCCACCGAAATGACTGAAATTTGGTCTTCGATTGGGTATAAAATATTTCATAAGCGAATTACGAGTATGGGTGCACGTTTTCATATAGCAGCCATAAAAGGGTTACCTCCCGATTTTCGGTATTTTGAAGCTTGTAGCCTCAATATCCCACCGAAATTACTGAAATTTGGTATTTATTTATTTCGTTGGGGGTATACAACTTTCCACCAGAAATTAGTCGATAAAGATCCATGTGTTGATATAGTACCCAGGGAACCTCCCGATTTTTGGTATTTTGAAGGTGTCAGCGTCATTATCAAACCGCAATGGATGAAATTTGTTTAGCCGATTTTCGGCATTTTGAAGGTTGTGCCCTCAATATTAACTGAGGCCCTCTTAATTTTTTGAAATTAATACAGCAATGGAAAACGACACACATCCGCACATACTTTCCTAAGTTCATGAGCATAGGAAAGAGAAACAGACGCACACGTACCGACATCGTGAAGAAATCGGAACAAAATTGGGACGCTATCCGATCCGAAATCGTAACGATACCTTAACGAAAGTTGTATGAAGCGGTTGACATAATTTCGGAACGAAATTTCGGAGCTTAATCGGATAGATTTCGGTCAGAAGTCGGAACGAAATCGGAAAAAAATCCTTGGGAAATTCAGAAGGGGAATTTTTTCTTCCGGATTTTCGCACAGATTTCTGAACGATTCCGGAATAATGTCGTATGAAAATCGAAGGTACCTTCAGAATCTTCGTAAAGAATTGTGAACGATTTTGGAATAATGTCGTATGAATATCGAAGGAAAAAAATTTCTCTGACGCCAATTTTTATTAATTGATCTTTGTTATGTTTTTATTGTAATTTCAAACGTTCTAATGTTAAAATCATTAGAATGTTGCTGTTATTTCGTAGTTATAGTAGAACAATGTAAACTTTGTGCGCGAATATGTTGAGTCTCTATAACCAGCTCTAGCTCTAATCAGCTCTAGATTGAATTATTATATGCTGCATTTATATTTAAAAAATTTATATACGAATTTTATAACCAGCCATTTTGATTTTCGACAACAAACTAAAATGAAACCAACCACCTTTTGTAGATATCTAACAGCAAGGAGTTAGATATATACAAAAGGTGCTTGTTGTGCGAAGGGAAATTTGTTGCCAGCATATCGATCCGAATTCGTACCGAAATCGGAAGAAAAATATTGGTATATTCGAAGGGAAATTTGTTTCCGACATTCTCTACGAAATCGGAACGAATTCCCCTACGAAAAGTCGTACAGAAATCGGAACGAAATCTGAACGATTTTGCTTCCGAAATTGTTCAGATGTGTCGGAGACATTCGACATTTCGTTTGCTTTGCTGTAGCCAACATCGTGTTCCTTCGTTCGTTTCAGCAATTGTTGTTGTTTAACACAATACAAGCACGCTGTTTAGTATTTACTTGTGAGGGTGCCGGATACTGAATTAATAATATAAGTTTTGTTGACCTTGAGGTCGACCTATAGATTGAAAGCCCAACAATAATCTAATCCGAAATTAGAGCTTTAAGAGATTATGAACAATGTTTCCTGATACTTCGAGTAAAAGGGTCAGAAATGAGAAGAAAGTTAAGAAAACAGTGTATGCCCCACATTAATAGCAGATATTTCAATTATTTTTGAATTGTATTATTTATTTCTGAATTGTTATTAAATAAAAATTCAGAAATCTATATAAATAAAAATCAAATGTCGTTTGTCAGTTGAAAATGGATGGACCGATTTGGATAATTATTTTTGTGAAATGTTCGACATTAGCCGATTTAGGTTTTTATGCAAAGAAAATTTGACCATGCCCACTTTTACGCCCACTTTTTTCAATTTTTAATTTTTATCTATTTTTTCTACAAAAACTACTGAACCGATTTTTCCGAAATTGTCAGGGAATGTGCAGGTTACGTTTAAAATGGGCTACAAATTTTGTTGAATTTCGGATGGGGCGGGGTACTTCCCCCATACCATTTTTCTTGAAAACTGCTATATTTATATATAAATAAAAAATCAAATGTCGTTCGTTGATAATGACATCAGTTGAGAACGGGTGGACCGTTTTGGATAATTTTTTTTTAATGTTCGTCATAACCCAACTTACGTTTTTATACAAAGAAAATTTGACCAGGCCCACTTTTACACCCACTTTTTTCAATTTTTATCTTTTCTACATAAAACTACTGAACAGATTTTCCTGAAATCGTCAGTGAATGTCCCACGCAGAAAATAGGCTACATATTTTCTAGAATTTCGAAAGGGACGAGGTACTTCTCCTATACCCTATTTCTTTAAAAATTCTATATTTACAATAATTACGAATGTATCGGTTTGGGAATTAATTTGCGAAGCAATTGTGGTTGTGTCTCCGACCTTACCTACTTTTTTTAGGACCCAAAGACTTTACCACGCCCACTTTTTAAAATATGTTACATCCACAAAAATACTGAACCTATTTTTCTGAAATGTTCAGAGAATGAAAATTTCAGAGAATTATAGCCCCCGGTGAAAATATGATGCATATTTTCTTGAATTTCGAAGGTGGCGGGATACTTCACTTTGCCATATTTAAATAACGCCATATCTTTATGAATAAAAATCAAATGCCGCCATAATCTTACTTATTTTTTTATACAAAGAAAATTTTACCGCGCCCACTTTTTTTGAATTTTCAATTTAAATTTTTTCTGCAAAAACTACTGAACCAATTTTCCAACAAGTGTCAGGGAATGTACAGGGATGACCCCCGAAAAAAGGCACATATTTTATTGAATTCCAGAGAGGGGGGAGGGGTACCTTCCCATATGCGATATTTTTAAAAGAACGCTATATTTTTAAAAGAACGGAGTATTCTACAATTTAGGTACTTCTTTGGAGCCTAAAGACCCGATCACGCCTGTTTTTTTAAATATGTTATACCTCCAATATTTACTCAAACGATTTCCTTCAAATTTGCAGCAAAAGCCAAATGTCTGCCGTTGTTATTGATATTTTATAAATTGTGTTGTAGGTGGGGTACCTTCCCCACGCCTTTCTTTTAAACGCGATATGTATAAGACAAACTTATGATAATATCGGTTTCATCATAAATTTTGGGAGGCAATGGGGTTGTGTGCGCCCTAAGTACATATTTGGAGCCACAATACCGGACCACGCCCACTTTTTTAAATATGTTATATATTGAAAAATGATGACTACACCTTTTTCAGATGTAATTCAAATAATTTTAGTTGTAATTCGAGAATTCCATTTGTAATTCGTAACATTTTATTTGTAATTCGAATTATTCCATTTGTAATTCGAGAATTCCCTTTGTAATTCGAATTATTCCTTTTGTAATTCGAATTATTCTATTTGTAATTATTTTACTTGTAATTCGAATTATTTTATTTGTAATTCGAATTATTGCATTTGTAATTCGAATTATTTTATTTGTAATACGAATTATTCTATGTGTAATTTCAAATGTAATAATTCGCATATCAAATGGCATAATTCCAATTACAAATGGAATAATTCGAATTACAAATAGAATAATTCGAATTTCAAATGGAATAATTCGAATTGCAAATGGAATAATTCGAATTTCAAATGGACTAATTCGAATTACAAATGGAATAATTCGAATTACAAATGGAATAATTCGAATTACAAATAGAATAATTCGAATTACAAAAGGAATAATTCGAATTACCAATGAAATAATTCGAATTACAAATGGAATTCTCGAATTACAAGTAAAATGTTACGAATTACAAATAGAATAATCGAATTACAAATGAAATGTTACGAATTGCAACTGGAATGTTTCGAATTACATGTGAAAAAGGTGTACTCCCGCTCTTTCAATACATTATTTTTCCAAAACTTACCTACTTAGCTCGCCCATTACAGAACATTTGTTCCATAGACCGAACTAAGAAAAGATCTCCAAGGAGTGCTCGCATTAAGCAATGGAATATGCTGTGGCTATCTGTTATGTTTGCCGCCTATCGATGTCCAACTTCCGCGTTGTTTCTGTTCGTGCTTTATTTGCAACGATTAGACGGGTACGTACCTTTGCTGCAACAAGGTAGTGGTCCGAATCAATGTTTGCGCCTCGGAACGATCGTACATCCAACACGCTGGATGAATGTCTTCCATCTATTACAACATGATCAATTTGATTACTTGTTCTTTGATCTGGAGACAGCCAGGTGCCCTTATGAATATCGAGATGATTAAATCTGGTACTGCTAACTAGCATGTTTTTTGAAGCTGCAAAGTCTATCAGCCTCATACCATTGTCAGATGTTTTACTGTGGAGACTGAATTTCCCGACTGTTGGGCCAAAGATATTCACCTTTACAATTTTGGCATTAAAATCGCCTAGTATAATTTTAATGTCATGGGCAGGGCAACGGTCATATGTTTCTTCTAAGCGCTCGTAAAATATATCTTTGGTCTGTTCGTCCTTTTCTTCAGTGGGAGCATGAGCGCAAATAAAGCTGATGTTGAAGAATTTAGCTTTTATTCGAATTGCAGCAAGTCTTTCATTCACTGGGGTGAAGCTGGATACCAGATGTTTTAGTCTCCGACTAACTACGAATACGCAACCAAACTCATGCTTTACGCCATGGCAGCTATAATACAGTGCGTCACCTTTAGGTGTTGTTGTGACGCCTTTCCCAATCCATCGTATTTCCTGTATGACAGTAATATCGGCCTTGTACTTTTCAAGTACGTCTGCCAATGCGAAGACTGCACCTTCTCTATAAAGAGTGCGAACATTCCAGGTGCAGATTCGCCGATCATGGTCCTTAAAACGTTTGCGGGGGTCGTCAACTTTTGATGGATTTGTTTTTCTTTTCTTTCGTTTTTTCATAGTAGGCTGTTTTTCTAGGGGAGGGTTACTAACCCGACGCCCAAACCCAAGTTTTGAACGTTCTTATTGGTGAACGCGCGGCACATGTTAGCTCACTACCTTTAACGGGTGTTAAAGGCAGTTCCCCAGGTGACACCACGGGGAGGTCAGTGTCCACTTGAGATGAAAGAGGGACCAAGATAAATCCTGGGCTTTGCCATGTTAAAACCGGTCAGGACCGTTCCTTGGTATCTTCCATCCCCTATGTCACCCATTTTTCCAAAACTACTGAACATAATTTCATGCAATTTTCAGAAAATGCTCGGGAGTGTCCAGTGGTCTAAACTGCTATATATTTGCAGATGAATTTCGGGGGGTTAGTGATTTATAATCGCTATATTTGCTATACTTATGAGTGCATCGGCTTGCAAATTAATTTTCGAGACAAGAAAAACGATATATTTGCAAAATTCCTTAAATCATGTGGTTCAACGGTTCATCAGCCATGAAAAATTAAACATATACATAAATCTCAATAAGAGGGAGAATTCGACTTAACCATTTTTTAACTTTTATAATTAGATCGTTTTAGGATAAAGACACAGGGGACATGGACGATAATAAATCCTAACCCGTATCAATGGTCGAAAAAATCCGACAAAGTCCGTAAGAGAAAAGAAGCGCTACAAACGAAATCTGTTGATAAATTTAAAAACCTCCTCAGTTTGACAGTGGACCGAAGAAGTGAGATAGAAAATACATATTTTTGAATTGTCAAGCATAAATTAAATAAAAAGTTGTCATTAAAACTAATTACGACGGACGTAGTAGCTTAATATTAAATTCTACTTATTTTTGTAGATAATTCTGTTAAATTTTCTGCATAATGCCCCCCGCTCTCTTGAACACCCAAAGAAACTACACATATACCCTTAACTTTCCAACTACCAACATATCTACATAAATGTATTCATTTATATGTATGTACCAAAATATGTTGTAGCAGCATCATGACAGGAATATCTGTAATATGAAAAACAAAACAAACAAAAAACACCAACAGAAACAAATAATTATTTAAATGTTCATAAATAATCGTATCAAAGTATTAACAACAACAAGAAGAACATAAAAATAATATTTATATAATTAAAATATAAATTATAACAAAATTTACAACATGAGACTCCATGAACACACACACACACAAACACACATGGACACAGAATCATCATCAGCATCAGTTATCATCCATCCGCATTCATCCACACAATTTAGGTTAGCTTTCAAGAAGATAATGTAATGTTGTTATTGGACACCTGAATACACTTGGATAAATGGATGGATGGATGAGTTGATGGATGGTAGATGATGAAATGCTTGCTTGCAAGGCATGCTATGGATATTCAATTGTAGCATTTAAGTTTTAAATCAAATTTTAGACAATAATTAAATACATAAATAATATTAGTGAAATATCCTTATAGTACTCACCAACACACATATAACACCAAAGGACATACATCATGTGAACATGAAAATAAACACTTATTTACATACATACATATCTAGAAGAAGAAAAAATTAAATTTAGAAAATTATTACAAAAACAACAAAAATGGATTAAATCAAAATTATTTTACATGAAAAAAAACACACAGACGCATGAAAAATTCCAAGAGAGAAAGAATAAATATGTTTATTAAATATATTTTGAAAAACAAAACAAAAATAACAAATAAACAAATTGAAAACAATAATAGTATACTTTAACAGTAAAAACAAAATATATAAAAAGTTATTTAATGGTAAGGCAAGTAAAATGGAAAGAATACTTGTATACCGGTCGTCTTCCCACAACAAGTTGCCCCCCGCCCCACCCCCTTTCTCACTTCATTTCACCTTTTCTCCCCTGTAATAATATTTCTCTCCTTTTTCTAGATTTAAAACAAGCAAAATATTGATTGCATATGAAAATATGCAAATATTTCCACACTTATAACCCCCATATCAGCTAACACTTGAAACAATCTTCCTTCCTTCCTCCCTCTCTTCAAACGAAGCTATTTGTTAAATTTTTATCCAATATTGACAGTAAATAAATTCTACAAATAAACAAAGATAAAACAACAACAACAACACGTAAATTACAGACATTAAGTATTTCATAGAATTTAATAGAAATTACAATAACAACAACAATAATAATAATAAAAAAATAATAACAACAATAAAGAAAAATAAATTTAAATCTATAAAATGTTGGTTTTAATTGCGGGTTGCAATCAAGTTGATGGGTAAGCTATTTTCTGCTGGTGTCGATTTTCTTCCGGTGGTACAATGTGCAATGAGCATGCGGTAAATGATAGCAAAAAGCGTGGTATTTAATGTTGGAAAGATAAAGCAAGAGATCGGGGGAGTAGAAAACTAATGGCGTACGGCAACCCAGCAATCCAAATATTTGATGGACACATCTAATCCAAGTCTGAAGTTTTTTTCAGCTAGAAAGCTACTGTAACCGAAACTAAGTTATGCCAGTATAGAACGTGTTTCCCCTGGAGGAAGCCGCTCACTATCCGCAATTGCTGGAGGATGTTGGTTTTTTAGGACTTTGTCACATCTGTAGCCATTTATGGCTTCGGATACCCGTTTTTATACCCTCAGCATTTATGCTAACGAGGGTATATAAGTAAGGGACAAAAAAAAGTAAAAAAGTATCAGGCGGCATTGCCGACAGAGATATAACCTCAGTTGCTTCAACAAAAATCAAAGTTATTCGAGAGGAGGTCTTAATGTGAATTTATCCAAAATTTTGTGTGGGAAGTATCCGAAGGAGTGGACAAATATAATCCATATTCGAACCTGTTCTATATCTGGTAGATATATTAGGATGTGTAAAGTATGGATCAATTCGGCCACTCCCTTCAAAAGTTACCGTACGAAAAAATTTTCCGAACATTTTTGAACTTTTGTGGGGGAGGTACCTGAAGAAGTGTACAGATTTGGCTAATCTTCGAACTTAAACTAAGTTTGCACAAGGCCACATTTTGGGCCGAATCGGCAGATCCGTTCTAGAGTTATCTTGCGCTCCAACCACTACACACGGTGTCGTAGGGGTTTTTTGTACCTTTCACGCTATTTTCTCAGGAAGTATGAACTTGCCCCTCATTAAACTTATACCGTCGTATGAGGGGCAGTAAATACAAGTTGTTACCACAAAAATCAAAGCGATTCGAGAGCAGGTCCTAAACTGAACTTTTCCGAAATTTTGTGTGGGAGGTACCCGAAGAAGTGGACCGATTACGTCGATACTAGAACCTCATCTAAGTCTGATAGAAATCTTACGATGTATAAGGTATGGACCAAATCGGTTATTCCCTTCAAGAGTTATAGTGCGCACAAATTTTCGGAACATTTTCGAACTTTTTTGGGGGAGGTACCGGAAGGAGTGGACCAATATAACCCATCTTCGAACTTAAACTTAAGTTTGGACAAAATATTACGAAAGCCAAATTTTGGACCAAATTAGTTCATCCGTTCGAGAGTTATCGTGAGCACCAGCCAGCCAGACAGACGGACGGACATTGCTAAATCGACTCCAAATGGTCTGAAACGGATTTCGTCCAAACATACTTGGGGTCTAAAACCATTATTTCGATGAGGCACATTTTGCCCGTATGAAAGTGTATATACATTGTTAGCATAAATGCTGAGGGTATAAAAATAGTTTCCATGAAGCCAAGGTTTCTTCTAAAGGATTATCACTGTAGTTGTTATCGTCTTGTGAACATAGCATAACAATACGAACCATATGTACATACATTAGAGTCTATCTGCAATACATATGAGATATACATTGAGATATTAGATGCCTTTATATTAAAGAAATTAAAAACACTTTGTTTTTTCGATTTGTATGTTTGGTTTGTCGGTTAACTAACAAAATTATTGTGACCTACAGTGGTAGGTACCTCCAATTTCTACACTGACTCACTACCTCCAATGTCAACACATGGTCCCTCAGCAACTACTGACATATAGGAAATTACATGAGTTGTCTACCGTTTGTTAGTAGTACTGTTGACAATGTCAGTAGTAAGTCAGTATAGATTCAATATTGACATTTCCTACAGGGTTGTTGATATAGTCTTAATGTGATAGTGAGACGATGGCGGGCGTTGTGTTGTGGTTTGTTGATACATTGTCAATACGATCAAAAGAAAACGAGAACAAAGTTGAGAGCAAGAGAGGAAATATGAGAGCAAATAGTGGAATATAGGGAAAAATAGGAAAATGATTTTGCATCTCATGAAAATCTTACATATTTTTGAAAAATAGTGGCTTTCGGATGGAAATAAGAAACTGCACATGTATCTTATGTGAGATACCTGTACAGTATGAAAAACCTACATCACGAACGAAAATATGTAAAAATTCTTGAAAATATGTAAAAATATTTGAAATTAAATGTTTTTGAACAAAGCTCAAAAATTGGCAAAATAATTTGCGTGGAAGTTATGGCCGCGTAAATGAATAAACATAGTCAAAAACACGTTGAAGCTAGCGTGTTTTTTACGTTGCTATTCGATTGCTGGTTAAGCCATTCAAATAACGGACATCTTTCCAAAGTAAAAGTAGAAGAATACGAAATGAAGAATACACTTCTAATGTACCACTTTTTAAAATTTCCACTGCATCCACCTTTTATGGATGCTGACATTTTGAAGCTGGATTTTAGGTGTATTTTGTATTTTTTATTTAATTTGCACGTGCACTCTGGCATTTTAAAAAAACCAATCATGGCTATGTAGCCCACACAGAATCACAGCAATCTACTGCCGAAGGCTAAAATTTAGTGCGATATTTTTTCTAAAAATTGTTTGGGTACAGTACTAAGGCTGAACGATAACTATCTGGCCTAACAATGAAAACACGAATATTTACCATCAAAAACGGTTTTATTATTTTCTTAAGAAGTCTCCAGCATGATTTATACACTTTTTCGTGCACTCAAACCTATTGGCGAAACACCTTTTCCACTCCGATTGAGACACCTCCAAAACATGGTTTTTGAACGCTTTTACAGCATCTTCAGGCAACAAAAATCGTTGACCACGCCTTTTTTTCTTGATGTGCTGGAATCAAATGAAGTGGATCCCCAGGGCTGTACGGCGGATGATCCATCAATTCCACGTTTTTTCCGGTCAAACAGGCGTTGGTTTGAATCGATGTGTGAGAGCCCACATTGTCATGATGATTTTTCTTCTCTTGTTCGTTTTTCGAATTTCTCAGGAGACTTCGGCAAAATTAACCGTCCGATCTTTCTCAAGTCAAATAGTCGACACAAGGTCAGTTTTTCTGAAGAAACAGGCAATCTTTTGTTTCGAAGTGCTTGTTACATGAACAACTTTCGTTTGATTTGGCTCGCTTTCGAAGACCCAAACGGCCGATTCCTGCTTTGTTTTAGGCTCCTAAGCATAGATCTTAGATTCGTCATCTGCGACGATTTTATAAACGTCGTTTGAAGCGAACGATTTTATGCACAATTTCTTTGAACCAATTACCAGGAGCCGTTTTTTGAGCGATTGTCCAATTTTGCTGGATCTATCGAGAAAAATCCATTTTTGCGGCCAGGTGTTTATGCAATATCAAATGTTAGTTGGTGGAAGAAATGCCCACGGATGCCTCTATCTCACGGTATTTTACATGGCGATCTCGCGTTATCCGTTCATGGAGGGCATATATTTTTTCTGGCACAACGACCGATTTTGGGCGACCTCACGACCTTCGTTTTGGCGAGTTCCGACCACGGTTAAATTCATTAAACCAGTTTTTCATAGTCCTATAGGATGACCCTTTATCGACATACAAAGATTTAATTTGATCGATATACTCTTGCGGTGATTATCCACGTCGAAAGTTGTGAAAAATTCTTCATTTTTATTTGAAAATTTTTGCCTATTAGGCGAAGGTCATTTTTTATTAATTTTTTAATTAATTTCTCGTTAGAGACGAGCTTACTGACCAAGATGCTTTTTGAAAAAGGAAAGCCGACGATACGAACCCACACAATCACCACTGTGTGACATGCATGTTTCGCCTTTGGTTTAGGAAGGCTCCTCAGACACATCGACTGTGGGGCGGCTTCGCTATCCTCTAGCTTATTTCCTCTTTCAAATGCAAGTTGTTTTTTTACAAAGTTGAATTTTTTGTTCAAATCTTTGTATGGCTTTCATGACAAACGCTTAGCGTAGCCTTTGAAAGTTATGAGTTTGGTTCTGAACACTAACACGCCGTGACAACACTTTTTTCCATGTGTTTTTATTTTTTTTTTTTTGCAAAGTGATTGCAGGACAAACTGTCCTGAGTAAATGTAGGCTAAAAATTGTCAAACTTACCAAAAAAATATCGAATGGCGTCTGGCAAAACGCGGTGTTGCCTAGACCAGGTACTTTTCGTGCATCCCTCATATTTGCAATATCCTTTAGAGTAAGCTGGCCCGGATCATATAAATCATAATAGATCCTGAAAATAAATCCCCTAGAATGGTGGAAACGGCTAGTACAAAAATTAAAATATTTGCACTTTTTTTTTGAAAATATCGCGGACTATTTCGCGACACACCACTCGCTTTTTTGCGGAAACAGAGGTTTAAAAAGTTAAGCGGTATGAAAACTGTATCCGATTTATCCCAAATTACTGTGTGATGCCACATGCACGGTTCTTGATGGATTTTATTGAAATAGGTTTAGGTCCATGTATTTTTTCACGGTTGATAGTAAAATCGGATGCGCATAAAAAGTGTGTGTACTTTATTATTAGCGTTATAAAATTTTTTTGCGCAAAGTAAATCTTGGTAAATGTTTACAAATGAAAAGAAAACAATTCGTGATTTTCACGCATTACAGCTTTCCTTCAAAATTATTCCGCATTGAAAGGTACCCAAAATTTATATGAACAACTTCCCTACCTTCCTCAAGAAGTTAGCGTGTATTCGGGAAAATATTACAACGATAAATGTGCTTTTAGCGCGAATTTTACCTAAAATACATTTCTTCAACTAACTCACAATATAAATTTGAAAAAATATTATTTTCTTACAAACATTTTTTTTAATTTGCTCAATATTTTTTTTTTTTGTTTTTGCTATAATATACGAACCGCTAAATAGATTTGTAAAGTTTAAGTTTAATTGAATCTTCCCGATGTTTAGATTACGTACATATTTTTATACCCTACACCACACTAGGGTAAGCGGTATTATGTCTTTGTGCATTTGTATGTAAAATGCATAAGGAAATGAGATAGACCCATAGTTCCTTTTGGGGATATACATAGAATCACTTTCTGAGTCGATTTATGCATGTCCGTCCGTCCGTTTGTCCATGTATTTTTGTGATCAAAGTACATGTCGCATTTATTATCCGATTCAGCTGAAAATTGCTTTTGCTGAAAATCGGTTTAAATTTGGATATAGCTCCCATATATATTTTCGGACGATTTCTCATATTTGCTGCACCAAACATGCAATATATGTCCAATTTCGATCAAATTTGGAATGTGTAACTGAATCCTAGAAAATAAAAACGAAATCGGTACCCATAGGAAGAACGCTATTACTTTTGGTTAACATCGGTTTAAATTTAGATATAGCTCCCATATATAATTTCGACCGATTTCTCGTATTTGCTGCACCAAACACGCTATATATGTATGTCCGACTTCGATGAAATTTGGATGTGTTACTGAATTCAGCCAAGAAATAAATGTGATAAATTATAAAAAAAAATCGGTTCAGATTTGGATATAGCTCCCACATATTTCACCTATTTGCTGCACCAAACACGCTATAAACGTCCGATTTCGATGAAATTTGGAATGTGTGGCTGAATTCGGTCTAGAAATAAATGTGCGAAATTATATCAAAATCGGTTCAGATTTAGATATAGCTCCCATATATATTTTACATATTCACAGTGGTGTAGGATATCATATAGTGGGCCCCGCCCGACTTTGATCCTTTCCTTACTAGTTTTTAAATATATTTAAGAATCATAAACAGCTTGAATTTTATTAAAACATGTTGCAAACAATAAATTTTTTAATTCTTTCTTATTTTCCGCGAAAATGTACATATTTTCACTAAAGTTATGGGACCTCAGTAATCATATAGTGTGTAGGAAGCCATTAATTTACAATGTATCTCAATATAATGAGTAGCGTTTTTGTACGATTTTTTCTTATTATCAAAATTGAAAGCGCTATAACTTTTACGCGCAATAACCGACATTAGTATCTCGAACAGATTTAAGAACGGGCATTTTTTTCTCAATCCCTGTACCAAAAAACTTTCGTGCAGCTTAAAAAAATTTTTCACTTTTTTTCGATGCAAAACTAACAAATTTTGTCTTTTCCTCATATACGAGGCGGTTCGGAAACTTCTTAGCCTATCAATGAAAGAGAATAGTTAGTATTTCAAAAATATTTTTATTTTTCAATAAAATCTCTTGAAACTTCAACACAATTAGTCCAACGCTTTTCTAGCAATTCTATCCCTTGATTAAAATAGTTTTCCTCAAGATCTTCAAAATAGAGGTTTACAACTGTAATTGCATTTTCATTTGAGGTAAAACGCGTGCCAGCAAGGATTTTTTTTAGATTTGGGAACAAGTAAAAGTCTTCTTCTTCTTTATTTGCAAATCCGTTATCCGGATATAAGCGATCATACAATATTATTATAAATGTGTTATGCTATTTTATATTATACAGGCATAAACAGCTCTCTATTTTTTGCCGCCGAAATCATGCTTCTTTCATCATGGCAGCCTGTCCAATCTTGTATGTTTTTCAGCCAGTTCAATTCTCTCCTGCCCCTTCCTCTTTTTCCTTCTACATTGCCCTTTATGATGGTTTGCAGGAGTTTATACTTTTCATTTCTCATCAGATGTCCCAAATATGCAATTTTCCGAGCTTTGGCATGTCGCAGCAATTGTCTATCTAAACCCATTCTGCGTAAAACGTCCTGGTTTGTTACATGATCAGTCCATGGTATCTTTAAAATCCTTCGGTAGACCCATATCTCGAAGGATTCAAGTTTTTTCTCATCTGCAATTTTGATGGTCCATGTCTCAACTGCGTAAAGTAGTACGGACCAGATATAGCATTTCACGAATCTGACTTTTGTTGAGAGGCTTATATCGTGATTTGTAAAGACTGTTTTGTATTTGAAAAATGCATCTCTGGCCATCTCTATACGACGTTTGATTTCCTTGGAAGAGTCCCATTTTTCATTTAACAATACTCCAAGGTATGTGAAATTAGTGACTCGCTCAATATTTTTATTATTAATTTTTAGTGTGGTGTGATAATGGTCATTTTTCTTACTCACAACCATGTATTTTGTTTTTTTAATGTTTATTTTTAGGCCATTTGCTTCGCTCACCCTTGTAAGTTTATCTACGAGCCTTTGTAAACCAGGTAGACTGCTAGCTACTATTACGGTATCATCTGCATATCGTATATTATTTATTGTTCGTCCATGTATTTGTATCCCTATTCTTTCATTTTCCACGGCTTCATTAAATATTTTTTGGGAATAGATGTTGAAAAGCATAGGAGACAATATGCACCCCTGTCTTACTCCTTTTGATATAATAATTTCGTCCGTAGTTTCGCCATTTATATCAATCCGTGCAGTTTGACTCCAGTATAAGTTTTTAATGCATCTTATTTCCTTCTCCCCAACTCCAATATCTTTCAATATATCTATTAGCTTGTCGTGTTGAACTGTGTCAAAAGCCTTTTCATAATCTATGAAGCAAAGGAAAACATCTTTCTGGACATCTCTGCACTTCTGCACCAGTATCTGCATGGAGAGTAAAGCCTCTCTCGTCCCCATGCCCTCTTTGAATCCAAATTGTGGTTCTCCCATAGCCTTTTCACATATGGGGTATATTCTTGTGTGTATTATTCTTAGAAAAATTTTTAGGATGTGGCACATGAGACTAATCAGCCTGTACTCACTGCAATTCCTTGCATGCATCTTCTTCGGTATTGCTATAAAGGTCGATAATAACCAGTCATGTGGGTACTGGCCTGTATCATATACATTATTAAAGAGTTTTACTAATATTTGTATATTGCGTCCATCTATTAGCTTCAACACTTCGGAAGGTATTTGGTCAGGTCCTGTTGATTTTTTGTCCTTCAGCGTTATAATCGCATGCTCTACTTCAGACTCCGTTATCGCATTTCCAGCAATATTGATATTAACATTTTCGTTGTTGGATCGGCTTTCATCTGTAAACAATTCTTCAATATATTTTTTCCAATGGCTCTTTATTTGTTCTGTTTCAAAAATTGGCTGGTTGTTGTTATCAATAAGCGTTGTGGGGATATTTTTCCTATAAATTCCGGCCGCTTCTTTCAATTTTTTGTGAAGATTAAAATCATCGTGCACATTCTGTAGGTGTTCAATTTCTTGGCACTTTCTATTTAACAGTGTGTTTTTGGCAGCACGAGTTGCTATTCGAATTTCTTTGTTGATTTCCCAATACTTCTCGTAATCAATGTTTTTTAAATTTACTGCGTTCTGCTCGAAGCTCTAAAATTTCATTGGTCATCCATTCTTCATTATTTTTATACCCTCCACCATATGGAGGGTATAATTAAATTTGTCATTCCGTTTGTAACACATCGAAATATTCGTCGGAGACCCTATAAAGTATATATATTATTGATCAGCATAAAATTCTATGTCGATTTGGCCATGTCCGTCTGTCCGTCCGTCCGTCCGTCCGTCAGTCCGTCCGTCCGTCCGTCCGTCTGTCTGTTGAAATCAAAATACAGCTCGCAATTTTAAAGATAGAGAGTCAAAATTTGGTACAGAAGTTTTTATTACTTGCAGGATGGTTGGTATTGAAAATGGGATATATCGGTCCACGTTTTGATATAGCCCCCATAGAACGGTAGCTCCGGATTTTCGGTATTTTTAAGGTTTTAGCTTCATTATCCTACCAAAATGGCTGAAATTTGGTACGTAGTCTTCTTTAGTGGTATAAAACTTTTCTCCAGAATTTTGTCGGTATCGGTCCACACCTTCATATAGCCCCCATAGAACGGTACCTCCCGATTTTCGGTATTTTTAAGGTTTTAGCCTCATTATGCTACCAAAATGGCTGAAATTTGGTACGTAGTCTTCTGTAGGGGTATAAAACTTTCCCCCAGCATTTTGTCGGTATCGGTTCACACCCTTATATAGCCCCCATAGAACGGTACCTCCCGATTTTCGGTATTTTGAAGGTTTTAGCTTCTTTATCCTATCAAAATTGCTGAAATTTGGTACGTAGTCTTCTTTAGTGGTATAAAACTGTCCCCCAGAATTTTGTCGGTATCGGTTCACACCTTCATATAGCCCCCATAGAACGGTACCTCCCGATTTTCGGTATTTTTAAGGTTTTAGCTTCTTTATCCTATCAAAATGGCTGAAATTTGGTACGCAGTCTTCTTTAGGGGTATTAAACTTTCCCCCAGAATTTTGTCGGTTTCGGTCTACACCTTCATATAGCCCCCATAGAACGGTACCTCCCGATTTTCGGTATTTTTATATATATTATATTATTTCTGTTATCCTGTGGTGATTTCCACGTATAAAGCCTTCTGGGGTGTAATTGAAATAGTGTGTTAGTGATTGTAGTTCCATGCTCTCGACAGAATTGTATTAATCTGTCACCCCTTTCATTTCTTTCGCCGAGACCAAAACTTCCTGTAATACCGCATACTTCTTCGCTTCCTACTTTGGCATTGAAGTCGCCTTGAATTATTGTAATTTCATGTGATTTCGTCATTTTTAGCAATTCATTGATTTCGTCATAGAATTTTTCGACCTCGTCTGTGTTTCCATCACATGTGGGTGCGTATACTTGAATAATGTTTAAGTTAAGCGGTTTTCCTTTTATTTTTATCATCATTGACCTATCGGACATTGGAACAAATCCAGCAACACAGCCAGCAACATTTTTGCTAACGATGATACCTACACCTCTTCTGTGTGTCCCTTCCATATTTCCTGAGGAGTATATCGACGCATTTTGGGATTTAAATGTGTGACATTCCGTCCACCATGTTTCACTAACGCCTAATATATCTATGTTAAATCTGTTCATTTCATTGATAGTATTGTTAAGTTTTCCAGACTCATACAAGCTTCGGACATTCCATGTTCCAATGTTCAGTGTTTTCTTGTTTTTACCTTCGGGGATTCTTAGCACCCTCGATTGGCCGGAGACTGAGGGCCATGTGTTTTGTTGGTTGTTCATATTGTATGATTTTCATGGGAGAGTTACTTCAGTGGTTTCCCGTGGCCTTCTGAAGGGTGTATAGTTTTCCATCTAATTTTCAGCCGCTCCAATGGAGTACAGACGCTGTTTGCTGCCGCCGAATCTCGATCAGACGCTGCCTTTTCCTTTTATTTTTGGTTCGCCCCACATATTTTATTTTTGCGGTACCCGTCATATCTGATGAGCTTTCCCCTATCCACCACCTGGGGAGGCGTCCGATGGGAGAAAAAAAGAAAGAAAAAAAAAACTCCGCACGGAAAGTAAAAGTCACTGGAAGCTAAATCAGGAGAATAAGGTGGGTGGTCAAGCAACTCGTACTTTAATTCGTTGATTTCAGCCATTGTTAAAACACTCTTGTGCGCTGGTGCGTTGTCTTGATGAAAAATTATTTTTTTGTGTTGTAAGCCAGAACGTTTTTTCCGAATTTGTACATTTAATTGATCCAAAAGGTTGCAATAGTACTCTGAATTTATTGTTTTACACTTTTGCAGATAGTCAATCAATAAAATACCTTTGAAGCCGCAAAAAACCATTTTTGAGATGTGGAAGTTCAAATTGGGACAATGCACTAACTGTATGGCCCCCTTATAAAACAATGTCATGAAGGGTGCGCCTCAACTATCTTTTGATGAAAACCGCTTACACAGGGGAAATTTTTGTGAATTCTGAAACAGCAATGTTCATAGAAGAGAAAAATCCAAAAACAAGAAAAATAGCTGAAGGGATTTTTAAATAAATCGCGGTCAAAATTCACATTTTTAGGTGTTTTTTAGGTTTTCACGATTTTGCTTGGAAACCGCAAGTCCAATCGAAATGGAGCTAAAGAAAATGTTGTAGCTGAGAAAATTCTCTAGAGGCTTTACTTTTATCATTTGTTCCCAGCCTGTACCATTTTTGAGATAAAGAAGCTCAGTTCACATTTTTAGGTTTTTTGGTTAGGGTTTCGCGATTTTGGTTGAATACGGTAAGTCTTATCGATATGGGACCTGAGAAAATCTTAAAGCTGTGAAAATTCTCTACAAGACTGGTTTAAGTAACTTATCCTAAGTTGTACCATTTTTTAGATATATAAGTTTAAGTTGGGAATTTGCAGTCACGACATTGTTTTATAAGGGGGCGATACAGAATTGAATTGAATTTGAATTGTCCCAATTGGAACTTCTATATCTCACAAACGGTAAAACCGACGAGAATACCATGAAGGTCAATCTTGTAAAGAACTTTCATAGCTACAACTTTTCCTTTAGTCCCAGTTTAATGGGACTTGCGGTTTCTAAGCAAAATCGTGAAAATCTAAACAACCCCTAAAATGTCAACTTAAATCGCGATTTATTTAAAAAGAGCTCCGGTGATTTTTTTTTGTTTTTTGATTTTTCTCATCTATGAACATTGTAGTTTCAGAATCCGCAAAAACTTCCAAGGTGTAAGCACTTTCCATTTAAAATTGTTTCAAGAGCACCGTGTGATGTTTGTGGGAACATATATAAATAGGCTAAATGTGTTCAGCAGTCCATAAGGCCGACTGAATCTTTATTCATTCTTTTGGTAGGCCCTCATCGATATAATGATGTATTACAAACTTTTGTATCAAACCCATACACGAGGTATAAAACCCAATAAATGTTAACATCTCTTTTTCTTTCTCTTTTAGTGAACTGATCTCTGTATCGTTAAACCTCTCTATATGCCCCTGCCTCCACAACAGCTCATTACATACAAACAAATTACAGATAATTTGATTCGAATTTATTAGCACACATTTCCGACGTCATTCCCGCAGATTCAAAGTATTTTTTTTTAGTTGACATATACTTAAGTCAACATAACATATCAACGCTATTATGACGGCGTATTCTCTGTGATTATAGGTAGGTAACACAGACAATGAGCAAGTCACAAACTGACACACTAAATCACGACCATTAGCATATGAGGCGTTCAGAGCACACTTCGACTAACTCCATAAAACAAAAAGTTGAGAAAATCAATGATGAAGTGCATATTGTTTTTTAAAATTCCCCTAATAATATGGATTCAAATATATAATGTAGAATGCATAATAGCAGGTATAGCTTTTATCTAACGGTATATAAAATAAAATAAAAACAATAGTCAACAAACAATCGTTAGTAATGTTGTGGTAATGGTGGAGTTAATCGAAGTGTGCACTGAAAAAAGTAATAAAGTTAGGTCTTGAATTTTTTTATTAACGAAAAACTTAGTTTTATACACATATATTACAGGTTTTACATAAAAATTAATTTTGGCAGTTCGGTTATAAAACAATATTTGTAATTAATTCATGTTAGCTTTATGTTAGCGTCATTCTTCATGGCTAGGTTTACGACGTTTCCGACGTATGTAATATACGTCAAAAATGTATGTTATATACGTCATCATTTTCTAAAGGCAATCTATGGTTTCAACAAACAACATTGCATGTAAAAATGTACAAGTTGCGAGCAGAGCTACATTTGAATGTGGAGTTAATCGAAGTGTGCACTGAAAAAAATTGCATATTATTCAGTGGTCAATAAAAACTTGTTATTTAAAGGTGCTCATCTTTATTATTCAGGAAAGATATTACAATCATAAATAGATATGGCGTTATCAAAGGCTTTGACACTAAAATCTCAAATTTTTCAAAAAGTGGAGTTAGTCGAAGTGTGCACTGAGCGGCTCATATCCGTGTCTGTGACTTAGGTTAGGTTTAGCGGCAGCTAATCAATGTCTAATTTTATTTGATTTATTTTATTTTTTGTTTTTCATTCTATCAGCGAAATATTTTTATTAGTAGTGGATGGGAAAGCTTTTTCTAAGCCACAGCGAAGAGAGAGAACAGGACAAGGGCAAGTTCATATTGCTTTTGTTTTGTTTTCTTTTCATTTATTATTTTCCTTACAGTGCCTGCAATGAGAATGGGAACATTTAGAGATGTTTAAATTTAAAAGAAAATGCACAGAAAAAAAACTAAATTATGATTTTTTTTACTAATTCCGTTCATATTTATACCCTATACCACAATGTGGAAAATGTATTATAAGTTTGTTTTGGTAAAAATTCATGTAACACCGCGAAATATTCGTCGGAGGCCCCCAATGTGGTATACCAATCTTCATATCTCGACGAGATAAAGCGATTTTTAGATGTGTGTCCGTCCGTCAGTCCGTCCGTCCGTCTGTCCATTATAAATTGTAAACACGCTCCAGGCGGCAATTATGGACCGATCGTCACGAAATTTTGTATGGAGGTCGGGTTCAGATCAGAATAGATCCCTATTCTTATTGGTGATGATCGTGAAATATTTAGCGGGTGAAATGGACCAAAAACATAATATTTATCCTATTTTCTAGCGGCTCTGTAGGTCTCAATAATAGTCCGATCAACGCGTAATTTTAAATAAGGTAAGAGTATATCACAAAGGAGTAGCTTGCAATTTGAGTTGGCGATCGGATAATATTTAGAGGGTTAAATAGACCAAAACTTTTGTGTGAAAATTGTGAAAATTTTTAATATACAGCTTATATCTTAATTTCTGGAAGTGACATTCCGGACAAGTGAGATATACTTGAAAGTGGAACGCTTGACCTTTCAATTGATGCCAATTATGTTGGTGTACATGATCAGATAACAGAGTTACAGCCTAATATATTCCGTTATTTGTTTGTAGTGTAATAATAAACTCGCTAGAAGTCGCAATTATACATCAATAGTCACGAAATTTTGCACCGGGTAAGAGTATAGGTCGAAAAAGGTGCCTACAATTTTGAATGATGATCTGATATTCTTTAGCGGGTGAAATGGACCACTACTTTTGTATGAAAAATATAAAAATTTTATTTTTGGTCGATATTTTAATTCCTTGAGGACATATATATTTCGCAAAGTAGCCTACATATGGAAAAAAACTACTGACCTTTCCTCTGATGTAAATTGCAATAGTGTTTGCTAGATAACGGGCCTACTGCCTAATATATAACGGGTTCTGTGTAGAGAACCAATTTTATTTCATGCTACATATTGTCTCTCCAAAAGTTTATGTAAGTAACACCACGAAATATTCGTCCTAGACCCCTTATTTGGTATGCCAAAATTCATATCTCGACGAGATAAAGCGATTTAGCGATGTGTGTCCGTCCATTAAAAATTGTAAACAAGCTTAAGGCCGCAATTATGGACCGATGGTAACGAATTTTTTAAGGAGGTTGGGTTCGGGTCAGAATAGAAATGATTAGTTTTTGGTGATGATCGTGAAATGTTAAGGGGATGAAATAGACCAAAAACAAAATTTTAACCAATTTTGTAGCGGCTATGTAAGTCAAAATAATAACCGGCAAAATTTTAAACAAAGTTTGAGTTTATGATGAAGAAGAAGCGTACAAACCAACGTTAGTGCGAACTAAATTTTCCTTTCCTGCTACAAAAATGTCTTTGTCATGCTAGATAACTTTTTGGTTTTGGTCATAAGTATTATACATTACATCTCTGATATTTGATAACTACATTTTCACAATCATTGAAAAGAAGTTCCGTTGAGAGCGATTGTCCAGGGATAGTGGTATAGGGTATCCCATGGTCGGCTCCGTCCGACTATAGACTTTTCTTACTTGTTTTTCCATAATTTGAATTTTTGTATTTATGTACAAACTTCTATTTTTTAAAAAGTATGAATGGCTTTCTAAAATACAAAAAATCCAATCTCCCCTACTTTCCCCATTATTTGCTCTCTGTTTTTTTACTCTCTCTCTCTCGAAATTTTCTTTTCATGCAATAACCGGTTTTTGAGCTTTCCCTATAAAAATGATGTGGATCGTTTTTCCTCCCCCTTCATGGTATCTCCTCGCACAACAACCTGATCGAAATAAAGCTAAACGCTTTACGCTAAACAACCACCAACACTATAACTAACAAACCAAACATGTATAGATGTTGTCGCAAACAAACTGATTGATATAGTTCGCAAATCAAACATCTTACAAATCAACCAGTCAATACGTATGTACATATGGTTTACATTGTCCTGCTTTACAAGATAAGTCATTAGGAGAAATCATTAGAAGAAACGTTTAAAGAACAATAATTACAAAATAAAAGCTAAAAAAACAATTGTGCCGGCGAAAATACAAAAAACAAAAACAATACCTACCAAATTTGATTTTTCAGTCTCTCTCAGAGGAAACCAGTATTTTTCGAATTATCAACCACATTCATTATATGGACAAATCTCAACATTGTATTGAAATTAATTAATATTTATATTAAATGTGTACAAACAGTAATTCTTACGTTTTATCGACCAAAATGACCAAAAACAGCCAAAATTTGTTGAACAGGGTGGTCCCGTTGTGTGGGGTCTAAACCAAAACATTGACCTATGTTAATAATTTTTGGTACGAAGGATTCATATCTTCCACGAGGACGAAATACCAAATTTATGCCGAATCGGTCATAAAGTGTCGGTAAAATCCACAAAATATCTAAAATCGGACGGTACTTTTATGTGGGGGCTATGACAAAAAATGGACCTATTTTCAAAAAACTTACACATACTTGTTTTCTACACTCTGAAACCCTTCAATATTAAATTTAAGAAAAATTGGTTGATAGATGTTGGTATTATCGTCCTATTTCAATTGGATACCACGTACAATCACAACAGGTATTTACAAAAAATTCTCCCATCTTAAAATAGAAAAATCCACTTTATTTTAACTGTGGCAAATTTGAGCAAGAATTTATTTCTCAATTTATTAGTTCTGTCCCCCAGCTATCTTCCAAAATCAATTTGGAGGTGGACAAACTTGGACATTTTTTTAAAAGTTTAAATATATTTTAAAAAATATTTGAATATTTTTCAATGTACATACAAACAGGGAATTTACTACTCTAATTTTACAAAATTTTTAGTTATTTTTTTAATATTATGAAAGTACTCACCAACAGCTTCCCGATTCATTATAACTTTGGTCTCACTTCTCTATATTTATGCAGCGACACAACACAACAAAAATAGTCTATTTTACAAGACAATTTGTTTTTTTTTTTTTGCAATTAAGTGCCAACATTGACACTGCTCCAACTAACCGCGTCTATCGGCAATTACAAGAACTAATTATTTTCAGATGACCTGATGTGTTTTTTATTATTCTGTGCCAAAAATTAAAATTTCGAAACTTCAAAAATAGGGTTTTGGCCAAAAATTTCCTGATTGAAACCTATGTGCATTGGAAACACTTTTTGAACACTATTCCTAATATGTATGAATTAATTTTTTCTGTGTACAATATTTTGTCGATAACAACAAAAAGAGTTAAGGTACATTTGTAGAAGGTAGAAGTGACAATCAGCTGTATTTGTACTTTTTTTGTAAATTTGGTTTTCAAAATGCAATAGGGTCTACTCATGAAATTTGAAACTTCGAAATTTGCTACCAAAACATACTTCTTTTCATCATAAACGTGTAATAAAAACAAGTAAAAAAGTATCAGTCGGCTTTGCCGACAGAGATATACCCTCAGCCTGTGTATATTGAAACAATTTTTTTCCAAAAAACGCATGTATTTAAGGAGTTTTAAAAATTTTGGGCGTTTGAACTGACAAAAATGTTGATTAGGATTTAATATCAAAAGTTTTGCGGAGGAGATACTAAAAAGAATGGATCTCCATCCACTACATATGGTACCATAGGGGTTTTTTAGACCTTCAGGGATGTTTGCTCAAGAAGTATGAACTTGCCCCTGAAACAACTTTTACCATCGCAATTGAGGCAGCAATGCAAGTTGCTTCAACAAAAATCAAAGTGATTCGAAAGCAGGTCTTAAAGTGAACATGTATCCGAAATTTTGAGTGGGAGGTACCGGATGGAGTGGACAAATATAGTCCATATTTGAACCTGATCTATATCTGGTAGATATATTAGGATGTGTAAAGTATGAACCAATTCGGCCACTCTCTTCAAGAGTTATCGTACGCACAATTTTTCCGAACATTTTTGAACTTTTGTGGGGGAGGTACCTGAAGGAGTGGACCGATATGGCTTATCTTCGAACTTAAACTATGTTTGGACAAAATATTACTAGGGCCAAACTTTGGACCGAATCGGCAGACCTGTTCGAGAGTTATTTTGCCCTCCAACCTCCTCACACGGTGTCATAGGGGTTTTTTGCAACTTTCAGGCTATTTTCTCAGGAAGTATGGACTTGCCCCTGATGAAACTTATACCGTCGTATGGAGGGCAGTGAATACAAGTTGCTAAAGCAAAAATCAAAGCGATTCGAGAGATGTTCCTAAACTGAACTTTTCCAAAATTTTGTGTGGGAGATACCCGACGGAGTGGACCGATTGAGTCCATATTAAAACCTGATCTAAGTCTGGTACACGCTCCACGATGGGCAAAGTATGGACCCAATCGTTCATTGAGAGCACAAGAGAGACCCAAAAATGTTCTCTGCCTCACTCTGCGCTAAATCCAGGTCAGGCAATTAGGCGCCCGTGTGCGCTCATTTAGCGTTGCTCTCTCCACACACACAATTCAACCCATTGAAAAAGCATGCACTCACACAATGACGCCCCGTAAAGTATGCAATAGAAAAGTATTGTGCCTGACCTGGCGCTAAATACATTCTATCTGTCCGTAGATGAAAGTTTCAATTCACATTGGCTGAGGGTATGCCTCTGTCGGCAAAGCCGACTGATACTTTTTTACTTGTTTACTTGTTATTTATTGATTTTTACAAAGTTTCAGCCAAAAAACGAGTAAAATTAATTGATTTGAACCGAAAAACATTTATCCTTCTTTCAGATATCTATTTGATATTAAATAATATTATTTTCATTCATCTTTTCTATTTTTTCTCACAATTTTGGTGTTCTCACCACATTTTTTACTTTTTCAATTTTCAAAATAAACGAGAGAGAGACCTGCCAAAAAACTTTTTGGTATACCAACTTTCCGGCAGGCATTTGACTTTTGTTTCTAAAATTGTACGCGAATTTGAAACGATGGACAAGAAATGCAACTGCAGTAAAAGAGGAGAGATAAATTCTCTCATTTGTTAGAGATGGGACATAATTTATCCTCGTTCTGAGAGTAATTTAAATTGAACAATGTACAAAAATCGTTGTTCGTTCTCAAAATTTTGTATGGGAAATGAAGTAATTATATCGTAATTTGGGTTCGAACAACGAATAGAGAGTGAATTACCGTCAGTCTGAACAAGGCATTACTGAATAATGAAAGTAGGTACCTTTTCAATGAAAAAATAATATTTTAGTACTTTTTGAAATTTCTAATTTTCCATCCCCGATATCAACAAAACACAACAACCGACGATTTACGCTAAACTACTACCATTGTCGGAACAATTGTTGTTAGTTAACTGACAAACCAAACAACTACAGTGAGTTTGGTGTCAAAAAAACAAAGTGATTGGCTGTTCGATACTATACATATTCTATCTCGGCGCTATCTTTTGCACTTCACCATTATTTGCGTGTAAAATTAGATGACAAATCAAGTACAACAAAAACATTACCTATCCCGCTTAATTTAATTCGATCTAATACAATGATTGCGGTTTTTTTCCTATTAGGTCGGGCATACGTTTGGTAGGTTAGTATGTCTGGGAGTGATAAGTTATATATATGTACATACATATATGCTCGAAGTTCTGTGTGTGTTTTATTTTTTCGATGATAATCAACAAGCAAATATTCAAAGCTAATATGCTAGCAAGCCAGCTACTGAGTACTTAGTGAAGTGAGCGTGAGGGTAGCAAAACTTGTCTCAAAATGTGGATGCATTCGAATTTGATTTGCCGGCTAGTTTGTAGTAGTTGTTGTGTTTTTTTTTCTAAATAAGTGCACATAATAAACAATTAATGTACTTTAGTATTTACTGCATTTACTTTAAACATTTTGCTCGATCATTGTCTGACTGCCTGGCATGTCAGTCGCTATTAGAAGCTTGGCGAATTAACTTGTGCACTAACATCACAAATAAACAAACGAACGACTTAAAATGAGTGTCTTCCTAAGGGTTCTGGCATTTATCTTCAATATTTTGGCAGTGATTGTAAATGAAATTACAAATTTAATAATACCACGACGTAAGCCCTTGTATCCAGCAATAGATAATCCGCTGCTATTGAAATCGGTAACGGAACTGCTGACTGACCTCAAGGAAAAGAAGGTAAAAAAATAAATGATTAAATCTTCATTTTGAAATCTAATGTAAGTAAATCGTAGCTTACCTCAGAACAAATTGTCACAACGTATATTGCACGCATTAAAGAAGTCAATGCCAGACTTAATGCCGTGATTGAAAATCGCTTTCTGGAAGCCATCAAAGAGGCACGTCATGCAGATAATTTAATAAGCAAGGCCAAAGATGAAGTCCAGTTGCTGATGCTGTTTAGCCAATATCCCCTGTTGGGTATACCGTTTACCGTCAAAGAAGCGTGTGCTGTTAAAGGTAAGAGGATAGGTTAAAACTTAATTTTAAAGTTTTTAATTAAAGTGTGAGGAAGTGGTAGAAAAAAACATATCGGTGCCTTACTTCCACAACTTCGTTTCTTAAAAAATAAAATAAATTTTTAGGAGAGAAATAAAACGATTAATGTTTTTATACATCGGTGGTTGGGTAAAAGTTTAAATTCAATTATAAGAACATTGCGTGCCAATTACCAATAATTGCATTTAACCTTTTAGTCAACCACCACCGATACATCTAAAAATTATAGTTTTTTATCTCTCCTAAAAATATTTTTTTTTAAGATACGAGGTTAAGGAAATAGTGCATCTGTAAGTAATTAATAAAAAAATTATTTAATTATAACACTGTACAACAAAATGCAACTATTTTTTTAAATTACAAGAAACCCTGCACTGATTATGAACGAGGGGCGAAAAAATAGAAGACACGTGTATCGGCGTTTTGAAAGTTTACGTCGGGAAGTACCCTAAATGTGTTGGGGAAGTTTCCCACATTTATAAATTTTGGAAATATTCGACTTAGGATTCGTTTACGTTAAAAATTTCCTTTGTTCCTTTACGTTGAGATTACTTAAAGTTTAACCAGTTTTACCATTTTTAACTCGGAAAGCGTTTCTTAACACCAAAAAGTAGTAAAACTTGAAGCAAAATATAAGAGTGGTGGCTTCCTCTTTTACTACTTTCTGCTCGACATGCTGATTTGGCATTTATTTGACAATTAAGGCAAAAGAAAAAAAGAAAACAAGGCGCATTGTCAAAGCAAAATAAAAAATAAAATAAATAAAAAAACAGTGTAATTTATTTTGTTTGTTAAGCAGGCATGTATTTTTTGACATTGCTTTCAGATCAATTTTAACAGAGAGAACTGCTACATTTACTATTAAAACAGTAAAGGAACAATGCTAGTGTCTAGTATATTATTCAATTTTTTAATGTTAATTATGAATGTTTCCATACAGAATCAAAATCTCCCAAAGTACTTTACTTTTTGGAGATGGTGCCAAAAGAAGAAATGTTCCAGTAACCGATTTGGTCCATACTTTGTCCATCGTGAAATTTGCACCAGACTAAAATAAGGTTTCAATATGGACTCAATCGGTCCACTCCTTCGGGTACCTCCCACACAAAATTTCGGATAAGTTCAGTTTAAGGCCATCTCTTGAATCGCTTTGATTTTTGTTTTAGTAACTTGTATTCACTGCCCTCCATACGACGGTGCAAGTTTAATCAGGGGCAAGTCCATACTTCCTGAGAAAATAGCCTGAAATTTGCAAAAAAAAAAAACACACAAAAATTCGGAAAAGTTCAGTTTAGGGTCATCTCTCGAATCGATTTGATTTTTGTTTTAGCAACTTGTATTCACTGCCCTTCATACGACGGTGCAAGTTTAATCAGGGGCAAGTCCATACTTCCTGAGAAAATAGCCTGAAAGTTGCAAAAAAAAACCCCTATGACACCGTGTGAGGTGGTTGGAGCGCAAGATAACTCTCGAACGGATCTGACGATTCGATCCAAAATTTGGCCTTAGTAATATTTTGTCCAAACATAGCTTAAGTTTGAAGATAAGCCATATCGGTCCACTCCTTCAGGTATCTCCTCCACAAAAGTTCAAAAGTGTTCGGAAAAATTGTTCGTACGGTAACTCTTGAAGGGAGTGGCCGAATTGGTCTATACTTTACACATCCTAATATATCTACCAGATATAGATCAGGTTCAAATATGGACTATATTTGTCCACTCCATACGGTACCTTCCACACAAAATTTCGGATAAGTTCACTTTAAGACCTGATATCGAATCACTTTGATTTTTGTTGAAGCAACTTGCATTCGCTGCCTCAATTACGATGGTAAAAGTTTTTTAGGGGTAAGTCCATACATCTTGAGTAAATAGCCCGAAGAGTGTAAAACCCCCTATGGCACCTTTATTGTGGCTGGAGATCCACTTCCATAATGGTCAATGTCGATCCATTCCTTTTAGTATCTCCTCCGCAAAACTTTTGATCTTTAATTCTAATCAACATTTTTGTCGGTTAAAACGCCAAAATTTTTAAAACCCCCTAAATACATACGTATTTTGGGAAAAAATTGTTTCAATATGGAGAGGCTGAGGGTATATCTCTGTCGGCAAAGCCGACTGATACTTTTTTACTTGTTTTCTTATTGGCATACATAAACAGACCCTTAGAGTTCTGACGTGTTCTAGGGCCTATAGTGAAATTTCATGGCGAACATTTTTATAGAATATTCGTATCCGATTCGATCTCATTTTAAATACGATTTAAAACGTTTTTTGAAAAAGGTACCAAAAATCTCCCTTAAGTGGCCCGTTCGAGGGTTACATTTTTTTTTAACTAGCAGAGTAGTTGCTTTGGATGTAATAAACGTGGATTTACTTTTGTTTAGAAGTAAATAGTGATCATATGGTATTTACAGGTACCCAAGTCTGTAGTACATAGTACATCGATTTTGTGAACCAAATTTGAAAATTAGTGGAGTGGGAAAAATTGTATAAAAGTGTATATTATTTGCTGTTTGAGTTGTGAAAAGTGAGTACTTCAAATGTATAAAGGTGCCAGCTGCAGAGGTTTGCAGACGAACATGTTATTTCTCTTTTTCAGTGACCAGGGAGTTACCCCCTTTTTATATAAATGTTTTGCGGTGCCTATTAAAGCTCGAAAACGAATGGACCGATTACACTGTGAACACAAATCTTGGGGCAGAGATAATTCCTTTTGAAGATGAAAGCCCTTGGTGAGTATATTAAGGATCCCAAGGGCAGATCCGCCGTGAGTCGAACTTCCGCGTTTTGGCGTGATGAAGTTTTTGCTAGAGGCATCAGGAATTAGCGTTATATCTTTGTTTACTGTTGCTTTAGCTTATTTTTGAGATGACATGTCTTCAGTCGAATTGAATGAGGATTATTTTCGTAGAACACTTCGACCTTCTAACTCGCTTCCTTCAATGTCCTTTTCGTCCTTTATTTTAAGAGCCGCTATAAGAGTGTAAGATGACGTTTTTCAGCTACGAAATGGGTCTCTAGCAAAATCTTCATCATGCCATAACGCGGAAGTTCGACTCACGGCGGATCTGCCCTTCGTGGTTCTTAATATACTCATCAAGGCCTTTCCTCCCCAAGAGGAATTTTCCGTGCACCAGACTTTCACCTCCATTTTGTTGCACAGTGTTATCATATATTTTTGTGGGCTTATTAGGTACCTAATAATCTTGCTTTTGAACAAGAGACTTTTAAAAAATTTCAGACATTTCGTGTGGATACTGAGGGCACAACCTACAAGGCGTGGGCATAAACCGACAAATTTCAAGGGGAAAGTTTTATGCCCCCAACGAAGAATAAATACCAAATTTCAGCAATTTCGGTGTGATAATGAGGCTAAAATCTTCAAAATACCGAAAATCGGGAGACACCTTTATATGGGTGCTATATAAAAACGTGGACTTGCACCCACAATTCTCTGTTGTAATGTATCATACCTCTGACGTAGACAAAACACCAAATTTCAATCATTTCGGTTGGTTATTGTGATTAAAACTTTCAAAATACCGAAAATCGGGAGGTACGGTTCTATGGGGGCTATATCAAAACGTGAACCGAACATCCCAGTTTTTTGTCCTCGATATTGTAAGTCAACAATAAGTACGTGTACCAAAGTTGATGCACCTACGATAACTCCTTCTATTTTTGGCCACAGTTAATATTAACTCGCGACATAAAGCGACGCACAGTGGTTCAGGAATCGATTTTCCTGGCCAAAAACCCTAATTTATTGCTGTCACCGATTGTTAATTTCTATATGGGATTCGATAGTAAACATATTGAAACTAAGGAAACCAAAAAATTAGGTCAAAATATTGGAAAGTGGGCGTGGCATGCTCCTAAAGAAGACAATTTTTTCGCAATTTTGGAAAATACATCATTATTGCAAATTCCTTGAGAAAGAAATAGCTATTTCTCGGAAACTATAACAGATACTGTGTTCACTGTTACTTTGTTAGGTAGGCAGGATTGCTGTCTTAAAGAGCTGTAAATTACCGTAGCGTTTACAAGAAGTGAGCTATTTTATTTTTCCTCAAGTACTAATTTTAGTGAAATTCCAAATTTATGGGACTAGAACTTTTAGGGAACAGCTTTAGCTATAAATTGACATTTAGAGTTCCTAAGTGTCAATCACTTATATAATAAAACTAGTGGACATAGGTCCATGTTTTGCATTGGCCCCCATATCACGTTACCGCCCGATTTCTGGTATTTTGACGTTTTAAGTAATATTTCTAGACCGAATTAGCTATAATTTGATATTTACGGTTCTTAGTGACCAAAAAACTTATATTCGAAAAAATTATGAACATAGGTCCATGTTTTAGTATAGCCCCATATAACAGTACCTCCCGATTTTCGGTATTTTGAGAACTTTACCTACAAGTTTTAACCGAATTATCTGTAATTTGAACATTTGACATTTAAAGTTCTTAGTGGTCACCACACCTCTCCACCAAAAATTGTCAAGAAAGGTCCATGTATGGATAAAGCCCCCATATGACGGTACCTCCCGACTTTAAGTAATTTGATGATTTTAGCTACAATATTAAACCGAACTAGCTGTAATTTGGGTGCCACCGTGGTGCAATGGTATGCACGCCCGCCTTGCACGCAGAAGGTCGGGGGTTCGATTCCCCGGCCAAGCAACATCAAACATTTTTCAACGGTGGCAAAATACCCCTCAGTAATGTTGGCGACATTTCCCGAGTATTTCAGCCTTGAAAAACTTCTCCACAAGTGGTGTCTTAAGACACGCCGTTCGGACTCGGCGATAAACAGTAGGTCCCATATCATTGAGCTAAATATGAATCGGGGTGCACTCATTGATATGAGAGAAGTCTCCCTTGTCCCGTATGGGATGTTGTGGAACAATGTTTTGTTTTGTTAGCTATAATTTGACATTTAAAGTTCTTAGTGGTCACAACACCTCTCCATCAAAAATTGTCAATATAGGTCCATGTTTGGATATAGCTCCCATATAACGGTACCTCCCGATTTTCAGTAATTTGGCAATTTTAGCTACAATTTTTAAACGAACTAACTGTAATTTGACATTTGAAGGTTGTAGTGGTCACCACACATCTACATCAACAATTTTCAACATAGCCCAATAAAACGATACCTCCCGATTTCGGCACTTTGAGGATTTTACTTAAAATGTTTAAACGAACGTGGGTCCATGTTTTGGTATAGCCCCAAAACAAACCTCCCGATTTTTCGTACCTTAGCTTTATTTGTTGGACGAACTTTCTGTAATTTGAAATTTAAGAGCCAACAAAAATTTTGTAACAAAATTTCTTCATTTAAGTTCATATTTTCGTATAGCCCACATATAGGGGTACATCCCAACTAGCTGTTAATGACATTTGAAGTTCCCACGTAACGCAACGTAACGTACCGATTTTCGGTATTTTGAGGATTTTAGCTACAATTTTTAACCGAATTAGGAGTTATTTGACATTAAAGGCTCCCATCCAAAACTGTCAACATAGGTCCATGTTCTATTATAACCCCTATATAACGGTACCTGCCAATTTCTAGACCACCAACAATTTTCAACATACATAGTTAGATATAGGAACCATAACAAAGGGCCTCCCGAATGAAGCATTTTATGTACATTATCTGACATTTTAACGTACCCACTTAAAGTTGGGGACAGGAATGAAAACTAATTATTCCATTTTAGTTCAGAACATTTTATGGTGGAGGGTATGAAAAGCTCGGGCCGGTCGAACTTAACGCTTTTTTTACTTGTTTTAAATAGTTAGAACATATGAAAAACTCAAAAACACTCATATTTATTTGGATGCAAAATATGAAAAAAACGCAAATTTGTAAATTGAACTTGAATTTCACTGTAACTGCTAGACCGTACTCGAATGTTGTTTTATGCACCTGAAAGATGATTATGTTATCTGTCGCACAAAGAAAAATTATGAAAACATATCTGTCCGTTCAAAAGTTACAGAGTTTTGACCAGGAAAAAACTATTCTGAACCACTGTGCGAAATAAACTTTCAAAACGCCGATACACGTGTCTTCTATTTTTCCGCCCTCTTTCATAATCTGCCCGATTTTATTTGTAATTATTTTTTTGTGTTGTACAGTGTAATTTTAGTATTTTGTGGACTTTCATATCCGTTGTTGACAATATCGTTAATCACAATTAATGCGGGTGTTGAAATAATAGTGTTCTTTGTTAACAAAGAAGAGGCTAGATATAACTTTTGAAACAAGGCTAGTCTCTCTGCCTTAAAACCACGTTGGTACATAGGCGAAATATGGAAACATAAAATTTTAAAATAGTGTTGTGACAAAAAAACTGGTTTATGTAAGGAATAAATTTACGTTTTTTTTAATTCCCAAACTACCTGAGCTTAGTCAATCCTCAGCCCCAGCCAACTGAACTTGCCGATGTTGAAATAAAATAATTGGTTATTACGAAATACATTTTTACTTTTATTTTGTAATTTTCCCGGCCTGATTGACTAAAGTCCAAACTAATTGGAATATTGAACTTGGTTTTAGTTTCTTATCAAAAAAAAGACGTGGATCTTCTAATGATGATAACAAAACGCCATGAATATGTGTACAATGACGAAAGCTATATTTTAAACTATAAAAATAGAATTTGACAGACAGGAATACGAGATAAGGAGCTTAGAAGAAATACAATTTTATACCCTACACCAATATGTTGGGAGGGTATTATAAGTTGGTTTTGGCGGAAATGTTTGTGTCCGCCACTTTGAATGCGGAACGGAAATAAAAACAACAACAAACACTATTTAATACGGAGAAGGTGAACACTAGAGTTGTGCCAAAGGAACTATATGGAACTATTTAGTTCATTTCGCAGTTCCAATTTGAAAAAAAAAGTCGGCCTTATCTCACCCCTCACACAAATCAACACAGAGGTATTTCAATTTATGGCTTTCTGTCCATGGGGTTACACTCCACGGTGCTCTTAAAACAATTTTAAATGGAAGGTGCTTACACCTCGGAAGTTTTTGCGGATTCTGAAACTACAATGTTTATAGATGAGAAAAATCAAAAAACAAAAAAATCGCCGGAGCGCTTTTTAAATACATCGCGATTTAAGTTGACATATTTAGGGGTTGTTTAGGTTTGCTTAGAAATCGCAAGTCCTATCAAAATGGGACTAAAAACAAGTTGTAGCTATGAAAATTCTCTACAAGATTGACCTTTATGATATTCTCGTCGGTTTTACCGTTTTTGAGATATAGAAGTCCAAATTGGGACAATTCAAATTCAATTCATTTCTGTATCGCCACCTTATAAAACAATGTCATGACTGCAAATTCCCAACTTAAACTTATATATCTAAAAAAATGTTATTACTTAGGATAAGTTACTTAAGCCAGTCTTGTAGAGAATTTTTACAGTTTTAAAATTTTCTCAGGTCCCATATCGATAGGACTTACCGTTTTCAAGCAAAATCGCGAAACCCTAACAAAAAAAACCTAAAAATGTAAACTGAGCTTCTATATCTCAAAAATGGTACAGACTGCGAACAAATCGTAATCGTCAATCCTGTAGAGAATTTTCACAGCTACAACATTTTCTTTAGCTCCATTTCGATTGGACTTGCGGTTTCCAAGCAAAATCGTGAAAACCTAAAAAACACCTAAAAGTGTGAATTTTGACCGCTATTTATTTAAAAATCCCTACAGCGATTTTTTCTTGTTTTTGCATTTTTCTCATCTATGAACTCTGCTGTTTCAGAATTCACAAAAACTTTCTATGTGTAAGCGGTTTTCATCAAAAGTTAGTTAAGGCGCATCCTTCATGATATTGTTTTATAAGGGGGCGATACAGTCAGTACATTGTCCCAATTTGAACTTCTATATCTCAAAAATGGTAAAAACTACGCAAATACCATAAAGGCCGATCTTGTAGAGAATTTTCATAGCTACAACATTTTCTTTAGTCCCATTTTGACAGGACTTGCGATTTCTAAGCAAAATCGTGAAAATATAAACAACCCCTAAAAATGTCAATTTAAATCGCGATTTATTTAAAAAGCGCTCCGGCGATTTTTTTTTGTTTTTAGATTTTTCTCATCTATAAGCATTGTAGTTTCATAATCCGCAAAAACTTCCGAGGTGTAAGCACCTTCCATTTAAAATTATTTCAAGAGCACCGTGACTCTGTTCTTAGGGTAAAAAAATGTCGCATATGTGATATAATTCCAATCGTGACTCTCATTACAAATTGCATATCGCTGGATATACCAGTTCATTCATATAGGTTAGGCCGGGGCGATTTGAAAACCTTAATGAGCCCTTCGAGTTTCTGATTCCTGGGATTGAACTGAGCAAAAAAGTCCACTAGACCATAGGTCTACCGCGAAAGCCAAGCCTCCCGATTTTGACTTTAAGTTTTTTATCCACGTTTTTTTGATATTTTAGCATATATCTGTCAAACCATTGAGATTTTCGATCCAATACAAAGACAAAAATTGTAGCCAAGACAGTGATAAAGAACTCTCTAATACATCGCACTGCCTTCAGGCAGTTTTGGCCTTGAGAAGGTGCAAACTTTTCGGAAAATGTCGATTAATGGCACTGTGCTACAAAAGTTGACCAGAAAAATATGCAAGTGTTTTGATGCAAAATTATATCGTGTTGGGATCCATGAACAACGACAATGCCTTTAGTTCGTTTGTATCACTTCGTTTTATTTTTTATACCCTCAGCCTTTAGGCTAAAGAGGGTATTTACACTTTGATACGACCAAAAATGTGCCTCATCGAAATAATGGTTTTAGACCCCAAGTATGTTTGTACGATATCCGTTTCAGACAATTTTGAGTAGATCTAGCAATGTCCGTCCGTCTGTCTGTCCGTCTGTCTGTCTGTCTGGCTGGCTGGTGCGCACGATAACTCTCGAACGGATCAATCGATTCGGTTCAAATTTTGGGTATCGAAATATTTTGTCTAGATTCGATTTAAGTTCGAAGATGGGCCATATAAGTCCACTCCTTCAGGTACCTCCCCCACAAATGTTCAAAAATTGTCGCAAAACTTGTGCGCACGATAACTCTTGTAGGGAATAACCGATTTGGTCCATACTTTACACATCGTGTAATTTCTACCAAACTTAGATGAGGTTCCAATATGGACTCAATCGGTCCACTCCTTCGGGTACCTCCCACACAAAATTTCGGAAAAGTTCAGTTTAGGACCTTGTCTTGAATCGCTTTGATTTTTGTTTACGCAAGTTGTATTCGCTGTCCTCTATACGACGCTGTAAGTTTCATTAGGGGCAAGTCCATACTTCCTGAGAAAATAGCCTGAAAGTTACAAAAAACCCTATGACACCGTGTGTAGTGGTTGGAGCGCAAGATAACTCTCGAACGGATCTGTCGATTCGGTCCAAAATATGACTTTCGTAATATTTTGTCCAAACTTAGTTTAAGTTCGAAGATGGGTTATATCGGTCCACTCCTTCCAGTACTTCCCCCACAAAAGTTCGGAAATCTTCGGAAAAATTATCCGCACGATATCCCTTGAAGGGAGTAACCGATTTGGTCCATACTTTGCACATTGTTAAATTTCCACCAGACTTCGATGAGGTTCCAATGTGGACTCAATCGGTAAACTCCTTCGGGTACCTCCCACACAAAATTTCGGAAGAGTTCAGTTTAGGACCTGCTCTCGTATCGCCTTGGTTTTTCTTGTAACATCTTGTATTCACTGTCCCCTCTACGAAGGTACAAGTTTCCTCAGGGGCAAGTCCATACTTCCTGAAAAAATAGCCTGAAAGTTGAAAAACAAACCCTATGACACCATGTTTATGGGTGGAAGATAATTCTCGAACGGATATGCCTATTCCGGCCAAAATTTGGCCTTCGTAATATTGTTTCCAAACTTAGTTTAAGTTCGTAGATAAGCAATATCGGTACACTCCTTTAGGTACCTACCACACAAATATTCAAAAATATTCAGAAAAATTGTGCGCACGATAACTCTTGATGGGAGTGACCGATTTGGTCCATACTTTACACATTCTCATAATATCTATCAGATATAGATCAGGTTCGAATATGGACCATATTTGTCCACTCCATCCCGTACCTCCCACACAAAATTTTGGATAAGTTCACTTTAAGACCTGCTATTGAATCACTTTAATTTTTGTTGAAGCAACTTACATTCGCTGCCTCAATTACGATGGTAAAAGTTGTTTCAGGGGCAAGTCCATACTTCTTGAGAAAACAGCCCGAAGGGTGTAAAAACCCCCTATGGCACCCCCATGGTCTATGTCGGTCCATTCCTTTATGTACCCTTTCCGCAAAAACTTTAATCTTAATCAACATTTTTGTCGGTTCATACAACCAAAATTTTGAAACCCCCTAAATACATAATTTTTTTTGTGAAAAATGTGTTTCACTTTGCACAGGCTGAGGGTATATCTCTGTCGGCAAAGCCGACTGATACTTTTTTACTTGTTTATAACGGAAAAGGTAGTAAAAATCTGGGTTTCTTACATTTTCAAATTTATAAGGGTATATCTTCTTTTTTTCACAACGGATTTCTATTGATCCTTCTTCCTTTTAAAAGGGTGAATAATATCTTTCGAACAAGTTATTATTTTTTTAATCGGTTCACAAATGGTTAAGTTATAGTGGTTTACGTCTGAAAACCCCCACAAAAAAACTATGACTGAATTTCTCACAATTATCATTTGCTTAAAAACGGTAAGTCTTGTCGAAATGTGACTAGGGGGAATCTGATAGTTGTGAAAATTCTCTACAACATAAGCTTTTGAAAATTTCTCTTAGGTTGTACCATTTTTGAGATACTTTCTTAGCTGACCCATTGCAGAACATTTGTTCCATAAGCCGAACTAAGAAAAGATCTCCAACTCTCTCTGTTTACTGCTTCCTATTCTGGAATACCGCGCCTTTTCATCTCTTCATCCACTTGTTTGCTCCATATAAGCTTAGGCCTGCCAATTCTGCGTGCACCGCCATGCGACCCGAATATATACGCCTTTTTAGCGGGTTCATCATCGCTTATTCTTATGATATGGCCTAGCCAACGCAATCGTTGCATCTCTATACGTTTATCTATAATGATGTCGTTGTATAGCAGATACAGCTCGTGGTTCATACGACGTCGATATTCACCGTCAATGCAGATTGGTCCATAGATCTATCGAAGAATTTTTCTCTCAAACACACCAAGCACTGCCTTGTCTGCTTGCGCAAGTATCCAGGCTTCTGATCCATACATCAGCACGGGTAGTATCAGTGTTTTGTAAAGCGTTATTTTTGTTTGAGGAGTTGTGGCTTTATTCCTAAAGTGCTTACTCAGCCCGAAGTAGCATCTGTTGGCCAACACTATTCTTCTTCGTATTTCACAACTGATGTCGTTTGTTGTGTTTACGGCGGTGCCGAGGTAGACAAAGTCCCTTACTATCTCAAAATTATAAGAACCAACATCAACAGTTGGACCGATCTCTATGGACGCGCGACGAACCATTAACTTTGTCTTCTCGCCGTTTACCAGTTATCAGTTACTTCCTTTACCGATCGACCTATGATGTCAATGTCATCGGCATAAGCAAGTAAGATATGGCTGTTTGTATATATTGTGCCAGTTCTTTTCATCTTCGCATCTCGTATAACCTTTTCCAGCAGGATGTTGAAGAGATCACACGAAACCTCTTTTGGTACCAAACTCTTCGAAAAGGTTCTTTCCTATTTTAACCGACGATCGAGTATCGGTTAATATCATTCAACAAAGCCGGATGAGCTTTGCAGGGACACCAAATTCAGACATGGCTGGGATTACCTTTGAACGCAGCGGGCTGTCGACGGCTACTTTCTAATCGACAAAAAGGTGGTAGGTGTCGATCTGCATCTCTTGGGTCTTCTCCAGGATTTGCCGCAGGGTAAATATCTGGTCAATGGTGGATTTGCCAGGTCTAAAGCCGCATTGGATGGTGTTAACTAGCTGATGAATACACCTTATCAGCGTGTCGCCTCCGGTTTTGAACAGCTCGCCATCGGCTCCTGCTGCCTTATTATTCTTCAGCCGACTTATTGCTGTCTTTACCTCATCTTGGCTGGGCGGTATACATTCAATACCAACTTCTGGGATTGGGACTGTGGTATCTTCGTCGTCTTCGCTGCTATTGGATACCAACAGTTTTGAAAAATGTTCTTTCCATATCCTGTCTCCAGATCAAAGAACAAGTAATCAAATTGATCATGTTGTGATAGATGGAAGACATTCATCGAGCGTGTTGGATGTACGATCGTTCCGAGGCGCAAACATTGATTCGGACCACTACCTTGTTGCAGCAATGTTACGTACCCGTCTAAACGTTGCAAATAAAGCACGAACAGACACAACGCGGAAGTTGGACATCGATAGGCTGCAAACACAACAGATAGCCACTGTATATTCCACTCAACTAGCCCAATTGCTTATTGCGAGCACTCCTTGTCCCGATAACATAACAACACAATGGTAACATATTGCCCACTTCATGCACACAGCCGCAAAATCCATACTTGGATTCCGGAGACCTCCACAAAGGAATTCGTGGTATAACCAGGAGTGTTGTGCTGCTACCGAAGAGAAAAATGCGGCATATGAAGCTACTTTACAATCAGTAGCAACGCGTAGCGCACGAGAGACATATCGGGAGAAAAGGAGTGAAGAGAAACGTCTTTCAGTAAGAAAAAGAGAGAAATGGAAAAGCGGGAGTGTGAAAAAATCAAAATGTACAGGAGCCAGAATGAAGTCCGAAAATTCTACCAAAGAGTGAAACATCAAACAGATGGCTTTGGTACAGGCACATCCTCCTGTAGAGACCAGCAAGGTAATCTGGTAACAGATACAGATAGCGTGCTCAGGATATGGAAAGAGCATTTTTCAAACCTGTTGGAATCCAACGAAGATACCACAGATCCAATCCCAGAAGATGGTACTGGATTTATACCGCCCAGCCAAGATGAGGTAAAGACAGCAATAAACCGGCTGAAGAATAATAAGGCAGCAGGAGCCGATGGCTTACCAGCCGAGCTGTTCAAACCGAAGGCAACACGCTGATAAGGTGTATTCATCAGCTAGTTAGCCTGGCCCTATGCTCCTTATAGGAGTTTAAAGGAATAAATATTGTTACGGAATTAGATTTAACTAATCTCCGTGTAGACGTTGTTTTATTCCCCAGTACGATTTGTACCAAATAAAACAGGGTTCGTTTTAGATTACGTTTCTACAATGCTTTATTTACTTTATTACACTTATTCGGAACCGACTTTAATTACTAAGCACACAGCAAGTCTCTAGTTAGCACGCAGCTATTCTTTAACCGATCTGTTCAGTTCAACGCTTAAAACACAACTCACCCAATGTTGCCGTTCCTACCGCTATTTATATCCAAAATCTCCTTGGTCTAGAATTATCCACAAAATCTGGCAACATCTCGAATCTGTGCAGCGAACACACAGACGCACATTCGCACTAAGCGAACAACCATACTCACATATGTACATACATGGGGGAATACAGGCGGACGACAAGCACAGTAATGACGTAATTACAACAACAAACAAATGCAAGAAAGAAGTAGCAACTAAACGATAATTACATGATTATGGCAAAACAGACAAAAGCACATTAATAAAAGGTAAAGTAACATCTAGAATAATGAAGAGAGTTCTACATGGTAGTTGTTGTTGCTTAAATAAAGTAACTGCGTAATAAAATCTTTACGTTACAATTCAAATTTTTAAATTAACGGAAATTAAACTAAATTAACCTAAACCTATCAGTTACATTCGTAACAATATATATCAGCTAGTTAGCACCATCTGGATGGAAGAACGAATACCCGACGATTGGAACCTGAATATACTGTGCCCCGTCCATAAGAAAGGAGATAAGACTGTATGCTCTAACTATAGGGGCATAAGTCTACTCCCGATCGCCTACAAGATCGTGTCAGGGATATTGTGCGAACGACTAAAGCCTATGGTCAATGAAATAATTGGGCCATACCAATGCGGCTTTAGACCTGGCAAGTAGTCCACCATTGACCAGATATTTACCCTGCGCCAAATCCTGGAGAAGACCCAAGAGATGCAGATCGACACCTACCACCTCTTTGTCGATTATAAAGCAGCCTTCGACAGCCCGCTACGTTCAAAGGTATTCCAAGCAATGTCTGAATTTGGTATCCCCGCAAAGCTCATTCGGCTTTGTAAAATGACTTTAACTGACACGAGGTCCTCAGTTAAAATAGGAAAGAACCTCTCCGAAGAGTTTAGTACCAAAAGAGGTTTCAGACAAGGAGGCAGCCTTTCGTGTGACCTCTTCAACATCCTGCTAGAAAAGGTTATACGAGAGGCAAACGTCAAAAGAAGTGGCACAATCTACACCAATAGTCACATGTTAATTGCTTATGCTGAAGATATAGACATCATGGGACGATCAGTAAAAGAAGTAACTGATACCTTTATAAAGGTCGAAGGAGAATCTACTAAAGTGGGTCTGGGGGTAAACGGTGAGAAGACCAAGTTGATGGTGTCGACGCGCAATGAGACCAACTGTTGAAGTTGGTTCCTATAATTTTGAGGTAGTAAAATACTTCGTCTACCTCGGCACTGCCATAAACACAACAAAAAACATAAATTGTGAAATAAAGAGAAGAATTGTGTTGGCCAACAGATGCTACTTTGGCTTAAGTAAGCAGTTTAAGAACAAAACCACATCTCGTCAAACAAAAACCACGCTTTACAAATCAATGATACTACCTGTGCTAATGTATGGTTCCGAAGCCTGGGCCATATCATAAGAATGAGCGACGATGAACCCGCTACAAAGGCGTATAAATATGAGCCGTTTGGCGGTGCACGCAGAATTGGCAGGCCAAAGAATAGATGGCGCAAACAAGTGGATGAAGAGAGGACAAGGCGCGGTATTCCAGAAAGAAAGCAAGAGACAGAGAGAAATGGAGATCTTTTCTTAGTTCGGCCTATAGAACAAATGTTCTGTAATGGACCAGCTAAGTAAGTAAGTAAGTCATGGCTTAAAACGTCAAATGTAGGGATGCGCAAGTCGATTTTCGAGTAATCGATTCCTCGAGTTTTTGATTCTTTAAATCGACTTTTGACTTCATAGAAAATCAAAAGATCGATTTTCTATTATGATTCTTAGATTTTTGCAGTGGAAATCGAAAGATCAATTCTGTTTTGACTTTTTGATATACTACGAAAATGAAACGTACATATTACATTGGTAATATCAAGCAACAATATATTATTTGTTGTACTGATGAACAAAGTCCCAATTTACATTAGGCGAGTTTACTTGCGGCAATTGTCAGTTTGTGGGTGAGAGAGGGTGTTGAGAGGCAAAGGGTTACCATATACCTCACCTTTCTCTCCATCAAACTGACAATTGCCGCAAGTAAACTCGCCTAATGTAAATTGGGACAAAGTTAATCTAACGATACTATGAACACACATACCCTTTATTATTGCATAATGTCAACAACTATAAAAATGTCAACCCTGGTCTTGACAGAATAGGCCATAATAAGAAAAAATTTGTAATCAGCTAAGTTCTGGCCTACCTTATAATTATTCTACCATGGGTATAAACAATTTTCATGGTCCGTTATTAAAATTTCAACACAATATCAGAGGTAGTCATAAACTCTCCAAATGTTTTGTGGAGGATGTTCCTAAGGGAATAAGTTCCATCTTGAAAGTTGTTCTAAGTGCGGGAGTTACTTCTTGGGACTTTTATCGTACCGACCAGTGATTATGTAAAAGATTTTTTAAACTTGTTGTCAATTATGTCAGTTCAAACTTGGACTTTCCCAAGAAAACATTTATTTAACATTAAACTGCACTTAAGCACTTCTGTAAAATTTTCAGAGCGTTCCTCGAACAGCCCTTAAAGTGTACATAAGCGACAATTTTGAACTTTTAGAAGTAAGGTTTCCGAAGGTGCCCGTGACATTTGGGTGCCTGTTATCTCTGTTACATTCTTGAACATCTGTTTATGTACATAATTATATTCTAAGCTCATTTTTCTGTACTGCAATCGGTTCCAATAGATTTTTCATGTTTAGCCTGAGAAATTCTTTTTATTTTTCTTTTTATAGTTAATAATAGAACTTATTATACTATAATAGTAAGTTTACATATAGCTGGATTTAACAAATTAACTGGAATTCAAATGTAAAAAACCTCATAAAGTTAACGCGGCAAAAAGCTCTTATGTAACCTTTTCCTTAAATATTTAAAATCCAGCTTCCGTTAATGGCCAGAACAGAATCAATCGTCGCTTGCTTTGCTTGTTTCCCCAAATGTCAAATTATAAAGGAATGCCAGAGCCTCCTAAAGGGAAACTCAAGCGGATTTGCAAAGAGGCTCTGGCATTCCTTTATATTTTGACAGTTTGGGAAGCAAGCAAAGCAAGCGACGATTGATTCTGTTCTGGCCTTCAGAGTTTTTTGCTGTCATATTAGAAGATCGACATTCGCAAATTTTGTTTCAAAAAAAAACTTCTAAATTCCAATTAGTTTGGACTCAACTAAATGGGTGATATAAAAATGATAGATTGTATGCTATAAAATTACGAGCACTTAGCTCAAAAAAAAAACAAATAGCAACCAATTTAAATACAAACAATAGCAACTAAAACAAAGATTTTTGAGTCATCAAAGTATGTCATTCAAAGTTATACGTGCCCCCTTAAATACTCCCTTCCCGTTTATAAATATGTACTTAATTTTTATTCGATTTTATTTGTAATTTGAATTAACCTGTATATTTTCTTATATTAATTTGTTTAAAACAAATTCAATTTATTTAATGCATTAATTCGATACTAAGTGTTTACTGACCTTGAATTTTAAATAATTTCGCTTTCTTCCATAAGAGAATGGGTGTCACCTGAATTGTGTTTTCTCTAGGAAAAATTTAATTCAGCCTAGCCTGAAGAGTGTGTTTCTATAGGAAAACCTCAGTGTACATGTGTTTGTATTTGTTTCAATTCAACATAGCTGAATTGTACTTTCTATATAAACACTTCAATTCAGCCTAGCTAAATTGTGTGTTTCTATAGGTAAACTTTAATTCAGCCTAGCTGAATTGTGTGTTTCTCTAGGAAAACTTCAATTCAGCCTAGCCTGAAGTGTGTTTCTATAGCAAAACTTTAATTCAGCCTAGGTGAATTGTGTTTTCTATAGGAAAACTTCAATTCAGCCTAGCTGAATGGTGTTTTCTATAGGAAAACTTCAATTCAGCCTACCTGAATTGTGTTTTCTATAGGAAAACTTCAATTCAGCCTAGCTGAATTATGTTTTCTATAGGAAACACATCAATTCAGCCTAGCTGAATTGTGTTTTCTATAGGAAAACTTCAATTCAGCCTAGCTGAATTGTGTGTTTCTATAGGAAAAATTTAATTTAGCCTAGCTGAATTGTGTTTTCTATAGGAAAACATCAATTCAGCCTAGCTGACATGTGTTTTCTATAGGAAAACTTCAATTCAACCTACCTGAATTGTGTTTTCTATAGGAAAGCTTCAATTCAGCCTAGCTGAATTATGTTTTCTATAGGAAAAACATCAATTCAGCCTAGCTGAATTGTGTTTTCTATAGGAAAACTTAAATTCAGCCTAGCTGAATTGTGTGTTTCTATAGGAAAAATTTAATTTAGCCTAGCTGAATTGTGTTTTCTATGGGAAAACTTCAATTCAGCTTAGCTGAATTGTGTTTTTTTACAGGAAAACTTCAATTCAGCCTAGCTGAATTGTGTTTTTTTACAGGAAAACTTCAATTCAGCCTAGCTGAATTGTGTTTTCTACAGGAAAACTTCAATTCAGCCTAGCTGAATAGTGTTTTCTACAGGAAAACTTCAATTCAGCCTAGCTGAATAGTGTTTTCTATAGGAAAACTTAAATTCAGCCTAGCTGAATTGTGTGTTTCTATAGGAAAAATTTAATTTAGCCTAGCTGAATTGTGTTTTCTATGGGAAAACTTCAATTCAGCTTAGCTGAATTGTGTTTTTTTACAGGAAAACTTCAATTCAGCCTAGCTGAATTGTGTTTTTTTACAGGAAAACTTCAATTCAGCCTAGCTGAATTGTGTTTTCTACAGGAAAACTTCAATTCAGCCTAGCTGAATAGTGTTTTCTATAGGAAAACTTCAATTCAGCCTAGCTGAATTGTGTTTTCTATAGTAAAACTTCAATTCAACCTAGCTGAATTGTGTTTTACTATAGTAAAAATTCAATTCAGCCTAGCTGAGTTGTGTTTTACTATAGGAAAACTTCAATTCAGCTAGGCAGAATTGTGTTTTACTATAGGAAAACTTGAATTCAGCCTAGCTGAATTGTGTGTTTCTATAAGAAACCTTCAATTCAGCCTGTCTGAATTATGTGTTTCTATAGAAAATCTTCAATTTAGCCTAGCTGGAGTGAGTTTCTATAGGAAAATTTTCAATTCAGCCCAGTTGAATTGAATTTTCTATAGTTAAACTCTAATTCAGCTTGGCTGAATTGTGTGTTTCTATAGGAAAACTTCACCTCAGCCTAGCTGAATTGTGTATTCCTATAGGAAAACTTCAATTAAGCCTAGCTGATTTGTGTGTTTCTATCAGAGCTCCGATTCACTCGCGAGTGAAAATTTGGGGGGAGGTTGTAAGTTTTTTGGGTGCTATTTTTTGGAGGGGGTGGGACAAGATTATTTGAGGGTGCGGTAAGTTTTTGTTTGGGTGGTGGAAGGGGGCAATTTGCCCCCCTTAAATTGTTCAAATTCAAGAAGAGTTTCACTCGCGAGTGGAATTCGAGCAAATTAGAGCGAGTATTCGGAGCTCTGGTTTCTATAACAAAACTTCAATTCAGCCTAGCTGAATTGTGTGTTTCTATAGGAAAACTTCAATTCAGCCTAGCTAAATGGTGTTTTCTATAGGAAAACTTCAATTCAATTTAGCTGAATTGCCTTTTCTATAGGAAAACTTCAATTCAGCTGAGCTGAATTGTATGTTTCTATAGGAAAACTTTAATTCAGCTGAGCTGAATTGTGTGTTTCTATAGGAAAACTTTAATTCAGCCGAGCTGAATTATGTGTTTCTATAGGAAAACTTCAATTCAACCTAGCTGAATTTTGTTTTCTATAAGAACACTACAATTCAGCCTAGCTGAATTGTGCTTTCTTTTTATTATTATTATATTGACAAGGCTAATGCCATGATGCGTTCTTATATCCATTGTTTCCTTTTCTCATTATTTATTTACAACTTAACTTTCGTCTTCCAGGTTTATCGTATTGTGTTGGCAGTGTTGCCCGGCAAGGAGAGAAAAGTCCAGAAAATGGTGATGCTGTTGAACTTATGAGAGCTGCGGGCGCCATTCCACTTTTGGTTTCAGCTAATCCTGAATATTGTTTAGCGTTTGACGGTGATACCATCGTTTCTGGTAAATGTCTTAATCCCTATGACATGCGGCGTTCATCGGGTGGTTCTTCAAGTGGTGAGGTAAGAATCATAACCATACCTCTATCTTCAATGACATTTACATTCTCTACATTCTGTTATATTTTCCAGGGTGCCTTAAATGGTGCTGGTGCCACACCATTTGGTCTTGCATCTGATATCAGTGGTTCAATACGTTTACCATCTCTGTTCTGCGGGGTTTTTGGTCATAAACCTACAGGAGGTCTGGTTCCAATAAAGGGACATTTTCCCTATAGCACGCGAGATGAAGATTTCCCATATTTCCTACAAATGGGTCCCATTACACGCTTCGCCAAGGATATGCCGTTGTTGTTGCAAGTTATGGCCGGAGAAAACGCTGGCAAATTGAAGATGACAGAACCAATTGATTTTAATAAATTAAAGGTGGGTTTTGACACGAACTTTTTATAATTTTGGAACCTGCAGAATATAAAAGATTCCGAATATAATAACAATTTAAATAATTTTTAGATTTATTATACCTACTCGATGGGTTCCCTGGTACATGTTCCAGTTGATTTTGAAATTAAATTGGCCATAACAAGGGCCGTGAAATGTTTTGAAAAGGGTGGAATTGCCACAGAAGAGGTAAGGGCCGCTCCTCACGGAAAAGCTATCCCAGGTAACGGTATTTTTTGTATTTACAGTTACATTTCGACGAATTCCAAAATGCCATAGAAATTTGCCTATCATCATTGGCCAGCATCAAAGGTCTTCCCAGCATTGTAACACAATCAACCACAGATAAGCCGAATAAATTGGAATTGACTCAAAAAATCGCCCAAAGTCTTTTTGGTTTGGCGCCGTACACAACAATGCCCCTCTTTGTAGAATTGATGATACTTGTCAATGCTTTCATATCCTCGAAGGAAGCAGCAAAGTGGAAGGAGGAAGTGAAACACATGCGTTCAAAATTGGCGGTAAGTAGAGGTTAACTTCTCACTCCTCCTTAAAAAAGGTGTTTTGAAAAATAAGTTGTATTAGTTATGAAATAAGAAATATTAGTTAGTAATGACGTAGGGGATAAATGGTACCAAACAACGGTCGTGACCGGCTTTAACATGGCAAAGCCCAGGACTTATCTTGGTCTTGGTTGGTCGTTGCGATAGTAACTCACCGCATCAATACAGCCTACTATGAAAAACCAAAGAAAAACAAACCCCTCTAAAGTTGACGACCCCCGCAAACGTTTTAAGGACCATGATCTACGAATCTGCACCTGGAATGTCAGGACTCTGTACAGAGTAGGTGCAGTTTATGCACTGGCTGATGTACTTGATATTATAGCTGTCATGAAACGAAGCATGAGCTAGGTGTTGTTGTTGTAACAGTGTTTATTATGTATGTATGTTTGTTTTTCTGTTCAATCTGAGTCTGGGTCTATCACCAGTTCCAAGAAAATGGCTGCTTCGATGGGATGTAGCCACAGATCCACTGGGTGCTTTGTATCGTGCGGGCCCATGCCGCATACTGGGCAGATGTCTTGCACGGCACGATCGATTTGCGCCCAATAAGAATTTAGGCGACTGCAATATCCTGAGCGTAGTTGAGCCAAAACTACTCTGGTTTGTAGTGGCAGCTGACGCTCCTCAGCTGCGATAGATGGGGTATGTACTCCGAGAACTTTATTCACACTATATTTGCTTATGGCCTTTGCAACTGCATCCGTGTGAATACTATTTAAACCTGCTTGATATGCCTGTTGATCTAGGGGTTCTCTCCTACATTGTTGGACTTCCCTCTCTAGAGCATGAATATCCTTCCTGATATGCCTGATTGTGTCGGGTCTAGCCAGCAGATGGTGATTGGGATGGCTCTCACGGTAACACCCAAGCAAGTACTGCAACGAAAGCATCTCATTATGTTGCTTTACTGGAAGAATCTTTGCCTCCTCATGTAGATGGTCCACTGAAGACTTGAGGAGGCACCCTGTTGCTGTTCTCAGGGCGGCATTCTGACAGGTTTGAATCTTTTTCCAATTCGTATCCCATAATCTCGGGGACCAGACTGGATCCGCATAGCTTACCACAGACCGACCTACCGCTTTATATGCGGTCAACAAGGTTTCTTTATCTGCACCCCAAGTGATGCCGGCTAGGGACTTGAGGACCTTGTTCCTGCTTTACAGTTTGTCGCAGATAGCTGCGGCGTGTGCGCATGACTTGAATGTAGTGTCGAATGCGAATGTTTTGTGGCAGTTTGTGGTCGGAATTCTGCTACCGTCGACCATGACATTCAACTCTCGTCCAAACTGAGCTGTCCATGTGGTTGTTGTTGTAGCAACTCATATATGTTCGTTCGTGTATTATTTCAGTTATCAAGTTCCTCTGTATCCAGACTCAAGAATTCTGCAACCTCGACTCTTTGGGTCAGTTACTGTCACGCCGTTGAAAGTAACAGCCGTTCTGTCAACCTTCTTTTCCGGACTCGAGAGTGATTTAACCGTTGCCCATAATTTACTTATTCCTGCACCAATGTTGCACTGCTTCAGATGGTCTAGCCACTTTTTCCGCTTATGTTCGCCCACTAGCCTGTTGACTTCAAGAGTAAGTTCTCTAACTCTTGGGTCTTCGGGGTTCGTACGACGAAGCTCATCACGTTCATTTGCTAGTCCCGTCGCCTCTGCTGGGAAATTTGGTCTTATTTCGGGTATTCGACCAGCAGGTATGTAGCGAGCGGCTGCTTTAGTGATGATGTCTCGGAAAGTTCTCTCAGCTACCCGAGGATCTGAGGGGGTGGGCAATTGACTGAAGCGGTGATTGGTAAATTCTCTGAAACCTTGCCAATCAGCTTTCCCATGGTTCAGGAAAGTACGGCGTTCAGAGGTTATGAAGTCGGGTGGTCTGTTTACGGAGACGATGATAGGGAGGTGGTCCGAACTAAGAGAAATGACGGATTGCCAGGTTACGTCATTTATCAGACCTGGTGCCACAATGGTGATATCTGGCGAGCTGTGGCAGTTTCCTCTAATTCTCGTAGGAGCGTCTTCATTCACCGTGCAAAACGTGGAGCTATCGATTTGCTCTGCCAGCGCTGTACCCCGTTGGTCATTACCTAGGACGGAGTGCCAAAGCTCATGATGAGCATTGAAGTCCCCTAGCACCAGACGGTTATCGCCCTCTAACAGCGAACTAATATTGGGCATATAACGTCGGGCACAGCTATTCATCGGCGGTATGTACACATTAAGCAGGTCTACCTCGGCAGTACCACACTTTACTGCTACCCCCATACACTCCATGTATGGGTCACTAGAGCAAAGCTCAAGCGAGATAGGTCTGTACTGGACAGACTGGTGTATTAGGAAGGCAAGTCCTCCTCCTCCGCTTCTTGTGCGATCCTTCCGCAAAACGTTGTAACCATCACAACGTAAGCTACAGGTGGCGGTGAGCTTTGTTTCCTGGATCGCGGCGACCATGATGTTTTTCCGACTCATAAAGTCCACAATTTCACTGACCTTATTGCGGAGACCGTTGCAATTGAATTGCAGGAATGATGCATTTCCGGGCCGTTGAACAACAACATGTGGTGTTAGATGCTGTATTTGTTGTTGTTGAGGAGACTGCGGGGGCGTCTCGTATTCCGACGACCACGAAGAGTCAGACGACGACGTAGAAGACGCACTGGGTGATGCGCTGACGCAGCAAGCAGCAACATACCTGTCGCTGTAATCCCGGGTGCTACTAAGGCCAGAGCACCCACGAAAATGCACCCATTCCATACATCCATTACATCTCACCATTATTGACATGTGGTGGATGCGGATCTGGCAAACGGAACAGATCCATACTGGCCCAGGGTTCATTTCTATCCCGGCACGGACCAGAAGAGCTCGGAGCAGGCATTCCGGGATAAATTGCCGCTCCCATGGTGAAAAAAATACACGAACACAAACACATAATTGTTAAGGTGACGGCCCGTGGTCGAAGATTCCTCCGAGTCAATCCGGAGCATAGAACCGGCCGTCGCGGGATTGTGTCCATGTGGTGAACAGAGTGGCTGTAGATTTTTTGGTGGAAATCTGCATATTCCTCGAGTGGAAAAAGGTGGTAAGATCAGTTAAATAGGTGTTCAGTCTCTCACAGATGTCATCAGGGAAGGTACCTGACATCAGGATTGTGCAATCATCCGCATACGTTACGATCTCGATGCCGTCTGGAGGGGGCGCAATACAGGAGAGGTAGAGGTTAAACAGTTCCGCAGATATCACCCCACATTGGGGAACTCCCTGTTTCACTCTACGGAGTTTGGACTTCTTGTTCCTGAATTCCACGTACGACTAGCGTCCACACATATAATTGACTATCCAACGTTTCAAGCTTGGCCGGAGGGTTGTCTGCTCAATGTCCTCACACAGCGTGGAGTGCCTGACTGTATCAAAAGCTTTTGATAGGTCAAGCGCCACCATCACTGTTCTATCTCACGGCGGTCTGTGGTTGAGTCCTTGGTAATGGCGTGCAGGGCTGTTGTCGTGCTATGCTGCTTACGGAATCCATGCTGATGATCGGCAACTTGATAGCTATCTCTAATACTGGGGAGGACTCAGGGGTCTTTGCTACGGGCGATTTACTCTTTGGCAGAACTTTCGGACTTCATTGTGGCTCCTGTACATCTCGATTTTTTCACACTCTCGCTTTTCCATTTCTCTCTTTTTCCTGCGGAAAAGACGTTTCTCCTCTCCCCTTTTCTCCCGATACCTCTCTCGTGCGCATCGCGCTGCTAATGATTGTAGAGTATTCCTATATGCCGCATTTTTCTCTTCGGTAGCAGTACGACACTCCTGATCATACCATGGATTCCTCGGTGGAGGTCTCTGGTATCCATGTATGGATTTTGCGGCTGTTTGTTATCGGGACGAGGAGTGCTTTGATTAAGCAATTGGGCCAGTTGAGTGGAATATGCTGTGGCTATCTGTTGTGATTGCAGCTTACCGACGTCTAATTTTCGTGTTGTATCTGTTCGTACTTTATTCGCTACGTTTAACGGGGTACGTACCTTTGCTGCAACAAGGTAGTGGTCCGAGTTTATGTTTGCTCCTCGGAACGAACGTACATCCAACACGCTCGATGAATGTCTCCCATCTATCACAACGTGATCAATTTGATTTCTTGTTTTCTGATCCGGGTTTTTTGCCGCAGCAAAGTCTATCAGCCTCATTCCGTTGTCAGATGTTTCACTGTGGAGACTGAATTTCCCGACTGTTGTGCCAAAGATATACCCGTTTCCAATTTCAGCATTAAAATCGCCTAGAATAATTTAATGTCATGGGCAGGACGTATGTTTCTTCTAAGCGCTAATAGAATATATCATTGGTCTGTTCGTCTTTGTCTTCGGTTGGAGCATGAGCGCAGATAAAGCTAATGTTGAAGAATTTTGCTTTTATCCGTATTGTAGCAAGTCTTTCATTCACTGGTGTGAAGCTGGAGACCAGACGTTTTAACTTCCGAATAACTAAAAATCCGCAGTCAAACTCATGCTTTGGTGTTGCCTTTAGGTATTGTTGTGACGTTTTCCCAATCCATCGTATTTCCTGTATGGCAGTAATGTCGGCCTTGTACTTTTCTGCCAATGCGTAGACTGCTCCTTCTCTATAAAGAGTGCGAACATTGCAGGTGTAGATTCCCAAATCCAAGTTGTTAACATTCTTATGGGTGAACGCGCGGCACATGTTAGCTCACTACCTTTAACGGGTGTTAAAAGTAGATCCCCAGGTGACACCACGGGGAGGTCAGTGTTCACTTGAAATTAAAGATGGACCAAGATAGATCCTGGGCTTTGCCACGTTAAAGCCGGTCAGGACCGTTCCTTGGTATCTTTCATTCCCTACGTGACCCAAACACAAGACACAAGATCAGCAGTTAAAATCGGAAAGAACCTCTCGAGCCTTTTAGGGAAGGCCAAAGCTCAGATTGAAAGACCAAGTTAAAGAAGATATCACGAAAAATGGCATCCAAAATTGGAGAAGTAAACCGGCATATCGGTTGGTTTCGAAATCTATTATTAGCTCGCGTATGGAACAAGACGTTCTGTTTAGTATAAAAGTCATCTATGTTATGAAATATTAAATTAATTTCCTCTCTCCTCCTTTTCAGAATATACTTGGTACAAATGGTGTCCTAATCCTACCCACCTATCATAAAACCGCCAATTTCTTTAATGGATGTTCCTTACTGAACATTAGTGGTGTCGTTTTTATGCTACTCTTTAATGTTTTGGGCTTCCCCGCTACCCATGTACCCATGGGTTTGGATCGTAAAGGCTTGCCGGTTGGTTTCCAAGTTGTAGCTGCACCCTATATGGATAGATTGTGTTTACAAGTTGCCACAGAAATGGAGGCAGCATTTGGTGGTTGGGTTCAACCTCAGTAATTATATCAGCCAGGAGATGGCTGAAAAGGTCGTGCCGAATCGATTTCTATATAATGTCCATTATAAAGGAACTGATGATCTAAACTAATAATATTAATGATATTATATTTATTTAGTTGTAAGTTTAATATGTTTCCTTGTTGTTATTGCTGCTGTTACTTAATACTATTTTGTTAAATATTTGAGTGAAGGGATTCTGAAATGATATTCTTTAAATAAAAACATAAACACTTTGATGATTTTGAGATATTTTATTTTTATAACCTCACAAGGTGCTCTTGAACCAACTTTAAATGAAAGGAGCTTACTTCTGGGAAGTTTTTGCGGATTCTGAAACTACAATGTCCGAAGCTTAAGTCCGAAGATGAACCATATCGGTCCATTCCTTTATGCACCTTCCCCACTCGGAAAATTTGTGTGCAGGATAACTCCTGAAGACAGTAACGGATTTTGACCATACTTTGCACTACGAATCATACGAGTAGAACAAGTTCGAATATAGACTATGTATGTCAACTCCTTCAGGTACCTCCAATATAAAATTTGGGAAAATTCCACAGTTTAAGACCTGCTTTCGAATCGCTTTTATCTTTGTCGTAACAACTTGTATTCGCTGCCCCCATTACGACGGCCCAAGTTTATTCGGGGCAAGTTTATAATTATAGAGAAAATAGCCCGAAAGCTGTAAAACCCCCTATGGCACCATGAATACGTTAACTTTCGAACGAATCAGCCGATTCGGTCCAAAATTTAGCCTTCGCAATATTTTGTCCAAACTACGTTTGTTCAATCATGGGACAGCTAAGTGACCTAGTTTCAGAGAGTTCACTAATCACCGTTTCAGAGATCTGCCCAACCCTTCTGATGTTCGGGTAGCGGAAAGGAAGTTCCGAGACATCATCACTGCTGTAGCCGCACGCCATATACCTGCTGGTCGAATACCAGAAGTGAGACCAAACTTTCCAACAAAGGCAAAGGGATTAGCAAATGAGCGTGATGAGCTTCGTCGTGGCAACCCCTTTGACCCCACAGTCAAGGAGCGGACACGGGAAATTAACAGGTTGATCGGTGGGAAAAAACGGAACAAGTTGTTAAATCATCTGAAGAGTTACAAAATTGGACTGATCCGAAGAGGTGCGCAAGTTATTTCAGACGACAGTTTGTCGAGCATTCCGGGTGTGACAGGGCGAAGAGAAGAGTATTACGTCACATTAAATCTCTTCCGGTCGAGGATGAACCGCTACAATTTACAATGGATGATGTGGCGAATATCATCAGGAAGGCTAAGTCATCCATAGCGTTGGGCCCTGATGGAATACCAAAGGTAATGCTGAAATAGTTGGATGTGCCGGAAGTATCTCACTAAAGTTATCAACTTGTCGCTAAACACCCACATCGTTCCCGAAGTCTGGAAAAAGGGCAGGGTAGCCCGCTACTGAATCCAGCAAAGGTGAATCTTACTGGCTGATTTCGCTTTTGTCGTCCGTTGAGGCTTTAGTCCTCCCCAGCGTCAGAAGTAGCTATCCAGTTGTCGATCATCGGCATGGGTTCCGTAAGTAAGACAGTACGACAACAGCGCTGCACGTCATCTCCACACATATTAGTCGAGGACACAACCAGAGCAAGTCTTGTGATAGAACGGTGGTGGTAGCGCTTGACTTATCCAAAGCCCTGGATGGATACTGACAAGCACTCCACTACCCTCCGGCCAAGCTTGAAACGTTGGATAATCAATTATATGCGTGGACGCCAATCGTACGTGGAATTCAGGAACAGGAAGTCCCAGCCCCACAGAGTTAAACAAGGAGTTCCCCAAGGTGGGAGGATATCTCCGTAACTGTTCAACCTGTACCTCTCATGAATTCCGCCCCCCTCCTGACGACATTGAGATCGTAACGTATGCGTATGATTGTAGCATCTTGGAGTTAAGTACCTTCCCTGATGTCATTTGTGAAAAACTTACATTTATTTGACTGATCTTGCAACCTTTTCCATGCGATGAATATGCAAATATCCTCAACTAAATCTGGTAGCAGAATTCGGACCGCAAAGTACCCCAGGGGCAAGTCCACACTTCCTGAAAAATGGTCTGAAAACTGTAAAATTAAGTAAAAAATTCGGACTTCATAATATTTTCATCAAACTTAGTACCCTTCGGGTACCTCCCCCATAAAAGTTCCAAACTTTTCGCTAAAATGGTCCGCGCTATATCTGTTGAACAGAGCAACCGATTTGATCCAAACTTTGTATTTTAGCTTCGAAAATTGTCCATATCGGTATTCTCCTCCAAAAGTTCAACATTTACGTTTAAGTGCAATTTACGGTCTGTAAGAATATTCTTTGGTTATTTATTCCGATGCTACTCTTTGTTGTCCTGTTTACGGCGATATTATGTTTTTCATTGGCAAGTCCATGCTTCCTGACGTAGTGGTTCAAAAACTCTAGGTTATACGGTGACCAGTTGAAACGACTGGAGGACGCGCTATCGAAAATTTGGTCCACTTCTGAAAACCTCCTAAATACAAAATGGGTCCAAACTTTGCACTTCGTAACTTTTTCTTCCAGACATAGATCAACTTCGAATAAGGACACACACACTCAAATTTTCAAAATTTTTGGAACGAATGCAGTTTAGGGACTCTTGTCGGCATGACAATTTTTGCAGCAGATTGTGCTGGCGGCCATACTTCCTGAGATAATGTCCCAAAAAATCTAAAAAACTCTGCCGGCACAAACTCTAATGTCTGATGAGAAAAACTTAGTAATTGGGTATCGGATTTGGCCAAAACTTTGCACATCGTGATATTTCTACCAACAGTACGTCAAGTTCCAAGATGTTCAATATTGGAAAACCTTTTTCGGGACCTCCTTCACAAAAGTTTAAAACGGTTTAAGGGATGTTGGCGGATAGTTTGCAAGATTTTACCAAAAATACTTCTTGTCCATACTGTCTGATAAGTTCATACTGCCTTACATTATGCTTCAAATGCTTTAAAAAATCCATGGTAACCAACTAAAGTGTTTTATGGCCACCATAAAATTCACGTTTTGTTGGTCTAATGGCGGTGGAAAAATAATTCTTGAGAAATCCACGTTTTATTGGTCTCATGACGGTGGAAAAATAATTCTTGAGAAATCCACGTTTTGTGTGTCTAATGGCGGTGGAAAAAAACATTCCTTAAAAATGCTTATTTTCATTATATCACAGGCTGAGGGTATATCTCTGTCGGCAAAGGCGACCGACACCTTTTGACTTGTAAATGACGGACGGGCCTCCTAATGAAGATCTTTACAGAAAATATTCTAAAGGTCTAGGTTGAAGGTAGTAAAATAACAGAAAGTCTTATGGAAAACCGATTGTACACGATGTTTTGTGTCATCACACTATCAATTTTGTCTTTGGCCTTTTGTCAGGAATAGTTTTGTGCCAGACTATGAAAATTTTCATGAAAATGTTTTGAGCTTATGGGTAAGAAGGGAGAAAGGGAGTTCCTTCAATTCTGCTCTCTCCTAAAAGCTAAAATATGTTCATGTGTTATTTTCAGTGTCTGGCACAAGAGTTACTCTAGCAGTTTTCATTCGATTTGTCTCTCCTCGTTAACAACTCGTGTTACTTTCTTCAAATATGGAAAAGATAATACGATAGATCATCATCTAGTCAGAAACTTCGTTTAGTTTAGATGATTATTTGAACTGATATTTTGAAAGTTTTCGACAAAGAGGGGTTAAGTTTATATATATATACAATAAATACTTTTTTGGAATATCTGGTTTTGGTCGTTTAAACCATACGTTCCAAACGCTTTATATCAAATTGGGAGGAATCTTATATGCTGTTTATATAAGAGCTTTTTGCAGGGTTAACCTTCTTTATGAGGATTTGTTTGAAATATAAGCAATGGAATTGACATTTAAAACCCAGTCGGTTTGTTAAATCCGGTTATATATAAACGGGGTATTAAGGTCTCGGTACATAAGATGCATGACATTCTTCCTCAAGTCTTTTCTCATAAATGGTTAAAGAACAGCCGCAGCAGAAATGACTTAAGCAAGAAAGACAGCGGCTATGTACCGAGGCCTTTATTCCTCTTTACATAGTTTATGTAGTATATTCATGTATTTATATAGATGATCACCACATACAGACTTATGCTTGGTTTACATTTACGAAATCCACTCGATTTCAACTGTCAAATCCATAGGTTAAACGTCAAATGAAATCCAAATGAGATTTCGTAAATGTAAACCATGGTACAAATACACAGGTAGCCGCATCGGCAATTGTTGGTAACATAAGGTGTCAAAATTTGACATCAATTCAATGCAGTTGACACATTGTGTTACCATCAGCTGGCATGATAATGCTACCTGTATTATTATACCATGATGTAAACTTAGCATTACCTAAAGAAACGAGAAGTTTTTTTATAACTGTACGATGTACAAAATATTTTAAACAAATATTTGAAACAAATATCACAAGAATATTCCCATTTGTCACAATTTGTCAATATATTCATAGGCTGATTTTTAAATTTTGATTTTTGATTACCTTGAAACTATAATTAAATTGTTAATATTTAACAGCTGTTAAGTGGCAAATAACGTCAAAGCAAATTGTATCCATTATCCAATGCTTCTCAAACTGTAAAACATTTTATAGATCCCTTATATCTGTGGTCAGCTGTTTTCTGTTTGTAGATCATCAATGTTTTTATAGATGAGAAAAATCCAAAAACAAAAAAGAATCGGTGGATGGATTTTTAAATAAATCGCGGTCAAAGTTCACATTTTTAGGTTTTCAGGATTTTGCTTGGAAACGGCAAGTCCTATCGAAATCGGGCTAAAGAAAATGTTGTAGAGAATTTTCACTGCCACAATATTTTCTGTAGTCCCATTTCGATAGAGCTTGCCGTTTCCAAGTAAAATCCTGAAAAGCCTTTTGAGAAGCTGTTGTTTCCTCATGGGAAAATATCACAAAAATATTCTCATTTAACATAATTTGTCAATATTTTGAGAGTTCAATTTTTTGGTCTGTTCCTTTGCTTTTAAAAATGGTAGCAGAGGCAAAAAATGCTAAAAGTAAGTAGTAAACTGCTCTCATATACAGTGCTGGGGCTCAATTCTGTTTCTATGAAAATGTGAAATGAAAACTTTTATAAAGGAAAAAACTGTCAAATGAAAAAAATTATAAAGGAAATATTTTTCATTTCAAATTTTCATAGAACAAGAATCCAGCCCCTGGACATATCAATGGAAACTTTTTCAGAAAATTAAATATAATAATTTTTGACTAAATTAATTTATTCCTTAGCTAGATATACCTGCATATGTTTGCATAAAATTAAATATGCAGATATATTTGACTAAGGAAAAAATTTACTTAGTCAAAAATGATTATATTTAGTTTTCTTAATAAAGTCCCAATTTACATTAGGCGAGTTTACTTGCGGCAATTGTCAGTTTGTAGGTGAGAGAGGGTGCTGAGAGGCAAAGGGTTACCATATGCCTCACCTCTCTCTCCTACAAAATGACAATTGCCGCAAGTAAACTCGCCCAATGTAAATTGGGACAAAGTTTCCCATGGTAGAACAAATATAAGGTAAAGTAAATACTACAACAAATACAACTCGAACAACAACCACAAAGGAATTTGTTTTTGTTTGTAACGTTATTGCCAGTTGTATTTGTAAACAAAACAAGGAAATGTCTATAAATTATTGGAATTTAAAAAACTAATAATTTTTCACATTTGTTTGAATATTTTGGAAAACATGAATGAAAATGCGTTACATTTTCAATTTTTATGGTTCCACATCATTCCACTAAATGCATAAATTCTCGCAGAAAGTAGAATTCTTGCAGAAAAGTTTGGGGTCGCTGGAAATTCATAGAAAAAGGAGAAGCTGTTTCAATGTTTTGTTTTAGAAATCAAAGAAGCACATGTTTATTAGGGCTTTAGTTTTTTAAATTTTAACAAAATACCTCACATATTAACAAACGTTGTATCGCCTCTACAAGCGGTGATTTACTGCGCGGCTTATCGTTCGAACTTAGAGGAGTTTTTTATCATTGATATGAAGAAGTCTTTCTGGGAAATGGTTTTTTCCGAATATATTTTTTTTCTCAAAAAATATATGTCCCTAACTAGGCGTTTACACCAGACAGTTTGTCTTCAAATACAACTCTGCTTTACTAACACATGCATACATTTGTCGTTTGTTTCTCAGCTGTCCATCCGTTTTTCACAGACAGCCGGGTTGACAAATTTTTGACATTTTTGTGAAAAAGAAGTGAGATGATAATTCAAATGTTTTGAAAACAAAATAATATGTACAAAACAAAATATGTAAAGGGAAAACAAAAGGAAATCGGTGATTTTCATTCATAATTTTACAACTGTTTTCGCAGTTGTCTGGACGCCTACGTCACACAGGCAAGTTGTGGGATTTTGACAATCAATAGATGTACTCAACTGTCCTGTCATTTGTAAACGCAGGGTAATGTACATCGAAATAGAAATAAATGTATAAAATGTCATATGAAATTTGACACTAACACTACAACCCAGTTCAGTCAGCTGGGTATTGCTGCTACCTTTTCTTGTTCTACCATGATTGTTGTCATTCAAAATTAAATGTCAAAGAAAATATTGAATAATAGGACCGTTCTAAAAATTGTCTCAGGAAAAACATAAATACATTTTGAAAACCCTCTAATAGGCCGTTTATATATAACAAGGTTAACCCAGTGGGTCTGGGTTTCAAATGTCATTTCCATTGTATATACTTCAAACAAATCCTCATAAAGAAGGTTAACCCTGCAAAAAACTATAATATAAACGCCGTATAAAATAGAACAAATTTTAATCTAAATGCAAATATAAAGCATTCAGAACTGTCGTAACTCATTTTATTACACCTTTAGGATGAAAAGAAATATGTCGTCTGCTCTGTCGGAAAAGGTCGTAAGTCCACTTTTTTGGAAATCGCGTTTTTGCTATAGGATTATAGTACAAGTCAAAACACGTCGTATGATACAAAGAAAATGGTAGTATGTCGCGTTTTTCTATATGTTTTGCCCATGTCGGAAAAGGTCGTAAGTCCACAAAACGTACAAATTTGCGTACGAAAAGGACGTAAGCCCACAAGAAAATGTATACTTTAAAAGAATACTACGCCTAAGCTAATAGTTTTGATTTCAAAATGAACGCCCATCAGTCTGGGTGAATTGTATTTATTTTCAAATTGTCAATAAACAATTTTGAAAAACAGAACATAATATTGGTGTAGGAACACAAAAAATGTGGAATTCATTCATTTTTAGAGGAGAAATTCAAGATTTTTAGACTTGACTGATGATTCGTGCTACACACTTGTCAGTCACACATACAGAAAGGGTTCATCGGACTGACGGCACAGACTGATAAATGAGTGGGGGCCTTAAAAAACTAATAATTTTTCACATTTGGTTGAATATTTTGGAAAACATGAATGAAAATTCGTTACATTTTCAACTTTTATGTTTCCACATCATTCCACTAAATGTATAAATGCTCGCAGAAAGTAGAATTCTTGCAGAAAAGTTTGGGGTCGTTGGAAATTCATAGAAAAAGGAGAAGCTGTTTCAATGTTTTGTTTTAGAAATCAAAGAAGCACATGTTTATTAGGGCTTTATTTTTTTTAAATTTTAACAAAATACCTCACATATTAACAATCGTTGTATCGCCTCTACAAGCGGGGATTTACTGCGCGACTTATCGTTCGAACTTGGAGGAGGTTACATATCATTGATATGAAGAAGTCTTTCTGGGAAATGGTTTTTTTCCGAATGATATATTTTTTTCTTAAAAAATTTATGTCCCTAATGTACATCGAAATAGAAATAAATGTATAGAATGTCATATGAAATTTGACACTAACGTTACAACCCAGTTCAGTCAGCTGTGTATTGCTACTACCTTTTCTTATTCTACCATGAAAGTTTCCATTGATATGTCCAGCACTGTATATTGTATGCTTTTAAAGTAAGGGAACACTTTGCGGGTAAAAAGTGGTAAAAACTGGTAACCTGAGGCACGTAATGTATGAATGTAAATATATAACGGCTGTTATGTGGGAAATAACGGCCAGGCAAATTATTACCATTATGCTAGGCTTGTCAAACTATAAAACAATTTATAGATCCCTTACAACTGTGGTCAGCTGTTTTTCTGTTTATTTTCAATCTGTTAAACACTAACTTATTAAAAAAAAACAATCGTTTTAGCCCATCAAACCGGAACAAAGTCATATTCATTTTGTTTTAATGTATTAATTTAAAGAAATAAAATGGACTTTATACTACGTTTACTACAATTCATTGTCAAAATAGTCTATAACATTGTCTATGTAATTTTATCAGTTGTTTTGCCACGTAAAAAGAATGAACAAATTCCCGCCATTAAGGATAAGTTGGTGACAATTCCATTAGTGGAAATTGTACAACTTATGAGAACTAAAAGGGTAAGCATAAATTATTATAATAAATAATAAGCATACTTTTTTACAAGTGCCGATTATGAATGACTTTAGAGGTTTATAGGTCCAGGTTGCATTCTACTACCGCTGTGTCTGCCCAAGTTCTGTTGGGCCAAATAATGTATTTTTGGTCCATTCTGTAACAAGAATATATGTAACTGTTAAAGCAACAAGTAAACATATATGGCCTCAAAGCAGTTATTACTTACTTAGCTGGCCTTTAACAACGTAGAACTTGAGTCCATAAAACTCTCACTTAAGAAAATTAACACACCTGAACCTCTAACTTGCTGGATAAATAATATGCTAGAAAGCAGAATTATAAACTCCAGCATTGGGGAGACAAAAATTAGGAAAACAGTAACTAGAGGCAACCCCCAAGGAGGGGTGCCCTCACCGCTACTGTGGCTACTTGTTATAAACAATATATTGACGGATCTGGACAATCAAGGTATAAAAGTTGTCGCCTATGCGGACGACGTTGTACTACTGATTTCCGGTAAGTTTCCGTCAACCATTTCGGAGCTTATGCAAGGAGCATTATCGACGCTGTCGCGCTGGGCTAAGGCCAATAGCCTTGGAGTAAACCCAACCAAGACAGAACTGGTAATGTTCACGAGAAAGCGTAAGCTCGGCGTATTTGTACCACCAACACTGGATGGAGTGCAGCTTCAGCTCTCGCCCGAGGCAAAGTACCTCGGCACTATCCTGGACTGTAAATTGCGATGGAACAGGAATGCTGAGGAAAGGGCGAAGAAAGGATTGATTGCACTTTATTCATGTAAGAATTCCATTGGGAAAAGTTGGGGCCAAACCCATCGATTATACACTGGTTGTATAACACCGTGGTTAGACCCATTTTATCCTATGGTTCTCTTGTTTGGTGGCACTCACTGCGCTAAAAATCGACATCCGGTAGGCTTGACAAGGTACAAAGAGCTGCCTCGATTCTCATAACTGGAGCCACCAGGAGCACACCACAGGCTGCTCTGAACGCAATGCTGAACTTAAAACCACTGAGTCGCAGCATTAAGTGTCAGGCAACTCGCAGTGCCCTACGGCACTGCGTGAACAGGAACTCTGGCGCGGTTGTACCTATGGGCATGGTTGTATCCTGAACGAATCAGGCATAAATGTGAACCAACGCGGAAAACTGAGCGACTATATATCACCAGTCCTGAGATTTGACGATATAGACGTCGTTATACCTAGTAGAGATGACTGGAACCGCAGTAAATTTTCTATGGACGGTCTGGCTGCTTACTTAAACCAAAGTAGCATCTGTTGGCCAATACAATTCTTCTTTTTATTTCACAACTGATGTCGTTTGTTGTATTTACGGAGGTGCCGAGGTAGACGAAGTCTTTTACTACCTCAATATTATAGGAATCAACTTCCACAGTCGGTCCGAGCTCAATGGACGCATTGCGCGTCGACACCATCAACTTGGTCTTCTCACCGTTTACCGTCAGACACACTTTAGCAAATTCTCCTTCAACCTTCATAAAGGTATCAGTTATTTATTTTACTGATCGGCCCATGATGTCTATATCATCAGCATAAGCAAGTAACATGTGGCTATTGGTGTAAATTGTGCCACTTCTTTTGACGTTTGCCTCTCGTATAACCTTTTCCAGCAGGATGTTGAAGAGATCACACGAAACGCTGTCTCCTTGTCTGAAACCTCTTTTGGTACCAAACTCTTCGGAGAGGTTATTTTCTATTTTAACTGAGGACCTTGTGTCAGTTAAAGTCATTTTACAAAGCCGAATGAGCTTTGCGGGGATACCAAAATCAGACATGGCTTGGAATACCTTTGAACGCAGCGGGCTGTCGAAGGCTGCTTTATAATCGACAAAAAGGTGTTAGGTGTCGATCTGCATCTCTTGGGTCTTCTCCAGGATTTGCCGCAGGGTAAATATCTGTTCAATGGTGGACTTGCCAGGTCTAAAGCCGCATTGGTATGGTCCAATTATCTCGTTGACCATAGGCTGTAGTCGTTCGCACAATATCCCTGACACGATCTTGTAGGCAATAGGGAGTAGACTTATGCCCGTATAGTTAGAGCATACAGTCTTATCTCCCTTCTTGTAGACGGGGCACAGGATACTCAGGTTCCAATCGTCGGGTACTCGTTCTTCCTCCCAGATGGTGTTAACTAGCTGATGAATACACCTTATCAGCGTGTTGCCTCCGGTTTTGAACAACTCGGGTACTCGTTCTTCCTGCCAGATGGTGATAAATAGCTGATGAATACACCTTATCAGCGTGTCGCCTCCGGTTTTGAACAGCTCGGCTGGTAAGCCATCGGCTCCTGCTGCCTTATTATTCTTCAGCCGATTTATTGCTATCTTTACCTCATCTTGGCTGGGCGGTATACATTCAATACCATCTTCTGGGATTGGGACTGTGGTATCTTCGTCGTCTTCGCTGCTATTGGATACCAACATTTTTGAAAAATGTTCTTTCCGTATCCTGAGTACACTATCTGTATCAGTTACCAAATTACCTTGCTGGTCTCTACAGAGGATGTGCCCGTACCAAAGCCATCAGTTTGATGCTTGACTCTTTGGTAGAATTTTCGGACTTCATACTGGCTCCTGTACATCTCGATTTTTTCACACTCCCGCATTTCCATCTCTCTCTTTTTTCTGCGGAAAAGACGTTTCTCCTCTTTCCTTTTCTTCCTGTATCTCTCTCGTGTGCTACGCGTTGCTACGGATTGTAAAGTAGCCCTATATGCCGAATTTTTATCTTCGGTGGCAGCACGACACTCCTGATCATACCATGGATTCCTTGGTGGAGGTCTCTGGTATCCAAGTATGGATTTTGCGGCTGTTTGCATGGAGTGGGCAATATTTTGCCATTTGTTGTTATGTTATCGGGAGTGCTCGCATTAAGCAATTAGGCTAGTTGAGTGGAATATGCTGTGACTATCTGTTGTGATTGCAGCTTACCGATGTCTAACTTTCGTGTTGTATCTGTTCGTATTTATTTGCTACGTTTAACCGGGTGCGATGAATGTCTTCCATCTATCACAACGTGATCAATTTGATTTCTTGTTTTCTGATCTGGAGACAGCCAGGTTCCCTTATGAATGTTGAGATGCTTAAATCTGGTGCTGCTAACTACCATGTTTTTTGCCGCTGCGAGGTCTATCAGCCTCATGCCATTATCAGATGTTTCATTGTGGAGACTGAGTTTTCCGACTGTTGGGCCAAAGATATTTTCCTTTCCAATTTTAGCATTAAAATCGTCTAGAATAATTTTAATGTCATGGGCAGGACAACGGTCATATGTTTCTTCTAAGCGCTCATAAAATATATCTTTGGTCTGTTCGTCCTTTTCTTCAGTGGGAGCATGAGCGCAAATAAAGCTGATGTTGAAGAATTTAGCTTTTATTCGAATTGCAGCAAGTCTTTCATTCACTGGGGTGAAGCTTGATACCAGATGTTTTAGTCTCCGACTAACTACGAATCCGCAACCAAACTCATGCTTTACGTCATGGCAGCTATAATACAGTGCGTCACCTTTAGGTGTTGTTGTGACGCCGTTCCCAATCCATCGTTTTTCCTGTATAACAGTAATATCGACATTGTACTTTTCAAGTACGTCTGCCAATGCGAAGACTGCACCTTCTCTATAAAGAGTGCGAACATTCCAGGTGCAGATTCGCAGATCATGGTCCTTAAAACGTTTGCGGGGTTCGTCAACTTTAGAGGGGTTTGTTTTTATTTTCTTTCGTTTTTTCATAGTAGGATGTTTTTTCTAGGGGAGGGTTAATAACCCGACGCCCAAACCCAAGTTTTTAACGTTCTTATGGGTGAACGCGCGGCACATGTTAGCTCACTACCTTTAACGGGTGTTAAAGGCAGTTCCCCAGGTGACACCACGGGGAGGTCAGTGTCCACTTGAGATGAAAGAGGAACCAAGATAAATCCTGGGCTTCCTTGGTATCTTCCATCCCCTAGGTCACCAAAGCAGTTATTAATATACCAAAAAAGACCCACCCCACCCCTCGTAAACATTTTAAATTAAATGTATGAATAAGAGTCAATTCATTTTTTTCTTCCATTGAAATTCCAGCTAACTTCCCAACAATTGGTAAAAGCCTATATCGAACGTATCAAAGAAGTCAATCCCCACATAAATGCTATAGTCCAAGAACGTTTTGAAGAAGCTCTAGCAGATGCCAAACGAGCCGATGATTTAATATTTAAATGTGCTAATAGCCAGTTAACACAATTGTATGCCAGATATCCATTGCTGGGTATACCGTTTACAGTAAAGGAGTCATGTGGACTTAAAGGTGAGTGAAAGTTTTAAAATAGTTTAACGAACTCATGGTACCATGTCATACTTTTGACTTGTATATCTAGAATCTCTAGTTGTCTGTGCAAGAGTAACAAGTAATTCGGTATTGGAATATTTATAATGATGCGATGGAATATATTTTAAATGTATTAAATGAAAACCAGCTCGATGTCCTTTTCATTTAATACATTTGAAATTATGCGATTGAATATATTTTTAGCTTGAGTAACTAAGAACTTCAAAACATTCTTGGTAAATCAGAATTCAATTATATTAATTAAATATGTATGTAAATTGACTATTTTGAGTTACCGCAAAAATCAAAAATCGACCGGTTGTGCTCACTGGACAAGTCCATACTTCCTAAGATAATGTCTCAAATGCTCCAAATAACGCCGCCGACATCATCTCAAATTACTTGATGGGCCCGAAAACTTACGAATTCAGTATCCGATTTGCACATCTTAAAATTAATTCCAAACTTAAATCAAGTTTCAAGAAGGTCTATATTGAAAAATATCTTCAATTAACCTCCCTCACAAAAGTTCAAAATTCTGTCATAATGATCCAAAATCTTTAAAAAAAATCAACAGTGACCAACTACTGTCCTGATAGGGGCACGATTACTATGGAAAGGTCTGGTTGACAGTGATCCAACTTTGATTGACCCGAAACCATTGGGTTTCGGCCAGCGAGTTACCTACCCAGCATCAAACCTATGCTTCTACTTAAGATTATATGCTGCTACAACAACAACAACACCTCTAAAGAGAGTCCTCGCTTTTTATTTGTTTTAAACAAGCACTTATATCAATATTTTAATTCATATTAATAAACTTTAATTCAATTGCATTTCTTTTTAGGTATGTCCTATGTGGTTGGCAGTCTCCAGCGTGTTGATAAGAAAGCCGAACGTGATTGTATAGCTGTGGAAAATCTAAAATCTGCCGGTGCAATACCATTACTTGTGTCTGCCAATCCAGAATATTGCTTTAGTATAGAAACAAATTCATATACCAATGGAAAATGTTTGAATCCATATGATTTTCGAAGATCATGTGGTGGTTCGTCTGGTGGTGAGGTAGACACAATAAAATTTTAATTCCATACACAAAAAGAAAGTAAAATTGAACTAAATTTCTTTAAAAATATAGGGTGCTCTCAATGGCAGTGGTGCAACCCTATTTGGCATTGGATCTGACATTGCTGGATCAATACGTATACCCAGTTTATTTAATGGTGTATTTGGACACAAACCTACTGGTGGTTTAATACCAAATACAGGTGTATTTCCCTCCTCAGATGACGAAGAATGTAACCAGTATCTGCAAACTGGTGTTATAAGTAGATTTGGTTCAGATCTGGGTCTTTTATTGCATATTATGGCTGGAGCAAATGCCGAGAAAATGGAATTTGTACATCCCATAGAAACAAAGGATATTAAGGTGAATGATTTTTACAATCTTAAAAACGCCATTCGTTAATGTTTTATCTTTTCAGATTTATTATTCCTTGGGATTTAGCGGTCTTAATGGTATTCTACATCACAGCGTTACAGCTGAAATACAAATTGCCATATTAAAGGCAGTCAAGTGTCTGCAACAATCGGGTTTGACTGTTGAAATTGCCCAAATTAAGGCAATGGAAAATTCTTCAGAGATTGCATTCAGTGCCATTGCCCGATTAAAAAAGCTACCACTGCTAATGCGTGAAGATGCCAGTGTTAAGGAATTACTACAAGAATTAGTTAAAAGCTATTGTAAAGCCTCAAAATATACCAAAGAAGGTTTGACATTTGAACTATTGAGACGTACAAATGCATTTATGTCAGCCGAAAAGTTGATCAAGTACAAGGCTGAAGGTGAAAAGTTGAAGGAAGAAATTATTGTGAGTAATCGATAGAAATATTTTTACCCCAACGATTTTTACATCTTCAACATGTTTTTTTTTTCAGTCTTTACTTGGCAATGATGGTGTACTTTTCTTCCCAACATTCCCCGTTCCCGCAATACATCATCACACCTCTTCACTGGCTCAGTGGGCTATTGACTATTCCCTATTATTTAATATTTTAGGTTTACCCTGTACACACATTCCCATGGGTGTAGATAGCGATGGCTTACCGGTGGGCTTTCAAGTGATTGCTGCTCCGTTCAAAGATAAGTTATGTCTTCAAATTGCCGGTGCTTTAGAAATGGCATTTGGTGGCTGGACTCCACCTGTGAAACATGAGTTTTCCTAGAAACGCTAGTGTTCATAGAATTTATTGGCCTGTTTCACTAAGACGATTCAAATACAAATTCGTTCGAACTACTACCAAACTTCTGTTTTTTTTTTTTAATATTTGAATTGTTTTTATTTTCAAGCAAGTAAACATTTCTACAACAACAGGAGTTTGGTCGTAATTCGAACGAATTTGAATTCGAATCGGCTTAGAGAAACAGGCAATACAAAAACCTTCCGACCTGTCCATTTACAAAAACAAAGTGTTTTATATGTATTTTAAGTTTTTTGATATAAATTTATATTGGTGGTGTATTATAATATTGTGATTTTAAAATATTAAAAACATATCTTTTTCGATAATCGAATCGAAAGTATGTAGTACGACATTACTTGTAGAGTAGTTTTACGTGGTTGAAAATATTTATTTTAATGGACTTGAAATCGGGTGGTACCGCTATAAGGGGGCTATACCAAAACCTGGACCTATGTTCACAATTTTTGGTGGGGAAATGTCTGTATCATTGGAACTGCCAAATGACAGCTAATTCAGGCAAAAATGAAGATAAAATTCTCAAAATACCTGTAATCGGGTGGTACCGCTATATGGGGGCTGTAGGAAAAAATGGACCCATATTGGATTTGGTTTCATATTTATGTATTGTCATCTAAATCTGAAAAGTGTGCAAAGTTTCAGTTCGATTGGTCAACTGCAACTGTGTTAAAAATGAGTTACCAGATTTGAACTAAACGGACACCAAAGCAAGTTAAATAAAACACTGTAAAAATGAGTTTTTTCAGGGATATGCTCAACGCGCCGTATGTGCAGCGGCCTTTAACCTTTCAAATTCAACCCCCATGTCAAGAGTAGTATGACATGAAAAACAACGGGTGACTTCCGAATCGTCCCAGCAACGCGCCGTATGTGCTGCGGCCTTAACAGAAAATACCAGAGATGGGAGTCAGAAATTACAAATGATGTTACCTTTATTCTTCTACCATGAAATGACACAAAACTTTACTCAAACCTTGGATGTGTTTCCGTCTTTAGTGGCCAAATGCATTCGGTCTTGTGGGTGTCGCTTCACGAGTCAAAAACAACAACCACATGAAATATATATATAAGTGATGCCAAGTTTGTTATTAAAGTTTTCATGTGGTTGTTGTAACGCCGGTCCGTAGTGAGTCGGGTCGCGCGATAAAAACAGTAACCACATGAAAATTTTTTGAGTGATGCCAAGTTTGTTCATAAAGTTTCCATGTGGTTGTTGTAACGCGGCACTCAACGGACCGTATGTATTTGGCCCTTATGTGCAGAGGTCTATACGGTTCTTTGTGTGTCGCGTTACAACAACCACATAAAACTTTTTGTCGTTTGTCTCCCAGCAGCCATGTTTGTTTTTTGACATTGCTGCCAGAACTACTATATTTCCGTTTCTTTACTTTTGTGCAAAACTTGTTACGTGAGAGCAATTTTCACAGTTTTCTGAGAGAAGAGAAAACTTCTCTCTTTTGCTACTTTTACTATTAAAAAAGTAAAGGAACAAAGCTAATATAAATATCTCTTTCATTCATTTAAAGCGGGGTACACACGATCAGTTTTGACTGTCGATTTTTCGGAAATATCGATAAATGTCAAACTTCCACACTGGCAAGCAACCGATTATTTGAGCAAAACTGATCGTGTGTACCCCACTTTAAATGAATGAAAGAGGTATTTATATTAGCTTTGTTCCTTTACTTTTTTAATAGTAAAAGTAGCAAGAGAAGTTCTCTCTTCTCTCAGAAAACTGTGAAAATTGCTCTCACGTAACAAGTTTTGCACAAAAGTAAAGAAACGGAAATATAGTAGGTCTGGCAGCAATGTCAAAAAACAAACATGGCTGTTTAAAAAAATAACAAACAAAATAAATGTCACTGTTTTTTATTTCACTGGTTTAAATTATTATTATTTTATTTATTTTTGTTTTGCTTTGACAAAGCGCTTAGTTTTCTTTTCCTTTTGCCTTAATTGTCAAATAAATGTCAAATCAGCAGTTTGTCGAGCAGAAAGTAGTAAAAGAGAAAGCCATTTCGGCTCTCCCTCTCTCTCGCATCTCACTCTCTTAAAACGTGATTCCAGTTTTACTACTTTTTGGGGTTAAGGGACGCTTTCCAAGTTAAAAATGGTAAAACTTGAAGAAACTTTAACGTAAAGTAACAAAGCTATTATTGCTGGAAAAGCAATGATAAGCTGTGTTCCAGAACTAAAAAGTTTTTACAATTTTTACGACTTTTACACATTTTTCTCCAAAAACCGTTCCCGTACACAAAAAAGTTGTAAAATATTCACTTCTCTTTAAACAAAAATGGCGCTGAATGACGCTCTCTTTAAAAACTTTTTACACGACAAATTTGGGCGAGTAAAAAAATAGTAACATGGTTGCCGGCGTCTGATTGGCTGATACACCGACTTTGAATTTGTTTCAGTTTTTTTGACGTATTTTCCATTCTTCCGTTCCCGAACTATTTCAAAAAACTTGTGTGTGACAACAAATTTTTTGCAGTTGTCTCTTTTACGAGTTTTACTATTAAAAAGTACGGGAACGAAGCTATAGTTGTGTTCCTTTACTTACCCTGCGTTTACACAATACAGGACAGTTGAGTTCATGTATTGATTGTCAAAACCCCAAAACTTGCCTGTGTGACGTAGGCGTCCAGACAACTGCAAAAACAGTTGTAAAATTATGAATGAAAATCATCGATTTGTTTTCGTTCTCCATTCACATATTTTGTTTTTATACATTTTCTTTTGTTTTCAGCACATTTAAATTATCATCTCACTTCTTTTTCACAAAAATGTCAAAAATTTGTTAACCGGACTGTCTGTGAAAAAATGATGGACAGCTGGAAGCCAGCCGACAAATGTATGTATGTGTTAGTAAATCAGAGTTGTATTTGAAGACAAACTGTTTGGTGTAAACGCCTAGTTACCTGCGGTTACCATTTTTAACCTGCAAAGCGTTCCTTATCCCCAAAAAGTGGTAAAAGTGGAAGCAATTTTTAAGAGAGTGAGAAGGAGCAAAAATGCCTTTCTCTCTACCACAGGCTACCAGCAAAATTTATACAGGTAAAAAATTGTAGAATGGATTTTTCGACACTTGTTTAAGGGGTGTTTACACTATCTATGAATGTCATATGAGATGTCAAATTTGCTACCTGTGAATGCTGTACACATAAGGTCTGTTCGTTTACTCAACAATTTGTACAAATTTGTAGAAGTCCAGTAACTTCTTGTAAACGACTAAAGGCCTGCGTACATAAGCTGCTCTGCCTGATTGCCTTGCTTTCCTGCTTCATTTTTGACATAATAAAAATAAAAGAATAAAGAAGGCCGAGGAAATTTCAAACTGGGTTGCCCTTTTCTTTTTTATTCTTTTATCAGAAGTAAGCAAGGTAAGCAGGCAAGGCAGCTTATGTACGCAGGCCTTAAGGTCTTTTACTGTAAAGTAATCGAACAACTTCCAGTAACAATTCGTAAAAATTTTGAGTAAACGAACACACATATAAGCTGTGTTCAAGAACTAAAAAGTTTTTAAAATTTTTACGACTTTTACATATTTTACTCGAAAAATCGTTCCCGTACACAAAAAAGTTGTAGAATGTTCACTTCTCTTTAAACAAAAATGGCGCTGAATGACGCTCTCTTTAAAAACTTTTTACTCGACCGGCGTCTGATTGGCTGGTACTCCGACTTTGACATTTGTTCCAGCTTTTTTGACATTTTTTTTCATTTCTGCGTTCCAGAACTTTTTGAAAAAAATTTTGTGTGACATCAATTTTTTCTCTTTCTCTCTTTTAGGAGTTTTACTTTAAAAAAGTACGGGAACAAAGCTATAGTGTGACCACTATGTCCATGTTTACACGTTCATACTGGAATGACAATTCCCAGCAAAAAGTTTGCATCCGCGGATGCAGTTGAATCACTACAAGTGTACAATACAAGTGCCGTTGGAGTATATCTTTTTCTATGAATTCACTTATGAATTTTATAAGGGAGCGCGCAGCTAGGATGCACTCGATTTTGCTTCCACAGCACACAGCTAGAATGCACTCCCTTTTCGATCTAAATCAGAGCTTTTGATGTAGTGTTCAGCTTTCGACATGGACTCCAACTGCACTTCACTCCATTAACAATTTTCGTCTCGTGAATTACAGCAAAAATGTTCGCAACTTCAGTTTTTATTTCTTTATTTTATAACAAACGGAAAGTATACCTATATCCAAAGGAGTCAGGCAAGGGTGTATACTGTCTCCATTGCTTTTCAATATTTATTCAGAACAAATATTTCACGAATCGATCAATAGATTGCGAAATGGCATCCATATAGGCAGTACGGTTTTAAACAACATTAGATATGCTGATGACACAACTCTAATGGCACATAACATATCCCAACTTCAGCACCTTGTGGATACACTCTCAACTTGCAGTGAAAAATATGGCTTAAAAAAATTAATATCCAGAAGACAAAATTTATGATTATAAGCAAAAAAGAAGAACACAATAACGCCATATTAAAAATACACAATTCAAACATACAGAGAGTTAAGACTTTTAAATATCTTGGAGCTACAATTACCGAACAATGGGACTCCTCGAAGGAAATAAGATGCCGAATAGAGTTGGCGAGAGATGCATTTCTGAAATACAAGCGAGTTTTTACCAGCCATGACGTCAATCTTGAAACGAAGACTCGATTTGTCAAAGCATATGTGTGGTCAGTCCTACTGTACGCAATGGAGGTGTGGACAGTGAAATCTGCCGATATTAAAAAGTTAGAAGCCTTTGAAATATGGATATATCGGCGAATATTAAAAATTCCTTGGACTGCTCATGTTTCAAATGCTGAAGTATTGAGGAAAATGCATTGCGAAAGAGAACTCATCACAGCCATAAAGAGAAGAAAAACTGCTTATTTGGGACATATTATGAGGAATCAAAAATATAAATTATTACAAAATATAACCCGCATAAAGATTGAAGGAAACCCCATTAGAGGAAGGAAAGAGTTAACATGGCTTGATAACATCACGGAATGGACTGGTATTCGAGATGTCACAAATCTATTAAGCATGGCGAGAGACAGAGAGGGATTTGCAGATTTGATAAATAATGTATGAAAACAAATAATGTATATATGATAATTGTAATTAAATTGTATTGGTCGCTAATATTCGGAAAACGAATGTGCAAATAAAGAAGAAGAAGAAGATAACAAACTCTCCGAAATGTATACACTCTTGTTGTTTTTTGAAGAAATGTGTAGGGATCAACCAACTGTTTTTTTCTGTAGGGATCTCTACAGCACTGCTTATAAAATGTATGTAACGGAGTGCATTTTTCATAACTCTGTTATGTGTACTTTACACGATATGTTTTTTTCATATGAGTTGTCACTTTGCATATATATTATGTATGGGAGAAGTGACAACTCATATGTAAAAAACATACCGTGTAAAGTACCCATTAGACTACATCGAAAGATGTTGTGAAACTGTAACTCCAATTGCACTACTTCCAAAATTTTTTGCTGGGCTACAATTTCGAATGGCCACATAATATAAATCACGCAACAAACACAATTTATTTTATTAAAAACTATAATCGCACTCACATTTTCGTTTCCTTTACCTACTTTCTTCATATTTTGGTAAAATTGTTTTCTTCCAACAATTTATTTCTCAACTACATACGAAAATACATAGCCGAATAGAGCGCTCCCTAAACGAAAAATTTACATATGAGTTGCCACATAATTTTGATAGATGAAAATTTTCATTGTGGTCACACTAAAGGCCTGCGTACATAAGCTGCTCTGCCTGATTGCCTTGCTTTCCTGCTTCATTTTTGACATAATAAAAATAAAAGAATAAAGAAGGCCGAGGAAATTTCGAACTGGGTTGCCCTTTTCTTTTTTATTCTTTTATCAGAAGTAAGCAAGGTAAGCAGGCAAGGCAGCTTATGTACGCAGGCCTTAATTGGTCTGTTCCTTTACTTTTGAAAATGGTAAAACCGGCAAAAGTAGTAAAAGTTGTCAACGGCTCCCATATGAAATGTATGGTGTCTGAAGTAACGGAACGCTTTTCGAGTAAAAAGTGGCAAAACTTGAAGATTCTTGCACGTAAAGGAACAGAGCTTTTGGGTACAACATTTACAGGTTGCAAATTTGACATCTCACATGACATTGATAGATAGTGTAAACACCCCTTAAACGAACACACCTAATATTTGTCATATAAAAAATCGTAAGTAGGAAAACTGAAAGTCGACCACAAAAAGTCGACTTTTCTATTTTCTCCATAACCAAAAGTCGACTTCGATTATTAGAGCTTTCCAACCTAAAAGTCGAATGATCGAAAGACAACTTTGCTATCCCTGGTTATCCATTCAGTTTGCACAATCTGAAAAAATAAAGAGGCAGCAGACATCAATTCACTGCTCCGAGTTTCAACCTTTAATGAATTGAGAGCGTAAAGAACAGAATTCGCAAGACGTCGTGAACCGGACGGAATAAAAAATCAACCATCTTAAACACGAACGAATTGTTTATAATAAAACTAATAGAAACTCTGTTCAACTATTTTAAACATTGAGTGAGAATAATACAATAATAATATTACCAATTAATAACAACAAAGTGCCTTCTGTTAAATAATAATTAATTTTATTCAAGAAACAACAAGTGACAGAAAATAATAAAACAGAAAGAGACATTCAACTAAAAAGAAACTCAAAACTGACCAAAAAAGTTGGCCACGCATTTTATATAAAACAAACTATCCCCGCGCTTATTTACATTCATTGACAGCAGGAAGTGCGTTTCGTTGTCGTAAAGCCTATCGGTAAAGAAAACGACGAAATATTTTTGTACGCGTGTCCAACAAGTTAGTGGATAATTTTCAATAAAAACAAGGATTTTTAAAAAGAAAACAACAACTTGAAGAAGTAAGTTTTGAAACTTCTTAACCCACACTACCTCCTCCCACCACCCAGCAACCCCCCTTTTGTGTGTGTCTATTTGAATTACTGGTGATAATCGTAAAGAAAAACAAAAATTGTTTCATTTAAATCGAGCTTGATTGACTCAAGTGATTTCTTTGGCCGTTTTTTACTGAACTTACGTAGTCGTGTTGTACCTACCTACATACATACATACGTAGATTAAAAAAGAAGAAAAAACAAAAAACACGGTCGTTTGTATACGTGAGTGAGTGTGTTTGTTGTGTGTTTATATGTGTGATTCAACAACGCAACGAAAATAAAGCAAACAACAACAGCAACCCAGAAAGAGACGACCCAAACCAGGGAGAGAACCCCGCAGCAGTGTGAGCGAGAAGGTGCTAGTGTGAGTCATAGCACACAATATTTTTTTGAAGTGAAATGAAAATGCGGATAAAAAGAGAATCACCGTGCCTATTGCTAAGATTTATGCCAATCACTAAAGGTAAGTTTTTGCGCTTTTATTTTCTGTTGATTTAAATAATTTCAAACAATTCGTTGTTGTTTGGTGTTGTGGTCTTACAGAGCGAGGAAAGAAAAAAACGCTACTCTGTGTGTGCTAAAAATTTGTGTTATTATAACCAGTATTGTGTTTAAGATTGATATTTTTATTACGTATGCAATATCTTCACCCACCGACCAACCGCCCGCCACCTTGGTTGTTAGTCTGATTGGTTGGCTTTTCGAAAAAAACGACGTAACGAAAGTAAAACGTAAGCTTTTTTCCATTACGCTTGTTTGCTAATTTGTTTGTTATTTGAATGACTGACTGACAACGTTAGCAAAAAATGTCAGTTTATAAATTATGCATAATGCAAATTTATTAATCATCCTTCTCAAAAAGTCATTTTAAGATTACCCACCGCGCCGCACACACCCCCTTAACTGTCGGCGGCACTCTTTAACCACTCAAATGATTGTTGCTTTAAATTTAATTATTGTATAATTTAATCGCTGCTGATACATTCATCATTCTTGCACACACCACTCATTTGTACTTACCCACTTCTACCTTCTCCTATTTATTACAAATTAGTCATTGCGGAATGAATTCCTAAGAGTACCCCGTCATTCATGGCATAAATTTAAAATAAAAAATTCCTATGTTTTTGATCATACAGGTGATCGTAATACCAAACCACTAACAGCACCGCAGCCCAGCTAGCAACAACAACATCATCACCACGAGCAACCATCACGGTTCATTTGCAAACTCCGCATTAATATTACTCACAATTTATTTTAGAATCCACATTGTTTATTGTTGTTGCTTCACTCTTTCTCATAAAGAATATATTAATATAACAAACAAATATTAACAGCAACAAAAACATTCATCTTCACGATGCTGATGTTGTGCTGTATGTATGAGGTAATTTACACGAGGAAACAATGTTTCCTCTAAAACGTGTGTTCCGTTTTGATTCGCATTCGTAATTGCATTTTCAGGGTTGCGCTGTTTAACAAGCGTACCTTTTGAACGGTAGACGTACGTTTTTACATAAAGTTACCAAAAATGATTGTCTACCTATTGTACATGAATATTCAAAAAACAATTCTTTGGAAAACTACAAAAACAGGTAAAAAGAAAGGGTTAATAATATAAATAACCATTCATGAACAATTCCGTAAAAAGTATGACACATGAGGGTAAAAAATACCTGTATTACCTGTCGTAAATTGTTAAAAAATGGGTATCAATTCATGAAGTAGTGAAATACCTTACTATAACAATTACAAGAAACATTTTTTTACAACACAAAATAAATAAATTATTATGAAATTATTATTTATTTCTTGCACATATCCATCCAAAAGTGCCTTTTGTACGTTTTTGTACAATCATATATACATTTGTTCCCAACACTGACCAATTTTGCGAATGAGAATCAAAACGGAACACACGTTTTAGAGGAAACAAGGAAACATTGTTTCCTCGTGTAAATTACCTCTATTTTTGTTATTATTGTTGATGATGATGATGATGTTGTACAATGTACATAAATCTTCTGTGAGTGTGGTTGTGTGTTTGTGTTTACTCATTTATAAGAAGAAAATTGTAAACATTTCATTTTGTTGTGAGTCATTCCCTCTGTATGTACGACGTTCGTTATTGTCGTCAATGAGTGTCTTCTTCTTTCTTGTTATTATTGTTGCTTTTGTCTCGTCGTCGCATTTTTTACTTGTTTTTTGCATTGGATTCCTTTCCTCCCATCCGCATCCATCTCCATCCACTATAGACAGACAAACAGACAACAACACGAAGAGCAACAATCAATACAAAAAGGAAAAAAAAAACAAACAGCCAGCCAGCACACAATCAAGGAAGGAGACTTGAAAAACTTGTGCGCGCCAATCATGCTTTCTTTAAGTAGGCAACACTGTTAAAACGCTTTGAAACGACCTTTCGAGTACGAGTTCGAGTTTAGCTGATGTCGTTATTTTTTCCATTGTTGTTGTTATTGTTGCTACTTTTGTAACTGGTATTTGGCACTAACAAAATAAACAACAAGAAAAACATAACACAACAACCAGCATCGTACAAGACGTACAAGAAATCAACCAACCAGTCAAACAGTAACAAGTCAAGTATTTAAAGTGGTCTTTTATTTTTTGTTTTTTTTTTTTCTTATTGTATACATTCAATATTGCAGTCGTCATTTTACACACAAACACCCAGTGCTACGTACTTACATGCATACAACAAGTCTTCTCAAGTCTCTGTTTGTACTTGCTTTGGTTTTGTTTCCTAAAAAACCAGTTGGAAAAATGTTCGTACTTGACATTGCCGTCAGAGTCAGTCTCTCACCACACACAATAGAAATAACGAACGAACATATGACATGTACATAATAATAACTGCTATTGATGCACTACTTTCTTCGTAATGTCTTTCGGACTCTTTGCCTCTTTCTCTCGTAACTATTGTTTGGAGGAGACAGTTTAGGAAGTTAAAGTTTTTTCTAATAAGATGAATTATTTATTTCAATTGGATTTAGTGCAACAGTAGGTGTGTACCATAACTTTGCCAGCAATATTATTCAGTCGGTTCCAACAACCTCTCTCAGTGAATTTTACTCATTCAAGCAAGAAAAATTGCCGAATGTTATCGAAAATGTTGTAAAAACTTGCAAGAAAGTCAGCTGTTTCCGAAAATGTATGCAAATTGGTATTGGTTCTTTTGATATTTTAAACCAAATGGAACAAAAACATCAATTTTAAAATTGCATTTGACTTATTTAAAGCAGTAATCCTAACCACAACGCTATAAAATCTAAAAAAATGTGAAAATTTCTTGGTCAAAAATGTTAACATTTCAAGTTGTTTACATTGAACAGCTGATTAAAAGTCAGCTGGCCGCACTTGCAAATTTTTACGGTACAAATTTTCCCAGCAAAAATTTGCAAGTTCTCAGTCACAGAACTCTCCAAAAATCTCTCCAAACTCGCTCTCTTTTGCTGGATAATTTTGTTATCGAACAGCATTCAGTAAAAATTCTACGAATTTGTACAAATTTTTGGGTTATCGTACACACCTTATACCTATATGGAACTCATCTACAAAAAATTATGGCTGTATGTCATCTGTGGGCTGAGCTATGGATCCCTAAATTATTACGAATATAGACGAACGAACAAAAATAAGTTACAAAAACAGGGGGTTAAACATAACAACTGTTATTGATACACTATTTTCCTCCACAAGTCCCGGTCCAAACTAGAGGGAATCTCATTAAAAAATGTCATGAAGTTAGGCGTTCTTAGATCGAATTCCTCACTACAGTAATTTCATGATTTTACTCTACTATGTCCCTCTCCATTCTACCGTGAATTTTATTAAAAAAATTAATGAAATGGAACAAATTGAATACTCTACCAGCTGGCGGAAAAAATCTGAATTTTTTAAATTGTAAGTTTTTTCTAAGTAGCCGGCCTTCGGCCGGGGATTTAAGACTTTTTCCTTTGGACAGGAGCCAATTTAACGAACGGGAACAAACATTTTTTTAGTCCCAATTTACATTAGGCGAGTTTACTTGCGGCAATTGTCAGTTTGTTGGTGAGAGAGGGTGTTGAGAGGCAAAGGGTTACCATATGCCTCACCTCTCTCTCCATCAAACTGACAATTGCCGCAAGTAAACTCTTCTAATGTAAATTGGGACTAATTTAATTTTTTTTCTTACTTTAACAAGGGAATTTTCGGAACTTCAGAGGTCCATATCTCGGGAAGTATGGAGGTCCCCCAAAAAAACTTTATATCTTTGTAATCAGGACGTAAAGATCTACCTGTGTTAAACATTTCAGATTTATCCGCTAGCTGGTAGAGTATTCAATTTATGCCCACGAAATTATGCATTTCAGTTCATTTACCATCGTCGTTTGTCACACACGTGAACGAACATATGACATATAACAGCTGTTTCTGTCCGAGTGAAATTGAGAGAGTTTACAAAGTTGAGATTTTCCTTCCTTATAAGAAATTATTTAATCCTATCGTATGCTGTAAAATCTTAACTAATAGTGAGTTTACATTGTCCTAGATTTAATAAATCCATTAATCCACATAAGTGAGATTAATAGTACGTTTACATATAACTGGATTTTATTAATCCAGTAGGTTTCAACTGTCAATTCCTTTGCGTATACTTCAAATAAATCCTCATTAAGAAGGTTAACCCTCAAAAGGCTATAATATAAACATGGCCGTAAATCATTTAACATTTATTATTTCTGAACATTCATTAGGATCTAGCTGTACCGAAAGTCATTTAAATTGTTTTATAAATATAAATAATAAAAATCTCATATAATTTCTCTTATATGCTGTTTATATTAGAGCTTTTTGCAGGGTTAACCTTCTTTATAAGGACTTGTTTGAAATATAAGCAATGGAATTGACATTTAAAACCCAGTCGGTTTGTTAAATCCGGTTATATATAAACGGGGTATTAAAGAGAAGCCAGGGCTGGAAAATTACAATTTATAGAAACTCTTAAAAATTTTGGTATTTATTGAAAAAATTTGAAAACTGATAGATTCTTACAGTATTTTCTACAAGTATAAAGGATCAATGATCACAGGTTTTGATCAGAAGTACATCTTCGAATGCTATAATTGTTAATATAACGTAATGAACCTGTTGCTGAAACCACGTTTAACCTGTAATGAGCTCTTATTTGGGCATATAAAGTGCACGCAGTTTATAGACCCAATTTAAAAATTGGTAGATTCTGCCGTTTCTGTAGGGTTCAAACATATAAACGATCAAAGATCACTTGTTTGAAGCAGAAGTACTGCTACGAACTGTTAATATAAGATAATGGAACTGCTGCCGACACCTCTTTTAACCTGCAATGAGTTTTTATAGTGCGTTTATATATGAACGGATTTAACAAACCCACTCGGTTTCAAATGTCATTTCCATTGCCTATACGTCTCAGACGTATTCTCAGACGCACACTGCAAAATTGAACCCTGATTAAATTTATTTCATTTTTATTCTAAATCAATACATAGTTCAATTACAGTTGTTAAATAACTTTGTGTAACATAGATAGGTAGCTAATTTTGAATTAAATACAACTCCATTCCTAATACTTCAACAGATTAAATATAATTTAACAGTATAAAAAATAAAATTGAATGAATGGTTATCAAATTCATTACTATAAATTAATTTCCATTTCCAATGGGTTATTCATTTATATATTTTTGCAAAATGCAACTACTCACAACTGTATGTACCCAATTTATAAAACATTCTTAGTACCGCTTTCTTTACACCTTATTTATGTTGTTCGGGGATCAAGAATTTCCAAAATTCTTGATGTAACTCTTTTTTTTTTTTTTGCTTCATCTTAATATTCTACAATACAGAATATTCTAAATTATCGTATCATATCTAAAACAAAAATATTAACTGTTGAGAATTATATCAGGCCTATGCACTATCTCTCCCTCCTCGCCCTAGAGAATTTTTTTTGCGTTGTTAATTTTTTTCTTCTAACGTCCAACACCAACACCTTATCAGTTCTGCTTCGCTACTATTCTTCTATCAATGTTAGAGATAACTTTTAAAAGTGTATTTTTATGTTATAAACTTTTCAGTACAAAGTCATTAGCTTATTCATCAAAAAGGTTACGGCATTTCAACTGTCAAAATAAATATTAAACAAATTTTATGAATAAAATACTTTACTTTATGAAAAAAAATAAAAGAATTGTTTTGAGAACACAATTTTAATTCGATTAGTAATCTATCAAAAGATATAGTTCTAGAAATTAAAGCGAAATGTTGTAAAAATGAAGGCTAGAAATTAAAATTTAATAATTTTGCGCCTTAAATTACTAACTTATTCATCGCAAGTCTTTAATAACCATTGTATTAACATTCGCAAAACAAAACTAACAATCTCTTATATGCCCGCCAATTTTTCCTATTGGGCATGTTGCCACCAATGTTTTCAAGTAATGTATATAAAGTTTATTACTACTTCTTTGCCCACCATATTTCCTCAAAATAAAAACACAAAACAAAAAACCAATTCAACAAGTTGCAAATTTTTCTATGGCATGGAACTTGGATAACATGTTTTTTGTTGTTTTCTTTTCTGTGTTTCCTTGACGTTATCATAGAATATTGTAAATATAGAATTTATATCACATAAACATATATACCGTTACACATGCCTCATGGTCTAGTTTTATTTATTTCAATATTTTTTTGCGTAGTTTTGTATAAAATGTTTAACAATTCTTTCTTCTCCTGCTTTATTTTTAGAATACGGTAATAAAAGACCGAAAGATAACCTGGATACTCTTTGCGGCGAAGAAGAAACAAACTCCTCGTCTAGTCGGCCATCGCTGACGAGGAGTTGTAGTAGTCCAGCAGTATATGGTAAGTTCAACACAGCAGTATTTTAAATAATGACAATCTTGAAATTTTGTTTGAGAAAATTATAGGGAAAAGAGTCAATGAAACGTTAAGCAAAAAATTGGAAAAAAATAAGTTGAAGCTGTTTAAAAAAATATTGTCAATATGTTTAAAGGCGAAGGCACATCAGCGACGGCTCAAGTCATGTCTGGTAAAGGAATAAAGACCTGCTTACATAAGCTGCCTCGCCTGGTTGCCCTGCTTTTCTGCTTCATTTCTGACATAATAAAAATAAAAGAATAAAGAAGGCCGAGCAAATTTCGAACTGGATTTTATTCTGGATTTTTTTCTTTTTTATTCATTTATCAGAAGCAAGCAAGGTAAGCAGGCGAGGCAGCTTATGTACCCAGGCCTTGACAATCTAACCAGCCATATTTGCACTAGATTATCCTTTGTCTTTTATTCTTATACAAGAAATGACTTAAGCAAGACTGCCTTTGTGTTTTCAATTCTTTTTGCAATTAATCTTTTATTCTTTTCCTAAATTAAGCTATAGAAAATAATATCTCGCGGATCTCAAAAGCGATGGGTCGTATGATAGCCAATCTTTAGCTAGTATCATTAATAGTTAGAAAGACAGCGGTATGTGATCACATTCCAACCTCGATTTTTCGTTCTTGATTAATGATCTAAGCCAAATACTTTCTCTTATACTGATTTTATGGGCTTGCAAAAAATTAATTTTAGCAAGAAATTTAACAGGTTTTCTTAAGGCATCGGGTACATAAGTGGCTGGCTTTCTTGCTTATAGCTCATTTAGACTATCCATAAATCCTCGACTGGATTTCATAAATCCAGTACAAATCTCATTGCATTTAGAAATACATTTTGGAGGATTTAAGTGGCAGTCAGCTGATTTTTGTTCAAAGCACAATTACCAAGGTAGATGCATCAGCCCATCTGATCGAATTTGAAACGTCAAAAGAATTTTTTGTAAATTGAATTCGTCTCAAAAAAACATACATACGTCAAATTACAAAATCCACCCAATACGAGGATTTATTTGTGTATGGGAAATCTGGTAGAAGTCATATCTAAATAGGCTATTACATTATTTCTGGCAGAAAAATAAAAGGAAAAGGTCAACTTAGTTCAAATTTGGGTCGGCCGTTTTTTTTTTATTATTTATCAGAAATGACTTAAGCAAGAATGTCATGCTTCTTATGTAACGAGGCCTTTAAATGTTTGATAAAAGTTCCTCAGGCTATGAATGAGGCTTTACTGATTAAATACTACCACGAAATATTGGACAGGATAAAAATTTGAAAATTTGTTGTAGGTAAAAGAACTCGTCTGCATGTTATCTAGGGTTCAACCATATAAACGATCAAATATCACTTGAATAAAGTGTGTGTGAAGTTCATCCATTTGTATTGATAATTGTAAGGTCAAGGGGACCCTCCAAGAGAGTTTTAAGCCAATTTCAGAACATTTTTTAAATTGCCTGCTTAGCTTAGTAGATATTTGAAAGGCCTATCGTCTGCACAAAACCATAGGATCAGCTTGTTATATAGGGTTCAGCCATATAAACGATATAAAGATCACTTGAAGAAAGAGACTCGAAAATAAATTTAATCCATTTTCCGAACACCTTTTAATTCAGCAGATTAGATTAACAGATATTTGAAAGACCTATCGTCTGCACAAAACCAGATGATCTGCTTGTTATCTAGGGTTCAACCATATAAACGATCGAAGACCACTTGAATAAAGTGCTTAAAGTTCATTCATTGTTATATATTGATAACTATAAGGTCAATGAGAGACTTGAAGAGGATTTTAAGCCAACTTCAGAACTCCTTCCAATTTACCAGATTAGCTTAACTGATATTTGAAAGACATATTGTCTGCTCAAAAGCAGATTATCTGCTTGTTATCTAGGGTTACAAACACAGGGGGTTAAACATAACAACTGTTATTGATACACTATTTTCCTCCACAAGTCCCGGTCCAAACTAGAGGGAATCTCATTAAAAAATGTCATGAAATTAGGAGTTCCTAGATCAAATTCCTCACTACAGCAATTTCATGATTTTACTCTACTATGTCCCTCTCCATTCTAACGCGAATTTCATTAAAAAATTTCATGAAATGGAACAAATTGAATACTCTACCAGCTGGCGGAAAAAATCTGATTTTTTTTTTTTTAATTGAAAGTTTTTTCTAAGTAGCCGGCCTTCGGCCGGGGATTTAAGACTTTCTCCTATGGACAGGAGCCAATTTGTTGTCTTACTTTAACAAGGGAATTTTCGAAACTTCAAGGCCCATATCTCGGAAGTATTGACTTCCCCCAACTAACTTTATATTTTTGTAATCAGGACGTAAAGCTGGTATAGTATTCAATTTATGCCCACGAAATTATGCATTTTAGTGCATTTAACATCGTCGTTTGTCACACACGTGAACGAACATATGACATATAACAGCTGTTTCTGTCCGAGTAAGATTGAGAGTGTTTTTTTTTTTTTCTTAAATATTGAGCCTGTTTTAGACCCTTCCATATTTTCCGTTACAACCCCGGTATTCCTAAATACTACCCTCACAAGTTGATAAGTCATTTTTTGCAGCTCATGATCATGCTGTCTCTTTTTCATATAAGCGATCAATGAGCTCTTGATTTTAGAATAGTGATAGCATAGACTTCCAATTACATGTATCCATGTAATAATGGAATTTTATTCCTTTATCAAAACTTTAACAAATATCTATATCAAGCTTTTCGGTCAGATGCAACATAACTGGGCCACACCTGATCATAGGCATTTGGAATATCTTTTTTGGCCACATTTTCCTACCTAGTTTGACTCATTGAAGCACGCATATAATTACTAGAGTTGGTCAATCTCATTCGATTGAACGATCCGGATCCCTATCTCGTTCAATGGACACCGGTAATTTCTTTGACAAAAATGCGTATACTTAATTTCACAAATTGGTTTTTATGATGTTACTCATTCGTCTTTGAACGAGGACAGTGATCCGGATAGTTCAATTGAACGAGATTGCCCAACTCTAATAATTACTACATCAATATTGTAAAATTTACATTTAAAAATGATTCTGATTTTTAATTAGAAATTTCTTCTAGAATAACACGCAGCATTTAAATGATTTATCATCATCACCACAATTTATTATTTATTGTTGTTAGTTGACAATTAAAAATAAATATTTAAAATAATCATGACACACTTAATTATCATCTTTTTGACGCATTTTATACCTGGAATAGAATGACAATAATTTTTTTCCTATATTAAAATATAAATAATTAGTTTTGTCTCTCATTGCATCATTTAACTCAAAAGATCAATGAGTCATGTAAACAAATCACTTTTGTTTATACATTGGTTATTTACAGGACATTAGCTTAGAATTAAAATAAAGCCCCTGCGTAAAAGATGACGTCATTTTTTGCGAAATGATTCATTCAATTTGAGGGGGGATTTTTAAATAAAACTGATTGTTTTGGAAAAATACTCATTACAAAAAGCCAAGGAGTGTGTGAATCATTTCTTTTAATTAACGTAGGATGAATATAGTGTAAAAATGTTAATGTTGAAGTAAATTTTTAATTGTTTTTTTTTAGTCATGAGTAATGTAACTACCTACTTTGTAGAAATGTCGCATGGAATGTCAAAAGGGAAATTTTGATTGACTTTCAGGGAATATGTGGGTCTTGATTTACATTAGGCAATGTTAAATGGGGCAAATCTCAGTTTGTCATTCAGGTAGAGTTTGAGAAGGGAAAGGTTTCCATTAATCTCAACTCTCTATCCAAAAAATCGGGAATGGTTCCAAAAAATTTGATTAATAAGTTGTTTTTAAGAATGGTCGATTTTTGTAGTCTGAATCTAGTAACTTTTTGTTTTGTATTTGTTATTGTGTTGTTGATAGCTAATTGGGATTTTATGTTTTTAATTATATTTTTTTATTAAATATGTTTATATCTTTATTTAGTTTTAAGGATTAAGTTCAGAGTTAGGTGTAGTTTAGGATAACTTTGCTTTTGTAACATAGATGGCCTTATAGGCTTGGTTACCCATTCGAAATAAATAAAATAAAATAAATAAATAAAATAATTATGTTTTTAGTTTTACAGTTTCTTTTGACATATGTATGTACATAATTTAAGTTCTATTATGTTTGTATGTTTTTAAGAATAATGCAATTTGCTTGTAACCTAAATGGGCAAATAAGCCTTGTAACATGTTTTGAAAATAAAAAATAATGTAGTTAAGGACCACATGGCAGGCTTTACTATATTTTGCAATTCTCTGAAATGAATTCTCAGGATAAAAAACCCTTAAAACAAACGTCCATTGTCAAAAAAAAACTATCTTAGCTTTACTACCTTCATCATCTGCTGTAATATAATTCCCTAGAGCCGGCTAAATTTTGCTCATAACACAATTTTTTTTCTTTATTCCCCTAGCTAAACTTCTATGTAATTTTATTTTCTAAATATCGTTCTTAATTTCCCAAAAATTGTTATTATTTTTTATGTTTTTATTTTTTTTATTGTTAATAGTCATAACAAAACTAGAAAAAAATATCTACTTCAAAAACAAAACTATGACAAGGAAAAGGTCGATTGCTTCATCTGTGTGTTTATGTTGACTTCGTTTCATTTTTTCTTCTTTTTTGTTTACACTGAAGTGTTTCCTGCCACATTAATGGTTTTTCGTGGCATGACTCACTTACTCACTCTACTACTTAAGAATCAAAGTGCCATAGATTGTGGGCTAGAAGGGTGGTAGGAGAGACGGAAAAATAACAAAACACAATGCCATATTTAATTATGATGCGAAAATAAAAATACTACTAACAAACGACGGCGGCATCCAACCTCTACGTCGTCCAATAAACGTAAGCAAGTCTGCTGCTACAAGCAGGGCTTTTTTTTACCCCACGTAACAGTACTTTCATACGTAGTTAAAGTAGCGTCATTAACACACAAAAAAGGGGGACGAAACAGCAAATTGCAAAGCATGGGTAAAACGTAAAAACTATGAATAGAAAAGAAGTTGCGTCGTCTATGACTATGACTCAAAATGGAAAATGGCCAAAAATGAATGTTGGGTTTTATGAATGAAAAGTTAGCTCTTTGTTGAAGTTAATATTCTTTGGAAACGTTTTATAAATTGCCCTTTATTTTGTTGTCTCTTTTAAAGAAAGAAAAAAATATGTTATAGGTATCTTTTTGGCAAATTTGCACGCACAAAATTCATTCATTCCATTTTAATGGCCAACAATCCTTTTTTGGAAACTTGTCCATATGGTGTGGCCGGCCTGAAAATGGAAATTGCTTGTTGTGGAACCAAAGTTTCAATGAATTAACGCTATTCATTTTATGAATGAAATGTGTAAAATGCGTAGGAGAAAGGTAGGAACTTCATATGCTAATTGGATTTTGTTTTTCATGGGTATGCAGATTGAAAAGTTGAAATTCTCTTAGGACGACAACAAGACATTTCAAAATTTGAAATTAGTGGCTTCTTGCTGGTTCTGAAAAAGACATGTATTATTTGTATTTAATATTTGTTTCCATATCGTATTTTTAGTAGTTGGAATGCCTTTTTATTTGGCTTCTCCCCGATTTTAGTTTGTCATTTGCAAAAATAACAGCTTAATATTGAAAACGTACTTTTTGAAAATGGTGATAATGGTGATATGAAAATGTAATTTTAAAAATAAATATTCTTAAAGCCTCGGTACATATGAAGCCTCCTTCCTGCCTGGCTTCATTTCTGACATAATAAAAATAAAAGAATTAGTCTTGTTCCAGACTATGAAAATGTTTTGAGCTTATGTGCAAGAAGGAAGGGAGCCCCTTCACCTCCGCTCTCTCCTAAAACCTAAAAAATGTTCATGTGTTATTTTCAGTGTATGGCACAAGAGTAAATAAGAAAATGGAAATCGAGTTCGAAGTTGGCTTGGCCTTCCTTATTTTTATTATGACAGAAATGAAGCAAGACAATAAAGCCAGGCGGCGAGGATTCTTAGTTTTCGAGACCTTACGGCCTGGGTACATAAGCTGCCTCGCCTGATTTCTCTGCTTTCCTGCTTCATTTCTGACATAACATCAAATAAAAGAATAAAGAAGGCCGAGCCAATTTCGAACTAGGTTGCCCTTTCCTTCTTTATTCTTTTATTTTTGTTATGTCAGAAATGAAGCAGGAAAGCAAGGCAACCAGGCGAGGCAGCTTATGTACCCAGGCCTTTAAAGCCTCTGCAAATAAGCGACTGGCTTTCTTGCTTAAGTTATTTCTGTTAAAAAACTAAACAGCACCTAGGGCAACATAAAATAAAAGAATAAAGAAGGCCGAGCCAATTTCGAACTAGGTTGCCCTTTCCTTCTTTATTCTTTTATCCTTGTCATGTCAGAAATGAAGCAGGCATGATACAATAAGAAGGTAGCAGCAACTGCCGTTTTTGGTAACATAAGATGTCAAAATTTGACATAAATTCAATGCAATTGACACATTATGTTACCATCAGCTGGGCTTCAGCTGGGCTGATAATGCTACCTTCTTATTGTATCATGGAAGCAGGAAAGCAAGTCAAGCAGGCGAGGCTGCTTATGTACCCAGGCCTTTACTCTGAGTTCTGGAACACATACAACGATTGGATTGGCATGCTCGCATAAGTCATCTGTTTTGGTTGAATTGTGAGCAAATTAAAGATGATGACCTAATTTAATTGTGGCTCTGATAGGATTAGATCCTCCCGATTGCCTCAGTGTTGCCAAATTTTATTGCTACTTTTCATTCATAATTTTGAGACTTAATTTTACGGAATTTTGTCCTTAACCAAAATTTGAGTTACAGAATTCCCCTGCAGATAGCATTTCAAAATAACCCTCAATGAATTTAGGATTGAGGCTTTCTGCATCCTCACAATACTATACTTGTGGCCTATGACAAGGCTTTCGCAGACCTTAAAATGCAAATCTCCAATTATAACAGAAAGTCTTTATTTTTAATAGCAGGGTAGGCTAGGCTATCCATATGTATATCCCTTCTAGGGCTTCTTCTTCCTGAAAGGTCTTTATTTTTACTACCAGGGTACGATAGGCTTTACATGTGTAGATTCCTTTTAGGTCCCTCAAAAATATTTAATTTTTTGTCTAATGTTACTCATCTTCCTTCCTTTTTCAGATATCGAAACACATCCCGCCTCACCAGTTTTCCCACATCTTTTACTGGGCAATGGCCGCGATGCTGGTGATCCCAGTAGTGTGGGAGCAAATTGTGTTTTAAATGTTACCTGCCAAGCACCGAGCACAAATCCAATGCCGGGCCTTAAATATATGCAAATACCTGCCAGTGATACACCTCATCAAAATATTAAACAATATTTTCAGGAAGCCTATGATTTTATTGGTAAGTTCAAAAACAACAACAACATCACAACCACAAAACTACGTCGTAGAAAAGAACAAAAAGCTGACAACTATTTTTCGCTAATTAAAATATAGACAGCACTTTTTGTTAACAATGAACAAAATTTCTAGAAAAAGAGCGAGTGTGTATATTTTCCTCCATTTTTTGTCTAAGTAGTGTAGACTGCATGACGACGACAAAATCCAACCAACCAACCCTTCAAAACACAAGTAACTCCAGAGCGAACGACCGACTTTTGTGTACCGGTGTTTGTGTTTCTCTTTCCACATACCACAAACTTCCTTCCGGTAGCCGGGGCAACAATAACATCATACATATCAGCAGGACAAACATAAAAGAAGAGGAAAAACAAAACAAAATACTCTATTATTCTACTTCATTACCCTCCCAAACCGCCTTGCGATAAAACAACAGCAACAACAAAAATATGTCATTCATTTCGAATACGCTACAGACATTTATCGCAAAGTTTTGTCGTCGTTTCAGCATTTTTCCCCTCTCTAAAGCCGGTCAGACCAGACCAAATGAACATTATTACATTTCTTTATGTTGTGCTGCTATACAGATTTAGAAGAGATGATGTTCTGTAAGAATTGCGTTTCTGTGTGTATATATGAATCTTTGTCCACCAGACATTGATATGCTGGCTTCTTTCTCTGGTGAATGGTGGTGGTGGTGGTGCGGAAAGAGGATGCATGCAACTTTTGTAAACTTACGTCACGTGCACTTTCGACCTCGTTCCCAATGAGCCATACAACCAAATTGTAATGATGTTGATAATAATGACGATGATGATGAATACAAGAAAGCCATTCACCGTTCTCTAGAAGAAGCAAGAACCACCACCATGCCTCACACCGCCGCCGCCACCGGTGTTTTTTTGTGACGTTATTGATGTTGTGTGTTCTGTAAATGCTCTACTGATGGTGATGACTCATCACCAGTAGCTACATTTCTTGTTGTTGTTGGCAGAATACAAACATGAAAACAACAAAATATTCCTTCCGTGTTTCTCACTCCTCCAATTGCCAGTTTTCCTCCAGTATGTATTATTTTTATTTCGAAATATTGTTTGTGTTTTGGAACAACCCACCCTTTCTCCCAGGCCAGCCAGGATGATTGCATGTCGGCCCCCGCAATTTTTCCTTCTTTCAATTGCTAGACAAGGTAAATTACTTGTACATACCTACTCCTCATTCATTCATTTGTATTGGCAACATGTGGGACTCCCATATACACACGTATGGGTGAAAAGCTGTGAACGACCGCTACCAGCCAGAAAAATTTAGGCTGTTTCGTGGCTACTGCCACCTATTTTTACCCCACAAATAAATTTATTGATTTTTTCTGTTTTTCCTATTTTCGTCTACAAAAATGTAAATGCGCCGCGGCGTGTGTAATAAATGTACATAGGTCATATTCTCCTTGGCAATAATAGAATTCTATAAAGCAAAAATAAGGCAGGGCGGCATAACTACTACTAAAAAAAAACATTTAAATGTGGAGTAATCATTTCTTTGTTTCTGTCTGGACTGAATTGTTTACACCGTTGGGTACATAATTTAACGGAATTTAGTGCTAAACATTAATATATGCATAGATACATATGTATGTATGCTAATGTAATCATCTACATGTACATATATGTACCTATGTGTGATTATTTATGTACTCTTGCCTTGTTTTATTATATTTTGGTTTGATTTTTTTTTTTTCTTCTTTTCTGAAACAACAACAAAAATCGCACACGGCACAAATATATATTTTTTGTAGATATATTTTTTGTTCTACACCACTTAAACACACACATACTCTTCTTATATTCACTCACAAGAAGTATTAACAAAGCCTAAATGCTGATTCATAATGTGTTGTTTCGACAAATTTTTTAATGGGATTGCCAGGTCTAGCCATAATCAAAAAAAAAAAGATAATGGGAATGCTATCGCCACAGTTAGTCAATGGGGAGTGAAGTTGCTTATTTTAATAAGGCAACTTCTATATATAAAATAAAATGTATTGAACGATTATCAATATCCATCCCTGGATAAGAAATTGACTATGGAATCTGAAAAATAAGAAATTAATATATCTTTATATATAAAACTCAATTGTCGTTTGTTGGTAATTGAATCAGTTGAAAACGGCTGAAGCGATTTGGATAATTTTTTGTGGAAATGTTAGTCATAGTCCAGTTTAGGTTTTTATGCAAAGAAAAATTGGCCACGCCCACTTTTCCGCCCACTTTTATAAATATGTTATATCTATGAAACTACTCAACAGATTTTCCTGAAATTTTCAGGGAACGTAGAGTGATGGCCCCCTGTTGAAATAGGCTACACATTTGGTTGAATTTCGGATCGGACGGGGTACTTCCCCTATGCCCTATTTTTGCAAAAATGCAATATTTGCAACAAATACGAATGTATCGGTTTCGGAATTTATTTGCGAGTCAATGGCGATTGTGTCTCCAACCTTGCGTACCTATTTTGGGACTCAAGATCCGATCACGCTCACTTTCTAATTAGGTTATATCTACAAAACTACTGAGGGGATTTTCAAGGAAATCGCGATTTGTCTAAACTTTTAAATCTTTAAAAATAAAAATCAAATGTCGTTCGTTGGTCATGGCATCAGTTGAGAACGGCTGGGCCGATTTCGATATTTTTTCAATTTTCAATTTTTATCATTTCTACAAAAACTACTGAACCGATTTTCCTGAAATTGCCAGGGAATGTACATGGATGGCCCCGCTTAAAATAGGCTACAAAAATTGAATTACGGAAGGGGTGGGGTACTTCCCCTATACCCTACTTTTTTAAAAATGTAATATTTACAATAATTACGAATGTATCTATTTCGGAAGACCTTACCCACTTTTTTAGGATCCAATGACTTGACCACACTCACTTTTTAAAATATGTTACATCTACAAAACTACTGAACCGATTTTCCTGAAAATGTCAGGGAATGTACAGGCATATTTTCTTGAATTTTGAAGGGTGCATATTTGAAAAAACGCCTTACCTTTATGAACAAAAATCAAATGCTGTCATAACCCAACTTAGGTTCTTTAGAAAGAAAAGTTTGCCACGCCCACCGAAAACAGGTTACATATTTTATTGAATTCCAGAGGGAGCGGGGTAACTCCCGTATGTGATATTTTTAAAAAAACGTTATATTTGCAAAAATTATGCATGTATCGGATTAAAAATTTACGGATTAATCTACAATCTAGGTACTTCTTTAGGGCCTATAGGCCCGACCACGCCTGTTTTTTTTAATATGTCATAACTCCAATACTACTGAAGGGATTTCCATAAAATTTGCGACAAAAGCTCAATGTTTGCCGTTGTTATGTATATATTATGAATATGAATTGGGAAGAGGTGAGGTACCTTCCCCATGCCTTTATGTTAAACTCTATATATAAGCCAAATGTATGATTATATCGGTTTCAGCATACATTTTGGTAGGCAATGAAGTTGTGTGCACCCTAGGTACATATTTGGAGATAAGATACCGGACCAGACCTACTTTTTTTAATATGTTATATCTTGAAAACTGATGACCACGCCCACTCTTTTCAAAACATTATTTTTCCAAAACTACTGAACCTAATATTCAGAAAATGTTCAGGAATGTCCCGTGGTCCAAAATGCTATATATTTGTAGTTGCAAATTAGTTTTCGAGACAACGGTGGTTGCGCCCCCGATCAAGAAAAACTATATATTTACAAATTTACTTGAATGGTGAGGTACAACGGTCCATCAGCCATGAAAAGCTAAAACATATAAGTCTCAATAATCGGGAGAATTCGATTTAACCACTTTTTAACCTTTAAAATTAGGTCGCTTTAGGATAAAGACAGGGACATGGACGATAATAATCCTAAAAAGCATAAATTGGCGAAAAAATCCGACGAAGTCCGTAAGAGAAAAGAAAGGTTACAGACAAAAAATCCTTCTCGGTTTGACAATAGACCGAAGAAGTGAGGTAGAAAATACCTATTTTTGAATTTTCAAGCATAAAGTCGATAGAAAGTTGTCATTAAAACTCATTACGACGGTCCAGCAACGCGGACCGGGGTCTGCTAGTTTATATATAAACCATCGTTAATACACAGAAAATGTCTATAGCGTTTTATTGACAGAATTTTCCATCGCCGATAAATGTGATGTGTTGGTGAAGAATTGAACCACAGATCTTCATTGCATGGCGGGCCTAACTACCACAGAACCCATTGAGTCTGAAAAAAATACAATATAATATCTATATATATTTTTTATTTTATAACACTTGCTTCGGTTATTAGAAGCCTCCAACTTTATTAAAGAGAACATCAAAAATCATGTCAACGTGATGTTAATCATGCATGGCTTTGTCGAAATGCTGCTACTTCATGTTAATAAAAACAACTGTTGTTTCGGAGCAAGTTAAATGTAGTGGCTGGTTTTGAAACTTTTTCCACAGAAAGTTTTCAAATATTAAATTTTTGTCGAAAATAGGCGACCTTCGGCCCTGATTTAAGACTTTCACTTACGGACTTCCCAAACATGACAGATATATTACCGTAATCAACATACCAAGATCTGCCTGTGGACAAAATTTCAAAATTTTCTAAGTCCAGCCACTCTACATTCATCTTCTGCCGTTGTTTTAATTAGAATAGTAAGAAATTCACGATTTTCCAAATTGACAAAATGCACGCTTGCATCTAAAACAAATATAACAATTATTATTATTGGTAGTCGTTTTTTTATTAAACAGTTTTGCTAATAAGAGAGAAGGTAATGTCAAAGTATGTTAGTTACTCTTCGTGTGTCTGAAACCCGACTTTTACGCAAAGACATAAATACAACAAGATAAGACATTTTTTTTGCTATCATTCTTCAGTGAATGGCTTTTGAATTCAAAGACATAAAACATAACAAGATGGGGCATTTACATTGCTACTATACATCGGCAGATGGTGCTGGAGGTTTAACAAAATGTTATGTTCCAATATGGTGACATAAAATTATGTTATACTTGTTGTTGTTGCCGTCGTGTTCTGTTAGTTATATGTTATACACAAACACCCTCTATGGTTTAATAGCAAAATTGAACTGCATTATGCACTATGTCCGATCTTTACAGTTCTATGTCTTTGTTGAATTTAACATAATAGGTGTGTTCGTTTACTCAACAATTTGTACAAATTTGTACAAGTTCAGTAACTTCTTGTAATCGGCTAGGGTCTTTTGCATTGTACTGAAGAGTAAACGAACAACATCCAGTAACAATTTGTACATATTTTGAGTAAACGAACACACATAATGTTATATCACGATATGGTGATATAACATTTTTTTCTTTTATACATTTTTTCGTATTTAACCGAATTTACCGATCCAATTGAAATAGAATTATTCTTGAATAGATCCTTGAATTCATAAATTTCGTTTCTGATACTATTACATGAAATGTTCCTCCTTGGTTGCGATTTTGAATTAACTGCAATCTGTTAAGGGTAATGTTTCTACACAAAGTTTCGTAAACATTTTTTTGTTGCATGCATTTTGTCAGGTCTTTATTACTTTATGTCTTTGTTTTACGCACTCATTCACTGAGAATGGGTATCATACAATATGTGTGTTCGTTTACCCAAAATTTTTACAAATTGTTACTAAATGTTGTTCGTTTACTCTACAGTAAAATGCAAAAGAACTTAGTCGATTACAAGAAGTTACTGGACTTGTACAAATTGTTGAGTAAACGAACACACCTAATGGTGACAAATGCACTGTTTGTTTCTTATTTTGTCCATGAACTTAAAGAAACCCGCTTGGGCGATGGGCTAGTTCGGCATCGGAAACTCGTCAATTCTCAGCGTTACAGTAACTAGTTCCACTTCTGACCCCTCACAGTGCAATCAACTGTAAACTTTAACATGGGGATGTCATAGGAGGTAACCAATTGACACTCTATGCATTACCTGTAGGTGGTATTGTACTAGTTCCAGGTTTACAGTCATATACCAGTTTATTTATAAAAAAGTGGTGGGAAATAGTCACAACTGACGCTTCGTCGTTTACTTGGGGATATATAGGTGTCAATTAGTTCCCTTCGCATTACTTATGGGTCAATTGTGAACTAGTACCACTTACCTCTAGTTTAGGACTATTTAGGACTATACAATTGGAATTGCTAGCGGGTAGAGAGAAGAAGAGGGCGATTTGCATCTTTCCGTCGTATTCCGTTTTTATACCAGAACAATATGAATAATATGAACGAAGATATTCATTCCATCAACACTAGCTTCTGTTATTGGATGCTTCATTTATATTAAAGTTATGAAGAAAATGTAAATGTGAATTATTTATACAACTCGTCGTTTAAGTTAAGTTAATTAAGTCGCAACTGACGCCTCCTCGTTTACTTGGGGATAAAAAGGTGACAATTGGTTCCCTTCGCATTACTTAGGGGCCAATATTTGTACTAGTACTGATTAGAACTAGTTCTGGACTACTTAAATTGCGACAATTGGAATTTTCGTCCCCACAGGGAATCTTTTTCTCTGAGAGGATAACAACAATGACATAATATTTTAATAACAAATAACGGGTCTATTCAGTAGGTCTTAAAATGTCATTTATGCACATTCGCCAAAAAGGAGGAAATCGTGATAACGGCCATCAGCAATTGTCAAAATTTCCAGGGATGGACGTTGTTAATTTGTTGAAACTAGAACACTGTTAGCACTGTTGCTTATTTAAGCTTTGTTTCTTTTACATGCAAGAATCTTCAATGTTTACCACTTTTTACTCGAAAAGCGTTCCATTACTTCAACGAAAATGCAATTGACGTGAGAGAAGTTCATAACGTTAATTCCTTTACCAACATTTACCAGTTAGTAAAGGAGCATACTAAAAGGTGGAAAAAAGAGCGATTGTCAATATATGCAGAGATGGGTATTGATAATTAGTATAAACTAAAGTAGAGTTTTTATGATCCAAATAATGGGCGCGATGTAGGTGGACTAAGATACAACATATTGGAAAGTACAATATGGTACGTTCACATGGTACAATATAATAGTACGTTTACATTGCACAATATAACATTATGTTTACATTGTGCAATATAATATTACCTTTAAATTGTACAATATAATAGTACTTTTATATTGTACTGAATTTAATCTATCCCGTATATTTAAAGTGTCAATTGCATTACAACATCTACATCAAACAAAATCCTCATAAAGGATGTTGAGCAGGAAAAAGACTTAAGTTCAAAATTCTATTAGGCAGTTTTATGCGCTTTTTGACATTTAAATATCATGCTTTATTAATTATTATTCTGTAGATATTAAAACAAATGACAATTGGTCTGTTCCTTTACTTATGAAAATGGTAAAACCGGCAAAAGTAGCAAAAGTCGTAATCTATCCCGTATATTTAAAGTGTCAATTGCATTACAACATATACATCAAACAAAATCCTCATAAAGGATGTTGAGCAGGAAAAAGACTTAAGTTCAAAATTCTATTAGGCAGTTTTATGCGCTTTTTGACATTTAAATATCATGCTTTATTAATTATTATTCTGTAGATATTGAAACAAATGACAATTGGTCTGTACCTTTACTTTTGAAAATGGTAAAACCGGCAAAAGTAGCAAAAGTCGTAAACTGCTGCCATATGAGTTGTATGTTTCTGAAGTAAAGGCCAGAACAGATTCAATCATCGCTTGCTTTGCTTGCTTCCCCAAATGTCAAATTATAAAGGAATGCCAGAGCCTCTTTGCAAATCCGCCTGCGTTCTCCTTCAGGAGGCTCTGGCATTCCTTTATAATTTGACATTTAGGAAGCAAGCGACGACTGATTCTGTTCTGGCCTTAAAGAAACGCTTTTCGAGTAAAACGTGGTGAAACTTGAAGATTCTTGCACGTAACGGAACAGAGTTAATATAAAAATGCAAAATCTGATCTGCATCAACAATTTTCCAATCATCCCCTCTCCCATTTGAATTCATCTATTAAGATTTTCAAATTACATTACTACACACATACGCGGCCTTTTCAAACTCTCGGTTAATGACTTCTTGTTGCGCTGTTCATAATATTAGTAGTAGCAATAAAATACCAACTATATTGGAGTCATAAAACAATAATTTGTGGTGTAATGTGTGGTATTTAGAGAACTCTATGACGCATTTCAGATTTTCCGACATGTCATAAAATCTATCTACTAAACGATTACAATCGTTTGCTGAGTCATTGATATTTCTTTTTTTCGGTTAAGATAACACTGGCGTTATTTTTTCCAACAATTGTGAAGGGCTACTTTGACAGAGATAAGATTAAACATCAAAGGTCACATATAAAAATAATAATGGCGGTGATAAGAATGAAAAAAAAGATGTTGTTGTAGGTATTTGTTATAGTGATTATTTTACTCAAAATATGAATAAATTCATTTAGTTATTTTTATGAAATTTAATTTTAGGTCGAAATTTCAATTAAATTTATTTTAAATATTTCCAAAATAAATACCAAAAATTATATAATGTGTGATCTCGTACACAAAAAACTGTAAAAATGTTAATGTCTGTTCCAGAACCTGCCAGAAGCTTCTACTTTTTACTACGATAACAATTTTTCTTTTATGATATCGAAAAAATAATACTGAAACAGACCATTATGAAGGAAAAATTTGTAAAAATATTTAAAAAAGTATATTCTTGCATGTTTTGGAACAATGCAAGTGTGTGGTGCTTGATTTTCTTATTTCTCCCTTAAAAAGGACATTTTACTTTTTTCCCAACTTGGCAACTCTGTGGGGTGTCACAAAATCAAATGAAGAGCACTTCAAATTGTTTTCAAGTGTTTATAAGCGAGTTATAGAATATAACGAGACCCCCAAGTCCCTTCTTTCTAACCTTTTAAATCTAAGTACACCCATCCATATTCATAAACAATCAACAAACACACTTTATCTCATAGGTACACACACCACACACTCGTGATAACAAATACCCAAACATATGCAACCCCAAGAAAATTTCCTCCCTATCACATCCCACTTTACCCCATTTTCTTCATTCATTCATAGTCAAACAGTAACAAAAGCAATAATAAGAAGAAATCATAATAATAACGAACGACGTGTGGTGTGTGTATGGGGTATATCTAAGGCATTTTGGTGCGAACGACATTTCTATAACAGAAGATAGACTAATATATACCTATAACAAAATGCGCCCAACCACCCGCCAATCTAGACGACTGCCCGTCTAACAGACCAACCAAACGACGGCCATTCACAAAATTCAACAACATCACTATGGTTGGATGGATGGTCGCTTGGTGGGTAGGTTGGTTGGTTGAATGGATGAATCATATTTTCGATTTTAGCTTTTTTTGAATTGTGTGTGTTGTATACCTATATTTCTTTTTTATTTTCATTTGAGCTTATTTTTTATTTTGTTTCCTATACACAAAGTATATTTATCAACAATCAACATCTTCTACACGTTTGTAAGCAAATACATACTATGTATGAACGTTTGTTTGTATGTAGCGCAATAGCAAAATATTTTTAAAAACCTCATCATTTAGCTCATTGCGCAGTGCTGCGCATGTTTATTCTATTACTCTTGTTACCCTGTAGTTTTTTCTTCTTCTTCACCTTCTCAATCTTGTTTGTTATAATTGTACTTAAATAGTTGCTTAAAGGTAAATTAATTATTGTAAATTACATTTATCGCAATTACAAATACCTTTGTTAAGAGTAAGGTGGTTGGCAGGGGTGGATGTGATTGGTTAGCGGCAAGCACAGAAACTATGCCTTATGTTTTCTCCATTAAAGTTGGTAAAACATTTTTTCTCTCCATGTAGAAAAGTGAGAGGGAATTACTATTGTCAAAGTTTTTACAGGGTTGGAAATGCTTAACTATTAACGAACTAATGCTTGGTTTACATTTACGAAATCCACTCGATTTCAACTGTCAATTCCTTTGCGTATACGTCAAATGAAAACTCATCCGAAATCCATTGGATTTCATTTGACGTTTAAGCAATGGAATTGACAGTTGAAATCGAGCGGATTTCGTAAATGTAAACCAAGCATAACACTGAAACGATTTTTACATTTAACATGTTTTATAAAATATGCGCCATTTAAGTTGTCAATTCCATAGAAAAGCTGTCAAATAAATTACGTAAATTCCCAAAACATCTGTTTTAAATGCCAGTGTAAAATGCGTTAACAAAATTAAGTTCAATAACTTAATGTGTTTTGCTAAATCTAGTAAATTTAATGCAATTGACAATTTAAATCTACTGGTGGTCGATATTTCCAGGGTTGGATATAATAATAATTGTTCCACAAACATACCAGAAGGGACATGGGAGACTTGTCCCATATCAATGAGTGCACCCCGATTCATATTAGCTCAATGATATGGGACCTATTGTTTATCGCCGAGTCCGAACAGCGTGTCTTACGAGACAGCTCTTGTAGAGAAGTTGTACATGGCTGAAATACTCGGAAATGTCGACAACATTACTGAGGGGTAATTTGCCACCGTTGAACATTTGATGTTGACTAGCCTGGGAATCGAACCAGGGCATTCAGCGTGCAAGGCGGGTGTGCATACCACTCCATACCATACCACATACCACCCAGGGTTGGTTATTAAAAACTTCAAAAAAGAGTAGAGTAATAGTACGTTTACATTTTACTAGATTTTGTACGTCCAGCTAATTTAATAGCACATTTACATTGTACTAGATTTAGTAAATCTGTATAAATAAATAAATCCAGATAATTTAAATTGTCCGTTCCATATATGTATGACAAATAAATCCTCGGAAAAAACCTTTAATGCAAACATGCTATAAATTCGGATAACGTTCTTTAAAAAAAGTCTCTTATATAATTGCCTTTGATTTGAATTTAGATTTTGAAAAATATGTCCCCTCAAGAATTGTGTTTTATCATCATTAATATGTATGAGTGGTAGTGTATAATGATTGTTTGAAAAGAATTTGTTATTTCAAAGTAGAAAAAAAAGCTAAAAAGAAATAATAAATATGTAGCGCAGTTGTATTTTGATAAGAATTGATGTTGTCATTTCAATTCAATTTGTCAGTAATCTTATCAGTTCAACATACACATAAAAGTAAAGGCCACAACAACATTACTATAGTGGTGATATACTTATAATAGTTTGTCGTGTGTCTTATAGAGGAGTCACTCGCCGCCAATACTACTACAAATAATTGAAGACTATGCCAAAATAAAACATACTCTGATGATAACACAATACCAACACTGATGATAACTCTAAAAAAAAATTATGTTTTCTTAATGCTAAAAACTATGAAATTTATGCTTTGCCCCCCATCAAAAAATAAAGTGAAGTTTGTTAAAGTGAAATCGTTAACAATTGTGAATGAACTTCTTCTACTTCTACTCTACATTACTTCTAGCATGCTATGAATCATTACACAAATTACACAGACTGTCTGTGACAGACAAATGGACAACAAACAGCAGTCTGTTTGGTATGACGAATACTTTGTTGGCATGATGATGAGAAGACGCGACCCCACGATATGTTTGAGGTTTCTTTTATTTTTTGTTTGTTTTGTCTAAAGGGGTCTAGAAAAGTACAACAAAAATACAAATATAAATTTAGTAAAAGAAGAATGAATTGAAATCAAAAGCAAACATACTATGAAGAAGAATGATGAAGCAGGTGCCAGATATATGTTATATATGTATGTACATATAGTGATGAAGATGTTGGTGGTGATGGTGGCGTTCAACGAACGAACGGCTGTGGTGTCTTTGTGACGAAAAAGCCATTATACCCAAAACACTTTATTTATAAATAGCCCCTGACTTGGTCACAGGATGGTGCTGCTGATGGTAGTGATGAGACAAGAAATTGCCATATGAATGTTGGTTGATGGTGATGATGATGACTCATACAAAATATTCAGGCTGTTTGGCTGGCTGACTGACTGGCTAGCTGTTGTTGGCACACAACATTTATTAATAACAACGACCCGTCCCCATCGTACAACCAACAAAATAAAATACAATAAATTGCGCCTGTTTCGTTTCGGACTGTGTTTTGACGTAAAAATAGCAACCAACGGCATTCAAAGGCAACACAAAAAAATGCCTGTAAACAAGACAAAACCAAAAATAATAATATTTATGTGTGCGCAAATATAAATTTTTGTTTTTTTTTTCTCTTACTTTGTATTAACGACCTTCAACTTGTGGATACCTACTACTGAAGTCGTCGTTGTAGTCGTCATTTCTTACTCCTTCTCCTTCCACATTAAATGCCTAAATGAAATTCAAATAAATCAACAATAGTAACCAATTTGGATAAAAGTGGGGGAGAGAAATAAAGTAGCAGCAGCGGCAGTGACAAGGAAGTTGTTGGTGGTGACACTGGGTAGGCAAATATTTGCAGGATGAATCATTTTTATTTTGCCATTTACAATGTTATTAGCCTTTAGCCCAGTTATAGTCATTTATAATAGATACATAGGGGTATACACAACATTTTGTTTTGGGAAATACGTTCTATAATGATTTTTTTTTTTCATGGAGAATTGAAATTGATATAATAAATCCATATTTATTATCGTTGTAATGGCGCTATCTCAGTTTTTTGCAATATATATTCACATGCCAAATAAATGTAGGTTGTGCACATCATCATATAAGTGTATGGTGTAAACGATCCTTAAGAAGTTGTATTGGTGCGTTGTTATTTATCACTGAATCTTGAATCTTGAAGAAAGTTAAATTCAGAACACAGAGTTCTATAAACACTATAAATAAACTCTTTTCTTCTTCTTCTTCTTCGAACAAACCTCTTCTACACTAAAGCTTATTATCATGATAAACAGTTTTATCTTGACTAATCGATGTAAACTGTATAGACATAACGGACAAAATAACTCAAGATAGAACAGTCAACGTCATAACAATCACTAATGTCGTAATTAATGTTACCAAGGCAATTGTTCTCTTTAAAAGGCGAGGAGGAAAATATAAAGAGGGATTTTTAATACCTAGGTTTATAAGTTGATAGTATAAATGGGAAATATGCTAAAAATAATATAGAGGAATTCTGTATAGATTCCATGTTATAATAAAGTTGTTTCTTACTCCAATTACTGTTAACACATTTCATTCCCTTCTCTCTTAAATGAGATGACGTCTAATTCAGGGATGGAAATTTGTAATTGTCAACTAATTATGTTTTGTTATTTGAACATCTGGACCTATAAGTTACAGAAAAATAATTAAAAATGAGATTCTTAATAGTTTTTATTGTATTCCCCAATAAATTATTACGTCAAGACTCTCTCTCTCTCTCTCTATGTAACTGAACCAAAGATGGGAATTCGTAACTGGTAACCAACTTTCTTTGGATATATAGGCATAATGAACTATAATAGTACGTTTAGATATAACCGGATTTAATAAACCCGCTGGGGCTAAATCCCAATTTCATTGCTTATATGTCTTTATAAAAAAGTTTAACCCGGCAAAAAGTTATACTATAAACACACTATAAGTTAAAGTTCAATAATTCAAAAATATTATTGAAATGATACGGCTGGGATCATCCTGCAAAGATCTTATATAATAAAACTTTTTTCTCCAATTAATCTCATGTCTCTAAACATGTTTTCTATGTCTTTGTATGATTTGAGAACGTATAACGTCTAACTCAGCGATGGAAATTCGTAATTGTTAACCAAAATGTGTTGAATTTTTTGCATCTCTGGAAATTCCATTCACCTGGACATACAGAAACTCAGGCAAATGTACCGCTTTGGTCTAATTTTCACCGAACTTTAGGCTTCTAAAAGATTCCAACAAAACGATAGGCGACGTTACGTAAATTGCTGTGAAGCTGAATGTGAAGCACATATACACACACTCAATCATTTGTTCAACAATGACCCTCCGACCTGTAGTGGAGGACTTAACCTAAAATCCAGACAAAATTACCTCCTAACCTAAAACTATTTTATTCCCTAAACTAATCCCAGTTTTCTTTCTATTTGTCTTTTGCAGAAGATGCCCGTAAAACTGGTTCCAGAGTTTTACTACATTGCCATGCGGGAATATCTCGCAGTGCCACAATTGCCATTGCCTATGTTATGCGCTATAAATCGCTATCATTGTTGGAAGCCTACAAGTTGGTAAAGGTGGCACGACCCATTATATCGCCCAATCTAAATTTTATGGGACAACTATTGGAGTTGGAGCAAAGTTTAAGGTTAAGCGGAGTTTTGGAACCCATATCGCCGAATTGTTCAACACCATCCTTACCAACACCAACATCTAGTCAAACGGAAGAAAATCAAAATGGAGGAGGAGAAACAAAAACCCAATTAACCCCACCAACAACAATTGTAACACCCACAAAATGTGATGATGACCTGCAAACAATGGATTTGGATGAATGTGATAGCGGTCACAGTAGTGGTGGCAGTAGTAATTGTTCATCAAGGCTTACCTCACCGCCCATAACACCCGAAGATGAAACACCCTGCACTTCAACATCAGCCGCCGGCTTGGCCTGTTCCTCGGCATCGTCATCTGCCTCGGCTTTATCATTATCATCACCTCCGGCAGCAACAAATCATTTAAGTGCTACCCGCCCTTCACGCTTCAAACGCAACTCACCAGCAAAACTAAGGCTTAATTTGCAATCAACGTATGCTCCCATACCCAAATCCTTATCCTGCATGACAATTCACAGTGCCGGCATAAGTCCCATATGTAAAGAAGCCCCAGCAACACCTTCATATGAAATTGCCACCACCACCAGCATGGGTTTTAGTAATACCAGTAGCAGCAGCAGCAACAACATCAGCAGTCATACTGATTGAAACTTTATCACTAATACAGCAGTTCCTGTTTGTTTATTGAAAGTAATTTACACTAAAAGAACCAGAAGGAAGCATAATATTTTGCATTGACATTTGCTGAATTCTCAACTAAAATACAAGGGATACAATTAACATAGCCACAGCAGAAGCAGCGTTGTTAACCAACCACAACACATTGTATGTGATAAAGAGCAAACAAAACCACACTATACACACAAAACCCAAGAGACGTATCAAACCTGGAATAAAAACGCCATGGGTAAAAGTTTTATCAGCCTAAGTGAGGAATTTTTGATGATAAGAATTCGTAAATACCAAAATGATGGCAGCAGTTTTGAACTTTTTTAACCACATATCCAAAATGTGAGTGCCTCCAGAAAAGTATCGTAACACTGTGGAGGTTTGTTTTCCCACTCCAGTCACAATGTGGAAGACCCCAATATCAATTGTATCCCCATTGTATAGATAGTGAGGGCAAGAAGTCATTTTTATATGGACAAAACTGTTTTAAGTTTTACATTAATTATTTTAGCATACGTAACTATAACGTACAACCTAGTATGTACAAAACCAAAACTATTTGGGAAAAAACTTCATTCAACACACATCACCCCGCAACAAACAAACAAGCTAGCCAGCCAGCCAACCTAACACTCTAATTAGAAAACCTAAACGTTCTTTAAATAGAAACAAAAAGGCCTAAAAACCCGCTAGATTTTAAACTTAATTGGTAAAGATACCAAGCAAACCTTATACAAATCGGAGGACATTGTTTATTTATTTCTATTAATTTTAGTTTCTAGTTATACGACTAATTTATAAAAAACAAACAAAACAAAAATATATAAAATAACACCCCACAAAAACACCCAAATTATTTTCTTTACAAATGATTGTGTATTATTTGTCTTATGTTATACAAAAAGTCAAAAAGCAATGGTGTGGTTCTGTTAAAAAAAAACTTTATAAATGAAGATCCGCTAAAAATCCAAATCCACTTATCACCCAAAAGTTTACATATTTACAACAGAGAAACATATATCACTTGATCCACTAAATTCCTTCTTCAAGAAAGTAATTACACACCTAAATGGAACATACACGTGATGTACCTACACACACGCATTGTTTTTATGTAAATATAACAAAAAATAAGTAAATACTTGTGCATATATCGTTTTATAAAAAGAAATACATATATATTTACACACATATTACTACCTGGAAACAATATAACAAATATATAACTACATACATATATATTCAAGAGTGCAGCGATATTTGTAAAACAAAATTTACATATATACATAATAATATGCATATACATAGATTAATAGTTGTTTATTTGTTTTTAAACAAATATTTAAACACTTAATAAAAATTTCCTGTGTAGCTAACAGTTTGTATGTAAAAACATATATTGAATTCTTTTTTTATTTAAATTTCCTTTTAACTGTCGATTGATTAGCTCTAACCACCAGAGATGGTGTTTAAAGTGTGGGGTTTAGAATTTGTTTATAAAAAAAAAACAACAATTGTATAAAAAAATTATACAACAAAAAAACTTGTAGTCCTTAAGTCATTCTATACATATAGTATACACAATAAGGCATATATACATATTATATGTACATATATATAAACACACACAAATGAAAATCTATGTTACCTACAGATGTATGTACTATTTGAAGAAGAAGAAAACATTGGAAAAATCAACTATTAAATGAGAACTATAAAATTAATACAAACAATTACTGGTTTTTTACTTGGAAACTGATTATGAGAATATACTATACCACCGACGTTAGTCATGGGTCGGCTCAGGAGGAACAAATTTGAAATATAGGGGTCGATTATCGATAGGAATTATCGTTGAGTGGCGTTGACAGTTGACATAATTACTTTATGTATGGCAACTTTCAACTGAAGTTGCGAATCTCAGTTGACGAAGCGGCTATTTTTCAGCAACCACCTATTTTCAGTTGCAGTGAACATTTTCGAAGAAACAAGTTGATTCTTTGCATCATTAATTAATTTTGTGTATCAAAACTATGGTGAAAATAATGGCAAAACACAGTTTGAAATATTAATTGATAAATTGAGTGCAAATCCAATGTGCACATGTGCGCATCCGACGACACCAGAGAATTTCGTTTTTGAATAAAAAAGATTTTTATTTTGTCTTTTTTCCTCCTCCGTCAACTTCGAAACGATCCAATTTTGACAATTTGTTTTCTATCAAGTGGACAATTTCCTTCAATACGTTCGACAATGTAGATTGAGTCATGCAATTGTAATCATTGCCATGGGACTTTTGGAAACTTTCAACAATGTAAACTGCGGCATCCTTTGAAAATCGAAAATACGTCTTAAACCTAAAATAATTACTGATTTTACAGATCTTTCCAACATGAGCATCAACTTACAGTGCAGATGGATATTCCAATGGATTCGACTTGTCCTTCAAATTTCTTCTAATAATAATAATTCCACTATACTTATTATTTTAAAATAGTTTTTGTATTAAATATTAAATATAGAATAGAATACTAAATATAGAGTTCACAAGTTTGCAAAAACACAGTGGCGATGCATAATAGACCCCATAGATTCTTACAGTTTCTGGACATGACAAATATTTCCATTTTCGGTAGAGAAATGTAACGAAATTTCCGAAAATTCGGCAACGGGTTCTTTGTACCGGATTGACGCGAAACGTTTCGGCCATCATGCTACACTGATTCCATCTAAGGAATATGACAATATCCGCTGCCAAGTCTACTGCCATACTGTACACAACTTACAGGGTTGAAATTACGCTCCCCCTAAACATATTCTGACTTCCGTATTGTATATTGCTTTGCAAATGACAAATAATATACAATGTTTTCATGAAATTGTTTCAATGAAACACTCTAGTGTGACCTTCGACAAACGAATCATCATGAATCATGGTTAACACATCATTGAGTCGAGTTGCATCTGTAGCGCTAGATAACTCTCTAATGGATAAACTGGTTCGGTCAAAATTTGGCCAGACATATGTAGATCAAGTCTCAAATCGCTTTGATTTCTTGGAACACTTGACATACAAGTTTTTTCCGAAGCAAGTCCATATGTCCTGAAAAATTTTAAAAGATGAGTATATTGGATAAATTTGGAATTCGTAATATTTTGACCAAATGTAATCTTAATTTGCATTAAGATGTGCATTTAATTTTCCCCTGACAGACTGTTTCTGCATTTATGAATCAGCTGATTGTTGGTTGACATGTATTTTGTTGTTGTTTGCACTGCAAATTTTTAGTTGCACTGCTGGAAAACAAAAAGAAATCGGTGATTTTCATTCATAATTTTACAACTGTTTATATAGTTGTCTGGACGAGGACATGGTAGAACAATATAAGGTAAGAGCAATACCCAGCTGACTGATCTGGGCTGTAATGTTATGGGTACTTTACACGGCATGAATTTTACATATGTTCTGTCACTTTCCATATACATTTTTTTATGCATGTTTCGCCTTTGGTTTTAGGAAGGCTCCTCAGACACATCGACTGTGGGGCGGCTTCGCTTTCCTCTAACTTATTTCCTCTTTCAAATGCAAGTTGTTTTTTTTTTCAAAGTTAAATTTTTTGTTCAAATCTTTGTATGGCTTTCATGACAAACGCTTAGCGTAGCCTTTGAAAGTTATGAGTTTGGTTCTGAACACTAACACGCCGTGACAACACTTTTTTTTTCATGTGTTTTTTCAAGGACGTGGGTTCGAACCCCAGCCTGGCTCAAGCAGATTTTTTTTTTTTTATTTGAAAATTTTGCCTGTTAGGCGAAGGTCATTTTTTATTAATTTTTTAATTAATTTCTCGTTAGAGACGAGCTTACTGACCAAGATGCTTTTTGAAAAAGGAAAGCCGACGATACGAACCCACACAATCACCACTGTGTGACATGCATGTTTCGCCTTTGGTTTTAGGAAGGCTCCTCAGACACATCGAACCAAACTCATAACTTTCAAAGGCTACGCTAAGCGTTTGTCATGAAAGCCATACAAAGATTTGAACAAAAAATTCAACTTTGTAAAAAAAAAAACAACTTGCATTTGAAAGAGGAAATAAGTTAGAGGATAGCGAAGCCGCCCCACAGTCGATGTGTCTGAGGAGCCTTCCTAAAACCAAAGGCGAAACATGCATGTCACACAGTGGTGATTGTGTGGGTTCGTATCGTCGGCTTTCCTTTTTCAAAAAGCATCTTGGTCAGTAAGCTCGTCTCTAACGAGAAATTAATAAAAAATGACCTTCGCCTAATAGGCAAAATTTTCAAATAGGAACAATTTTCCTTTACCGACCCTTCGCAGAAATAAATACAAAAATTTCCTTTAAATCGCAAGTTTTTTTAAGTAGCCGGCCTTCGGCCGCGGATTTAGGACTTGCTCCTATGGACAGGAGCGAATTTCGGCTACGCGAACAAACTTTTTTTAAATCGTAAATTTTTTCCCAAGTAAACAAAGGAATTTTCGGAACATCGGAGGCCTATATCTCGGTAAGTATACATTTCCCCAACAAAAGAAATACATCGTTGGAATCGGCATGAAAAGCACTATCTGTGGTAATTTTTTCATAATTTTCTGCGGTGGGTCGGTAAAGGAAAGATATGCCAAAAAAAATATATCATTCAGAAAAAAACTATTTTACGTAAAGGCTTCTTCTTTGTTCTACCATGGGACGAGGATTTATTTGGCGTATAGAATATCCGAATATCCAGTACAATGTAAACGTACTATTATTCCCAATTTATTCATTTAGTGAACCCAAGGCTCTTTTCAATGAATCGTTCAAATGAACAGTTTCGTTCGTCAAACGAATTCCCGCCAATTTTTGTAAACAAAACATTCACAGGTATTTGCAACAATTATTTTATTCGCAACACAATGGATTTTAGGCGGAAATCAAAGGCTCGTGTTGAACGAAAACCAGAATATGAAAATCTTGAGCAAAAATATAAACACAATGTGCTCCTTTATCGTATGCCACCCACTGAAGATATAAAAATACAAGAATTTGAGGATTTGGCATTGGAACGGCTGAAAGTGTTGCGTATATTGGAACAAGCCCAGGCGAAGGGTTTACGATTTCTATCGGACGATTGGAAGGAATATGTGCACGATGAGTTATCTCGCGAAGGATTGAAGGGTTATTTACGTTTGTGTACAAATGGTGGTAATACGGCTGCAAATAACATCACTAAACATGAGTTTGAGTTGCAGGCTCGTCGACGGGATTATATTTCTCATTTTATATTGCGTCTGGCCTATTGTCGCACACAGGAGCTTAAAAGGTACATGGTAAATAATAAAAGCTCTGATTTGTTATTAATATTATACACTTTGCAGCTGGTTTATTGCCCGTGAAATGGAGCTTTTCAAATATAAATTCTCAGCCATGACTCCGGCAGAAATAAAGCAATTCTTAGAGTTGCACAACTTGAATTATGTTCCCCTCTCTGCTGAGCAGAAAAATATTGTAAAAGATGGCCTAATCGAAAGTACAGTGGGTCAGAGTGTGGCGAAGATAGAAATGCTGGATTTTTACAAGGTTCCATTTACACAAGTCTTGGATTTGGTTAGATCAAGACGTTGTTATCTGAAAGATGGCCAAGCCTACGTAAATACTCACGATTTCATTTCAATTGTGGGAACTAAACAACTGGAGGAAATTGAACATGGCCTCAAGTCAGCTCAACGTTTGATACGTGAAGTTGAAACCGACGAACGTCTGTTTACGCTGCTCAAGTCACTACACACTTCCTACACTGGCAAAGACTATACCGTTGGAAAAGATGTAAAAGTGCCCATAGAATCTATTGATCAATTATCCAAAAAATCATTTCCTCTTTGTATGCGCTTGTGTCATGAACATCTACGTACTACACATCATCTCAAATATGACGGCCGTATGCAATATGGTCTGTTTTTGAAAGGTATTGGTGTAACACTTGAAGATGCAATACGTTTTTGGCGTGAAGAGCTTACGAAAAAAATGGATCCAGAAAAATTCGTTAAAAGTTATCAGTATAACATTGAGCATAACTATGGTAAAAAGGGTTCGTTGAAAGATTATGCGCCCTATTCTTGTGCCAAAATCATTCAAGAAAACGTTGTCCAAGGCAGTGCTAATGGTTGTCCCTTTAAATACTACGATCAGTCGACATTGAAACAAAAACTTGCTGCAGCCGGTTTGGGAACAGCTCACATCCAAGATGTGGCCAGTTTGGCGGCGAAACATCATTATCAATTGGCTTGTGCTAAATATTTTCAAGTTACACATGATACCAACGTGGAGGTTGCTATTAATCATCCAAATCATTATTATCTACAAAGTCAAGAACTTATGGGTAATAGAATAGAAAAGAAACCTACTGTTGGACCACGTAAAAATATGAAGAGCAATATAAGTGGCAGCCAACACACCCAAGATTATTCTTCGTACATGAATGCCGACGATGATGATGAACTCTGGAATATTGCTGATGAAACACAAAAAACATTCGAAAGTAGTACACAAAAACCTTCATCGAAAGTAAATGATATCGCTTGGGAAGATGATTTGGATTTAACGGCTATAGATTGTTAAGTTTTACTTGCTAAAAGTTATTAAGTATTGTAATCGATTTATATTTAAATACATATTTTTCTACTCTACATTTGTTATTATATCTATACTCATACCATGGAATTCAGGATAATTCCGAGTGTAGAGGTTGGGGTTCCTTGGACTGAGTCAAGAAAGATGTACACACTTTGAGCAGATATTACCTCTCTATGTCTCCTGTTCATCTTTATATTTTTTAATTGTGCATAATTATATAAATATGGCTGGGGAGCCAACAAGACGAAGTAAAATGAAGTGGAGATTTATAACATATTTTTGTTAGTTTTTTTTCTATTTAGGAATGTTTTGCTATGTAATACTAGTGTTTTGGCCTTTAATGCCCTCTTCTTAGGGTACCTTTCACATAAAAGTTCAACGTTTGTGCCTAAGTGCAGTTAAGGCTCTGTTCGATGATGGTTGTAAATGTACACCGATGGTGTTCGTTGTGGTCATATCTAGAACGATATTATTATTATTTCCGCGGAACATGCTTCCTGGTATACTGGTACAAAATTTATACGATGACCCACTGAAATGACTAGTGGGCGCGATATCTATCGAAAAGATATGACTCCCTAAATAAAATCCACTTTCATAATGGACGTCGGTCCATTCCTTCAAGTACCTCCTCCGCAACACTTTTTAACTTTAATCGTAATCATCATTTTTGTCGGCAAGTTTAAATGTCCAAAAGGGCCACAAAATTCTGAAAAGACCCCAGACATACGCTGAGGGTATATCTCTGTCGGGAAAGCCGACTTATACTTTTTTACTTGTTATACCCTCAGCCTTTAGGCTAAAGAGGGTATTTACACTTTGATACGACCAAAAATGTGCCTCATCGAAATAATGGTTTTAGACCCCAAGTATGTTTGTACGATATCCGTTTCAGACAATTTTGAGTAGATCTAGCAATGTCCGTCCGTCTGTCTGGCTGGCTGGTGCGCACGATAACTCTCGAACGGATCAATCGATTCGGTTCAAATTTTGGGTATCAAAATATTTTGTCCAGATTCGATTTAAGTTCGAAGATGGGCCATCTAGGTCCACTCCTTCAGGTACCTCCCCCACAAATGTTCAAAAATTGTCGCAAAACTTATGCGCACGATAACTCTTGTGGGGAATAACCGATTTGGTCCATACTTTGCACATCGTGTAATTTCTACCAAGCTTAGATGAGGCTCCAATATGGACTCAATTGGTCCACTCCCTCGGATACCTCCCACACAAAATTTCGGAAAAGTTCAGTTTAGGACCTGGTCTCGAATCGCTTTGATTTTTGTTTATGCAAGTTGTATTCGCTGTTCTCTATACGACGCTGTAAGTTTCATTAGGGGCAAGTCCATACTTCCTGAGAAAATAGCCTGAAAGTTACAAAAAACCCTATGACACCGTGTGTAGTGGTTAGAGGGCAAGATAACTCTCGAACGGATCTGCCGATTCGGCCCAAAAATTTGGCTTTCGTAATATTTTGTCCAAACTTAGCTCAAGTTCAAAGATGGATTATATGGGTCCACTCCTTCCGATACCTCCCCCACAAACCGATGTGGTCCATACTTTGCACATTATGAAATTTCTACCAGACTTAGATGAGGTTCCAATATGGACTCAATCGGTAAGCTCCTTCGAGTAACTCCCACACAAAATTTCGGAAAAGTTCAGTTTTGGACCTGCTCTCGAATCGCCTTGGTTTTTGTTGTAACATCTTGTATTCACTGTCCCCTATACGAAGGTACAAGTTTCCTCAGGGGCAAGTCCATACTTCCTGAAAAAATAGCCTGAAAGTTGAAAAACAAACCCTATGACACCATGTTTATGGGTGGAAGCGCAAGATAATTCTCGAACGGAAATGTCGATTCCGGCCAAAATTTGGCCTTCGTAATATTGTTTCAAAACTTACTTTAAGTTGGTAGATAAGCCATATCGGTCCACTCCTTCAGGTACCTACCCCACAAAAGTTCAAAAATATTCGGAAAAATTGTGCGCACGATAACTCTTGATGGGAGTGACCGATTTGGTCCATACTTTACACATTCTCATAATATCTACCAGATATAGATCAGGTTCGAATATGGACTATATTTGTCCACTCCATCCCATACCTCCCACACAAAATTTTGGATAAGTTCACTTTAAGACCTGCTATTGAATCAGTTTGATTTTTGTTGAAGCAACTTGCATTCGCTGCCTCAATTACGATGGTAAAAGTTGTTTCAGGGGCAAGTCCATACTTCTTGAGAAAACAGTCCGAAGGGTGTAAAAACCCCCTATGGCACCCCTGGTCTATGTCGGTCCATTCCTTTAAGTACGTTTTCCGCAAAAATTTTTGAACTTTAAACCTAATCAACATTTTTGTCGGTTCATACGACCAAATTTTTGAGACCCCCTAAATACATTAGTTTTTTGTGAAAAAAGTGTTTCAATTTGCACAGGCTGAGGGTATATCTCTGTCGACTGATACCTTTTTACTTGTTTTTGATTAATTTATCTAGTATGTTCTGAGACACACTTCACGCTTCAAGCATTTTGTTCACCCCATTTACTCCTGTTTTTTGCAAATTTTTTGGGGCTAATGGTAAGTTTACATTTACGAAATCCACTCGATTTCAACTGTCAATTCCATTGCTTAAACGTCAAATGAAATCCAATGGATTTCATATGAGTTTTCATTTGGCGTATAAGCAAAGGAATTGCGAGTTGAAATCGAGTAGATTTCGTAAATGTTAACCAAGCATAAGATTTATTAGGGTGTTTAAAAGGAATAGTACACCCTAGTCAGTCCATGAAATACTCGAAAAATAAACGTAAATGGGGTGAACAAAATGCTTAAGGCGTGAAGCGAGAAGCGAGAGGTGAAGTGTGTCTCAGAACCATGGCACAATTACCCAGGTAGTGGCATCGAAAAATTTTGAATATGTTATGTCAAAACAAATTACAACAAAAATAATTTTTTTATAAATGGATTTGACTTTTCATATTTGATCAGCTTTGCTGTGGTATCACACAAGCAATGCTCAGAACAGCAATGCTCAGAACATAACCATATATTGCTTTGTTCCAGAACCTGCAAGAAGCTACTTTTTACTACGATAACATTTGGTATGTTCCACAACTACAAGAATCTACTCATTTTTACTATTTTTTCCGATAACATAAAGAAAAAAATGTTATCGTAGTAAAAAATAGTAGCTTCTTGCAGGTTCTGGAACAGAGCAATTGTTTCCTTTATGTTATCGAATAAAATAGCAACAATTAGTAGATTCTTGCAGTACTGGAACAGACCATATATATTGAACCAAGGCATATTTATATAAGGTAGATGCATGAATTACAACAACTAACAAATTTACAAAAACAACATTGTTGTTATTGAAAATTAAATGTCAAAGAAAATATTGAATAATAGGAGCGTTCTAAAAATTGTCTCAGGAAAAACATAAATACATTTTGAAACCCCTCTAAAATAGAACAAATTTCAATCTAAATGCAAATATAAAGCATTCAGAACTGTCGTAACTCATTTTTACTACACGTTTAGGATGAAAAGAAATATGTGTTTTATGGTAGCAAATTTCGAAGTTTTAACTTTCATGAGTAGACCCTATCACATTTTGAAAACCAAATTTACAAAAGGTAAAAATACAGCTGATTGCCACTTCTACCTTCTATAAATGTGCCTTGTAAATATTAAAATGTCTGTTCCAGAACCTGCAAGAAGCTACTAATTTTTACTACGATAAAATTTTTTCCTATGATATCGAAAAAATAGTAAAAATTAATAGATTCTTGCAGTACAGGAACAGACCAAAAATTAGTAAATGCACTTTAAGTTCAGTTCGATTTTGTGACCTGATCTAAGGTATGTTGTCCGCGAAATTAACAGAAAAACAGATTACACATCTCACTTCTACAAGAAACTGTTTAGTTTATTTCTGAATTAATCCAAATGTGGTCAAAATTCCCCGTCCATGCTCGTCAATAGCTGTCTTCGTGAACTTGACAAGCAAGTCTAATGATTAATCGATAAGCCTTCAGAGTGAATAGAATAGTATTTACACCAGCATTTTGAAAAGGCATGTCGGATTACGAATCCAGTTGCGTCCTATTCAACCAAGAGCTTTTTCATCTACCCGTTCTTCTTCCATTACTTTCGGCCAACGTAAGCCTATTACATAAATTTTTGCCCGTTAAATCCCCCTACCTTATATAACTTTGCCATAATTGTGATCATAAAAAAAAATATATTTTATTTCATTTAATAAAATTCGAATTCAGGAAAATAAAAAAATAATAATAAAGTACAATGAGATAAGTAGTGTAATTCATGTTTAGTTATACGAAAGTAAATGAAAAAATGAGTCTAACTTTTTTTTACACAAAAATATACATATGTATATTATTTATGTATGTACATATTTAATAGCGATCACGGCGTCCACCGCGGTTACCGCCGCCGCCCCCATAATTATTACGGCCACCTTTCATACTATTGTATGTACGATTTTCCTCAGCACGACGTTCTTTGACTTTGGCAAAACGTTCAGCCATGTTACGCAATTCGCTTGGTACCTTTTGGCCAGCCTCTTCTAGGATATTAATCAATTCGGGGGCCATTGCCCAGTCGGAACGTGTTATATAGCTAATGGATGTACCGGTGCGACCAGCGCGTCCTGTGCGACCAACACGATGTACATATTCTTCAATGTTGCGTGGAAAATCGAAATTAATAACATGGCTAGAATGGAAACAACGAATTAATACCATACGCCAATTTTGTGTGTTTGGATATATGCTTACGTTATGTCTTCTATATCCAAGCCACGTGAAGCAATGTCTGTGGCTATCAGTATATTTACCTCACCAGAGGTAATATCAGCAATAGCTTGTTCTCGATCAGACTGAATTAAATGAAAGAGAAAGTTATAAAAATTATCTTAGCAAGTCCATGTCGTACTTACCTGATCACGAGAACCATGAATACATTGACAACGAAAACCATCAAGTGTTAGATCACTTGACAGATCATCGGCACGAACTTTTTTACCACAAAAAATGATAACTTTTTCATCAAAGGCCATACGCTTAACAAAACTTTTTACCTATACAGTATAAAATTGCAGTTACTACATATGGACATACATAGTATCCTAAAATGACCTTACCAAGTAAAATTTCTCATCCTCCTCAACGATTTCAATCAATTGTGTAACAGTATGGGTGGCAGCTAAATCTAGTGAACCAACACACACCTGTATTGGATTATTCATATAGCTTTCAGCTAAACGTCGTACACCGGCTGGCCAAGTGGCACTAGTCATAACGGTCTGTCGATCGGGGCGTATATCGAGTAATATTTTTCTTATTTGAGGTTCAAAACCCATGTCTAACATACGATCAGCTGGAAAGATATAAAAAATGCGTAAACAAGATTTATTAAAAAAAGTTAAAGTGGCTTAATTCCTTCTCATTTTTGTAGGTTAAATGACTAGAGATGAAGTGAAAAAAAACTAACTTATTAGCCTTTATGAGACCTGTCGCAAGATAATGAGACCCTCAATTCCGACTGATTACTTCACAAAAAAAGATTGAAATAGTCTTAAACGGGTGAAGCCATTACAATTAGCCAGCACAGTTCAACAAATTTGCTCGATAATGTACCTACCTTCATCTAAAACTAAATAGGTAATAGTTGCAATATCTATGACATTGGCTTGTATGAGATCATTCAAACGTCCAGGTGTGCAAATGATGATTTCAGCTCCATTCTCAACACTACCAATTTGATCGCGTCTGCTACCGCCACCATAAATACAAACTCTGTAAAAAGAAAAACAAAATCATGAAAGAATCTTTTAAAGCAACCAAAAAGTTTTTACACTTACGCTCTCATATTACGGAAAGAATATTTATTAACCTCTTTTTCAATTTGCAGTGCTAATTCACGAGTGGGTGCCATGACCAACACGTTTGGTCCGCCACGTTGCGAACGTGGTATACTTTGATATTCTGTGTGTATCATAGCTGGCAGTAGAAATGCTAAAGTTTTACCCGTGCCCGTTTGGGCAATACCTATTAAATCTTCACCTTTTAACAAAATTGGCCAAGCTTGGGCCTGGATTGGAGATGGTTTTTTAAAATCTTGTTTTTGTATTTCAGCCATAAGATCAGGATATGGACCGAAACAATGTTCAAATTTTGTAACTGGATTAGGAATGTCGTTAGGATCACCGTCCTTGGCAAATACACGACTCACTGTTGTATTGTTATTCTTCAAACGAATGCGCGCAACATCTTCGGGATTCATATTGGTCACATCGGGATGTTCTTTATAGAAATCTTTTCGCAATGGCGGACATTTTGCCCATCTTTTTTTACGCTCAGTTTCGGCTCTTTGATTTAATTTATCCCAATCGATAACGGCACCATTATTTGTGCCGGAGTCACTGTCATATGTATCATCCTTAATGGTGATTACGGAATCTTTGCCATAACTGTTGTTGTCATATGAACTACCTTGATAACGACTAGAACCGCCGCCTCCACCACCACTACCTCCACCATAACGGTTAGATGAAGAAGAACCATAAAAATCATTATTTCTCCTGGAACTATCATAGCCATCATTTTTTCTCGATGAATAATTATCACGATCACGACCACGTTCTCTATCCCGGCCATCGGAATCGCTCATTTTATTCTTTATCTCTTTCATGGCATCTTTTACATCTGACTCACTGTTGCCTGAAACAGTAACAGTTCCGCGATTCTTGTCAAGCTCCACCCGAACACTGTAATCTGATTCTAATTTCTGTATGTTCGATCCACCTCTTCCAATTATACGACCCACAGCATCTTGTCGTACATCAGTGGTGTCTTGATATTTTCGCGATGAGGATGACGATGATTTCTTGCGCCCATAATCATCGTCCCGGTCTCGGCCACCATCCCGACCACTTCTCCTGTAATCATTGTCCCGTTCATCCCCCCGTTCACTTCTCCAGGAACTTTTTTCACTTCGTTGAGTTGAATTTGGTTCACGTTGGTCGCAATCATCTTCCCAATCAGACATGGTAATTTTTTTATTAATATTAAATTTTCACGTTGTCATCAATTTGAAGCGTTGAAATTGCTGTTTGCTGTAATTCTTTTTATTCGTAGTAGTGTCGAGTCGAACGGTAAAATAAACGCTGAATGCAATTTTTTTGCAATATTAGTTATTAAGTGATGCCAGATGTATACTTCTTTGTACTTCACCTATGGATGTGTAATAATTCCTTTTGGCGGGAATGTCCCCATTATCGGTCCGAAGAAAGTATAGAAAATTAACGAACGAATTTGATGATATTAATAAATTTCTAATTACAAAGAACTGTGTTAAGTTTGTAGACTTCATCTAAATTCAACAACTGAAAGAATGGCCAAAAGAAACCCTAAATATGGCATCACTCACTTCTATCTAAATTAGAGTGGCCTAGTAACACGCCAGATTATAATGTTACCCAGCAAAAAGTTTGCATCCGCGGATGCAGTTCCCAGCAAAAAATTTTGGAAGTTGTGCGATTTCACAACATATATCGATGTAGTCCAACAGAGTTATAAAAAATGCACTCCGTTCGATAAATTTTATAAGCAGTTGCTGTAGAGATCCCTACAGAAAAAAACAGTTGGTTGATCCCTACACATTTCTTCGAAAGATAAACAAGAGTGTATACATTTCGAAGAATTTGTTATAAAATAAAGAAATAACAACCATGGTACAAATACACAGGTAGGCGCATCGGCAATTGTTGGTAACATAAGGTGTCAAAATTTGACTTCAATTCAATGCAGTTGACACATTATGTTACCATCAGCTGGCATGATAATGCTACCTGTGCTACCTGTATTATTGTACCATGATAACAACTTAAGTTGCGAACATTTTTGCCAAGGCCTACAGAAGGTCGGCCATTCAGAGTTGTGTTAACAACTGTTGACAACAAACATAATACATTTTACATTATTGTGATTTAAGATTCTTTGTATTTTACACTATGTTTACATTTACGAAATCCATTCGATTTCAACTGTCAATTCCATTGCTCAAACGTCAAATGAAATCCACTCGATTTCAGATGAGTTTTCATTTGACGTATTGGCAAAGGAATTGACAGTTGAAATCGAGTGGATTTCGTAAATGTAAACATAGAATTAGATCACAATAATGTGTTTGACAGGAAACATAACAATCAGCTGGGCTTATTGTCCGACTGTATAGACTGTAGCTCTGTTCCAGAACTAAAAAGTTTTTACAATTTTTACCACTTTTACACATTTTGTGTTCCCGTACACAAAATTTATATGAAAATCGTTTACGACTTTTACAACTTTTACGACTTTTACCACTTTATAAAGTACGGGAACAGGCCATGTGATTTTTGCGGTAGTCCATGTCGAAAGCTGAACTAGTGAAGGGAAGGCAACACAAAAAAACTTTAGGATGATGAAAGAAAATCAGATGCGCATGGATTAATTGGAGAACGGAGAAAGTAAACTCAAATGTGATTGAATTTAATGGAAACTTTTTTAATTTGTGTTTATATAATAAAGTTTTTTGTGGTCTTGTTTTACACAAATAATAAATGCATTTTATTTATTTTGGAATATTTCGCAATAGCTTGCATTTTTACTGCATTGGAAGCAAAATGGAGTGCATCCTGGGACCCAGCAAAAAGTTTGCATCCGCGGATGCAGTTGAATCACTACAAGTGTACGGTACATTTGCCGTTGGTGTACATCTTGTCGTATGAATTCACTTATGAATTTTTTCAAGAGAGCGCGCAGCTAGGATGCACTCCATTTTGCTTCCAAAGCACACAGCTGGGATGCACTCCATTTTCGATCCAAATCACAGCTTTTGATGTAGTGTTTTGGATTGAATTTAAAGGCACTCTTACGTTTTTAATCAGTCCAAAGATGCAATTAAAATGCAAGCCATTGCGAAATATCCCAAAATAAATAAAACGCATTTATTATTTGTATAAAACAAGAACACAAAGAACTTTATTATATTGTTACGGAATTAGATTTAACTAATCTCCGTGTAGACGTTGTTTTATTCCCCGATACGATTTGTACCAAAACAGGGTTCGTTTTAGATTACGTTTCTGCAATGCTTTATTTACTTTATTACACTTATTATTGGGACCGACTTTAATTACTAAGCACACAGCTTGTCTCTAGTTAGCACGCAACGCTTCTTTAACCGATCTGTTCAGTTCAACGCTTAAAACACATCCAACGCGTCATTGCTAGTTCCACCTGTATTTATATCCCAAAATCTCCCTGTTCGAGAGTCCTCTAGAACACGACTGGCAACACCTCGAATCTGTGCAACGAACTAGAGTTGTTAAATCTAGTGAACTAGTTCAGTACCATAGTTCGTTTGCGTATGATTTATTTTATTAAAACAAAGAGATAATATAACTCAATCGCAGTTCATTCATGGAAACAACCGGTGTCCACTGAACTATATTTTGAACTAGGTCGTTCAAACGAACTAGATTTTAACAACTCTACAACGAACACACAGACGCACATTCGCACTAAAGGGCTGTTTACACCATCTATCAATGTCGTATGAGATGTCAAATTTTCTACCTGCGAATGTTGTACACATAGTGTGACCACTATGAAAATTTTCATCTATCAAAATGATTTGGCAACTCATATGTAAATTTTTCATTTAGGGGGCGCTCTATTTGATACGGCATTCTCGTATGTAAAAACAAATTAAACAGCTGTTTTCTGGCATTCTCAAAAAAAAAAAAAAAATTTAAAAACAAAATCTTTTAAAAAAGAAAATGGAGAGTTATGTTTATTTAAATATTTAGAAAAGTAAATAAATGGTGTTTATAATGTTATTTTCAGATCGATTGGTCGAAAGAAGCAGTCTTGGAAATGATTGCTTTGTGCCAAAAACATAAATGCCTCTATAATCCCAAAAGCCTATTATACCACAACAAACATGCTAGATATTCATTTTCCTTCAACCAAAATTAAAATTTGCGCAAATTTGCAACTCAACAATAAATGTAAACAATGACAAAAAACAGCTGTTTTTATATTTATAGGTTATGTCATACGAAAATAACACTTGTAGGTATGAACGCACAAATTGAATGTTGTACGTATGACGTCAATTTTGACAAACATAGAGAATGTCGAATGGGTGAAAGAAATGACAGCTCATATGACATTGATAGATGGAGTAAACAGCCCTTAAGCGAACAACCAGACTCACATACATGGGCGAAGTTCAATACAAGTGGACAAGCACACTAATGACGTAATTACAACAACAAACAAATGCAAGAAATAAAGAAGTAGCTAACTAAACGATAATTACATGATTATGGCAAAACAAACAAAAGCAAATTAATGAAAGGTAATGTAACAACTAGAATGATGAAAAGAATTCTACATGATAGTTGTTTTTGCTTACATATGGCCTGTTCCCGTACTTTATAAAGTGGTAAAAGTCGTAAACGATTTTCATATAAATTTTGTGGACGGGAACGCAAAATGTGTAAAAGTGGTAAAAATTTTAAAAACTTTTTAGTTCTGGAACAGAGCTATAAAGTAACTGCGTAATAAAACTTTACGTTACAATTCAAATTTTTAAATTAACGGAAATTAAACTAAATTAACTTAAACCCATCAGTTACATTCGTAACATTGCCTCCCGCTTAAGCCTGTTCGTCCCAAATAGGCACAATTTCCTCTAGGTGGTATGGGCATTGGTAACACTGCCTCCCGCTTAAGCCTGTTCCTCTTGACTAGACACAGTTCTCGTTCCATAGTGGTGGTAACCGATTTAGATGTACCCTCTACGCCGTCAGCTTTAAACTTTTGCTCTTCTGGACGACGTTGCTTTCTCTCCAGGAATCGCGACGCGTGCCACCTGTTCTTCATCGGACTTGTCCTTTCTTGCTGTACGGCCGCTTTTCGATGTACCTTTCCTCGACGTACATCCTCGCTTTTTCCCTCTCGTTGCGGGATTTTTCCGCTTTCGTACGGGCAAATTGTCGGCGGCTTCCACCTTCATCGTACGGACATCGACAGCGATCTCGCCGGATTCTGTCTTTGGGCGATGTTTGCTTTTCTCGTTGTAGCCCACACTTATCGGTATTTCCACATTTGACCATGTCATCACACGGTGCTTTATGTCCAGGTTGATATCGAACGCAATCATGAAGTCTACACTAAGTATAACTTCGTCCACAATATCGGCCACTATAAAAGTCGAAATTTACAGATTTTCTACCCATACTTAACCTTTGGTCATGATACAATGATACAAGATACAAGACAATGATACAACCTCACGCTCACAGCTCACAGAGTTGTATTCGCTTTCCGTCCCTTCATTGACAAAATGATTTTGACAAACCTTGTATGTATGTGTATGTAAACAAACATATACATACATGTTTGTCAGTTACATTTTAATTTAAATTTAAACGACGATTTCAAAATATCTTAAATTACCAACAAAAAACTATGGATTTTTGGAAAATTCAAATGTTTCCGGTATTTCAGGGATTGTGACCACATATGTATACAGGAAATGTAGCTAATGTAAGTAATGTGGTGTATCTCGGACGGACTTTTTGTACATGCATATTATATTGTGGGTTGTTGGACATATGCTTAAGTACATGTATTCAACAACGGCTATATATGTAATTACCTCTTTTAGTAATAAAAGAACAATTACATTAGAATATTCACTAATGTGTACATGTAATTTCAGGCACCCCGTCCCAACTCTTGTTTGGAATATTGTTGTTCCTGGTGGTTGATTGGCTGTGAATTGTTGGCGGTGATGTTGTTCCTTACCATCGCTAATGGTCCCAACTCTTGTTTGGAATATTGTTGTTCCTGATTGGCTGTGAATTGTTGGCGGTGATGTTGTTCCTTACCGTCGCTAATGGTCCCAACTCTTGTTTGGAATATTGTTGTTTCTGATTGGCTGTGAATTGTTGGCGGTGATGTTGTTCCTTACCGTCGCTAATGGTCCCAACTCTTGTTTGGAATATTGTTGTTCCTGATTGGCTGTGAATTGTTGGCGGTGATGTTGTTCCTTACCGTCGCTAATGGTCCCAACTCTTGTTTGGAATATTGTTGTTTCTGATGGTTGATTGGCTGTGAATTGTTGGCGGTGATGTTGTTCCTTACCGTTGCTAATGGTCCATGTTGGGTCGAATAGTGAATCACTGTAATACGTCATTTGCCATCGTTATAAAATGATGTCAATTTAATTTGTCTTTCAATATTCATCCTCATTTCTTCTAAAATAAATGCCAATGAAATAAATTTTAATCGCATTCAATAGAACTGCTAAGAGCAATCTGATAGAAGAGCTAAGGATCGTCGCACAGAAGAGCTTCAAATAAAAAATACTAGAAAGGTGTCTTCATTGCATTTTAATAATAAGTATAATGACATAGAAAGAGATAAATCAGAAATGATCTGTATCCCAATAATGTGATCAAATGTACAAAAAGGGCCACAAATTTCTGAAAAGACCCTAAATACATTCGATCAGTCTGTAGATGAAAGTTTCAATTCACATAGACTGAGGGTATATCTCTGTCGGCAAAGCCGACTGATACTGATAGAGCCAGATTGAGCAGAAGAACAAACATACAATCATAAACAACTGCTACGTTTTTACTTGTTTTTATATATTTTATTAATACATTTTACAGATTAAAAATATTACTTTAAAAACACGCTTCACATTCATCTTATAATCTGTTCAAAAGTTTACTTCTACTTGGGGCAGCGGCGGTTTCCTCTTGCTAGCTTCAAGTGCCTTCTGTAGCATTTTATCATGGGTGGTAGCAGCTTAGGTAGTAACAACAGCAAAGTTGTTCTTAGCCAATACAACGGTGTTCTTCTTGGCGCCAGCCTTGGCAAAGCCGAGGAGAACTTTAGCATATTGATACAACCTGATGGTTTGATATTGGACAATAGATTGAGACGACGAACACGGCGGAAGACTTTCTTTTGTGTGATACGCATACCGAAGAAAACCTTAATCCTTGTAGTTACGACGAGGGGTCCAGGACGTAGTGTGGCGACGGTCACTGGCCCTGATCTTCATGACTTCAATTCAGAGAGTCCATCAATGATGTGGCCCTTTGGATTGGCAGAGACCCAGGCGTAGCGGCGTTGGTTTGCATTGACTTCGGGGTGCCACGGCACATGTTTTCAAAATCATCCTGACCAGAGAAATGAGTGCCACCCACGAACACAGGGAATACGTGAAACAGCGCGGCCAATAGGCCAAAATTTAGCAGAGATTTGGTGACCTGTAACAAGGAACACATATTCATGAATATAAACCTATTCATAAACGTTCCAACCCAATTACTTACCGGCGTGTTTGCTGTCAGCGTTATGTAGACGCGCATCAATTGGTTGTTGTTGCATAGGTTAGATGCTGGCTGAAACGCTTTTGGTCGCTTTTTGGACAATCAAATGATGGATTCGTTGACGACATCACTGCTGCCAAGCAAATGTTATTTTCCATGATTTGTTCACTCTTTTCCGGAAATACGGCGACCAGCCGTCTTACGTTGGCTAAATTTTACAATAACACGAAAAACATTCAAGTCAGAACTTTTGTACGTTGTAGTTAACAAATTACTTTCGAGAAACATAAAATCAAAATATTTATCTCCTTCCACCGAATTTTCACATAGTTTTGGTATATCCACATTGACCGCGATCTCCATTTGTTTTGTGCGCACTTATTTTCTCGAGGATTTTTGCTAAAATTACGAAAATATTTTTTTTGCTCTATAAAATTATGTACACAAAGAACGTAAACAAACCGTATTTTGTTATTGTTGTCATTAACATACAATAACAAAAACAACATTTATGTTGTTTCGATGCATGGTTGTATTTGACAGCTCAAGGACGGATTTTTCAAATGAGATTACCTTCTTATTCTGCCATGACCTTTGGTAGGCCTTTCCATGTACTGTTGCAGTCTCGCCTGTTGCCGTCCGCAATTTGACTCCATTTAAAGGCAATACCTTCCCTTTTACCAAATCCGGTCTAATAATGGACTTTGTTGCACCGGTGTCCAATGTTAAGGTACGCAATACACCATTGATGAAGCCTTTAACCGTTAAGTTGTGATTCTTCTGCTGGACTATGGCTATAGAGATTGTGGGACCATCGTTTTCATCATCTGCCAGCGGCGCCTCGTGATTGGCAGAACATGTTTTATCTGATTCACCTGATGTCTCTCTTTCCAGATTCTTGGCCACCGGTTGGTCGTCGCTTTTTAAAGGCGGTGAGGTGGATCTGGGCCTTGCTTGCCGCAATCTGCATTCTCGGGCCAGTTTCCGACAGTTATAACAAGTCTTTTTCGTTCTAGCAGCCCCTCGTTTCACACGCATTAGTGCATCTTTCAGCGGGTCGACAACGGTCTGGGAATTGTTGTCCTCAACTTCCAGCCTCCGCACGTTGTAAGCTTTAGGTTTCACCAGCATCCTCGCGGTTTCTGGGCCAGGGCAAATGTTTCCATCGGTGCCGCATACGTCGCAAATTTTACCTCTGGATCACGAATACCACTAGCAAATGTCTCAATGTTTATGCGGTCACCAATGGATGTGTCTCTCCTGGATATGCCAACTGCGCTTACCGCTCTAATTCAGCCGCAAAGTCTTGTAAGGTCTCATTTGGCTTCTGGACTCTTCCACTCTGTTTCATTCGGTAGAAGCCTTGCTTGTGTTCACTGCCGTACTTACGTTCAAGAGCAGCCATTACATCTCCATAGTTGTTCCTAGAAGCGGCGGGAATACTCTGTAATACGTCAGCAGCATTACCCTTCAATGCCATAAGGAGTGATACCGCCTTGTCGTTGTCGTTCCAGGAGTCTCTAGCAGCCACTGTCTCGAACTGTAATTTGAACACATTGAAAGGGGTGAGTCGTCACATTTGATTTCCAGTTTCGACATTTTCTTCACCAGGTTCACAAATTTCTCATCATGGGCCAGAAATTTCTCGTCAACAGACAAAATCTTTTTATCCAACTCTTTAATTTGTACCTCCACGTTTCTTCTCTCTTTTCAATCACCATCCTGATGTTCTCGAGTTTCTCGTTAATTGTTCTAGAATTTACCTCTAATTTCTCTTCCATGCCCTTAGCGAATTTTCTAGTTTTTCCTGGAATTTTCTTCACTCTTTCTGGATATCTCTTTCAACATTTTACTGGAATTTTCTTCATTCTTTCTAGACATCTCTTCTAACATCTTACAGTTGTCAGATTTCATTTCCAGCATCATCATAGCCAGCATTGATTTCAAATCGTCAAGCTGAAAACACATACAACGTTTGGGTAAAGTTTTGTGTCGTTTTGGCCGTTTTTACACTGTTGGGCATGATGCCGAAAAATTCAAATTCATTTGAAATATATGCCGGCAAACACATCAACGCCGGACTTTGGTGTCGGCGTCGCCCTGTTGTTGTTGTTTTTTTGTCAACGCCCAACGCAAAACTTTACTCACACGTTGTATGTGTTTTCAGCTTCACCCCTGGCAGTTACCGATGAAACTTCCTCAACGCTGGATTCGCACTTTTCCGATAACTCGACTTCCTCCTTACTGTCGAACTCATATACGTTGATGTTCATTCCACGGCCCTCGAACTCTTCCAACAAGCGTTTTTGTAGTTCGGCCTTGTTGCCAGTAGAAGACAACTCCAACTTACTTAGCTCCTTCTTCAAGTCTTCCACTCGTAGATCCTTAAACTTCATTGTAGGATGATCGTAATCTCTCTTCCTGACACCAATTGTTACGGAATTAGGTTTAACTAATGCCCGTGTAGACGTTGTTTTATTCCCCAGTACGATTTGTACCAAATAAAACAGGGTTCGTTTTAGATTACGTTTCTATAATGCTTTATTTATTTTATTACACTTATTCGGAACCGACTTTAATTACTAAGCACAAAGCTTGTCTCTAGTTAGCACGCAGCTATTCTTTAACCGATCTGTTCAGTTCAACGCTTAAAACACAACTAACTCATCATTGCTAGTTCCACCTGTATTTATATCCCAAAATCTCCCTGTTCGAGAGTCCTCTAGAACACGTCTGGCAACACCTCGAATCTGTGCAACGAACACACAGACGCACATTCGCACTAAAGGGGTGTTTACACTATCTATGAATGTCATATGAGATGTCAAATTTGCTACCTGTGAATGTTGTACACATAGTGTGACCACTATGAAAATTTCCATCTATCAAAATGATGTGGCAACTCATATGTACATTTTTCATTTAGGGAGCGCTCTATTCGGCCATGTATTTTCGTATGCAGTTGAGAAATTAATTGTTAGAAGAAAACAATTGTAGCAAAAAATTAAGGCAAAAGGTAAAGAAAACAAAAATGCGAGTCCGATTAAAGTTTTTAACAATATAAATTGTGTTATTTGCGTGATTTATATTTTGTGGTCATATGAAATTGTATGCTAGTGTGAACACAAAAACTAAAAGTGGTATGGAATTTGACAAACATAAACGATGTCGAATGGTTAAAAGAAGTGACAGTTCATATGACATTGATAGATAGTATAAACACCCCTTAAGGGGTACTTTACACGGTGTGTTTTTTACATATGAGTTATCACTTCTGTCATACAAAATGTATATGTAAAGTGACAACTCATATGTAAAAAACATATCGTGTAAAGTACCCATAAGCGAACAACCAGACTCACATACATGGACGAAGATCAATACAAGTGGACAAGCACACTAATGACGTAATTACAACAACAAACAAATGCAAGAAATAAATAAGTAGCAAACTAAACGATAATAACTGGTCTATTCCTTTACTTTTGAAAATGGTAAAACCGGCAAAAGTAGTAGAAGTTGTAATCTGCTCCCATATGAATTGTATTGTGTCTGAAGTAAAGGAACGCTTTTCGAGTAAAAAGTAGTAAAACTTGAAGATTCTTGCAAGTAATGCTTTGTTTACATTTACGAAATCCACTCGATTTCAACTGTCAAATCCATAGGTCAAACGTCAAATGAAATCCAGATGAGATTTCATTTGACGTTTAAGCTATGGAATTGACAGTTGAAGTCGAATGGATTTCGTAAATGTAAACTTAGCATAAAGGAACAGAGCTTTCATGATTATGGCAAAACAAACAAAAGCAAATTAATGATAGGTAAAGTAAGAACTAGAATGATGAAGAGAATTCTACATGGTAGTTGTTTTTGCTTACATAAAGTAACTGCGTAATAAAACTTTACGTTACAATTCAAATTTTTAAATTAACGGAAATTAAACTAAATTAACTTAAACCTATCATTTACATTCGTAACAATATAAACACAAATTAAAAAAAGTTTCCATTAAATTCAATCACATTTGATCATACTTCCTCCGTTCTCGATTTAATCCAAGCGCATCTGATTTTCTTTCATCATCCTAAAGGTGTTTTATGTTGCCTTCCCATCACTAGTTCAGCTTTCGACATGGACTCCAACTGCACTCCATTAAAAATGTCCGTCTCGTGAATTACCGCAAAAATGTTCGCAACTTAAGTTGTTGTTTTTTTTTTGTTTTCTTCGAAATGTATGCACTCTTGTTTATCTTTTGAAGAAATGTGCAGAGATCAACCAACTGTTTTTTCTGTAGGGATCTCTACAGCAACTGCCTGGGTACATAAGCTGCCTCAACTGCTTGCCTTGCTTGCTTCGAAATTTACTCGGCCTTCTTTATTCTTTTATTTTTATTATGTCAGAAATGAAGCAGAAAAGCAAAGCAATCACCCAGGCCTTAACTTGCCAGTGTGGGCGTTCATTTTTGTCAGTCATAAGTAGTGGAATTCTGTAAAGCTGAAACACATACAACGTTTGGGTAAAGATTTGTGTCGTTTTGGCCGTTTTTACACTGTTGGGCATGATGCCGAAAAATTCAAATTCATTTGAAATATATGCCGACAAACAGATAAACGCTGGACTTTGGTATCGGCGTCGCCCTGTTGTTGGTTTTTTCTCGACGCCCAACACAAAACTTTACTCAAACGTTGTATGTGTTTTCAGCTTAACTCATTTTTGAGTTACCGACAAAAGTCGATAAAAATACAACGCAAAATTATGAATGAAAAGTATCGCTAAAAGTTGACAACACCGTTGGTATCGGTAGGAATTAGCGACAACTTCCGACATGTCACAGAAACCAATTCCGATCGAAAGTTGAATTAATTCCGTATTCAAAAAAACGAAATACAACATTTTTTCGGAATGAAACCACTTTTGGGTTTTCAAGTGGAATTGTTTTTTTTTCTTATTTTTTTTTTTTGGAAACATGTCGCTTTGAACACTCCAACACAATTAAAACAATAAAAATACTGTTTTGTTAACAAAATCACAATTAATTTCATATTTTTTATAATTTTATTTAAAAATTCGCAAAATTCCATTATTTCTCATTTAACGAAATCAATTATTAACTAGTTAGTCCCGGTCCACACTAGAATAAATTTCATTAAAAAATTTCATGTGTAATGTGCCTGGCAAGTATGACCTCTATTGGTTACCAAGGTGACAATGGCATTTGACTATTTTGGCTCCGGCTTAAGCTCTAGCGGCGAGGAGGTGCACTTGGGCACATACAAAAAAAATATATCAATTTATAAGAAAACCAGGAAAAGCCTTGTTGTTGTATTGAATTTGGTTGTTGTTGTTGTTGCTGGTACCCTAGGTGGAATTTGGGTACCCTCTGCCCTCCCTATGGATTCCTAACATGAACCCCCTAATGGGCCTCTGAACTAAGAGGACCCCCAAAATATTTTCTTCACTGACCCTTATACCTTCTTACCTTACCGATTCATGATTACATTCTACTCAAGCATGTTCATTTCATTCATGACTTCAAACAATTTATTGCGCCTAAGTAGGGCTCAAACAATTTCATATAACTTATCTTAACTTATTAACTAAATTAAGCTTAAGTTAATGATAACAGGTATTTCATTATACAACTTGTTCATCCTTAGGATGAAATATCTTTTAAAGTTATTTAAAATCTATATAATTAAATATAAAGCAAAAATTAATAACCGGTTTGGTCTTCCCATCAATATGTGCCAATTTGCACAAGCGATATGGTAACATTAAAATTTTTCCCTGCCTAGTCGAGCTCGAAAAGATAAGGAAATGATTTTTTCTATCTCAAAGACAGATGGTGTTGTTATTTTAGATAATGGGATTACCAAAGCAAAAGTTGGTAAACATCAACAAAGATAAAAGTTTATGTATAAAAAGAAATCAGATAAATTACAATTCCTATAAGCCTAAAAGTATGCTTCAAGGAAGCGTAATTTAGATAACTTTGCAAAAGATTAGATTTCAGATAAAAAAACAAACTATTAGTTAAACTGAAATAGGAGTCTGTGTATAGCAGTATAAATTAGAATAATACTATAGATCAGATAGATGGCAAGAAATAATCGTATAAGATTGTATAGGAAAGAATATAAGGCTAGGGGGTATAAATAGGAAATCGAAAAGGTATATATCTTACAACTAGACAACAGGTGAATTGTATAATTGCAAAATATAAATATGAATCATTTAAAAGTCAATAATCATTTAACAAAACTTTTGGACCACGTATGGTAAACCATGCAAAATGATATACTATGGCTTCCCATTATACTGTCCATAACTTTTCTTTCAATATTTTAAGACTTACGCAAACTTCCTATACTTATAACTAGACATCGGATTTTAGCATGTTTTTTATTTCTTATCCGATTGGACTCAAATTTTGGATCTAGGCGTTTTGAGGGTCAATTTTTCGATATTTGGGGTCATATCAAAAATATGCAAAAAATATGCAAAAAATATGCAAAAAATATGCAAAATATATGCAAAAAATATGCAAAATATATGCAAAATATGCAAAAAATATGCTAAATATGCAAGTGTTTTTTTCACAAAAATCGTCAATTAAACTTGGAAAATCATCAAAAAAGCATTCTAAATTAAGTTTTTTGACGTTTAACATAGTTTTTTGCAGATTATTATGTTATTGAGACTCTCCAGATATTCCGCCACAGCAATAAATCTAGACTAACAAGACTTAAATCAGTTTTCACAAGGTAAGAAAATGTCAAATAACCCAGCATTCCTATTACAACATAATTTGCTTCCTATACAAATGTAGATAGATAATGGAAAAATTTCAAAAACTCAATCAGAAATGTCAAAATCAACGTGTCCAAATATGGTGATAGTTTATAATCGGCCAAAATTGTCTAGCAGAAAAACAAAGGAGCTAGAGTTAGTCATCGCTATTTTTGCGCTATAAAAGCGCAATTTTTTCTAGTTTTTGGAAAAAGGGTTCGTTTTTTAGCGAAAAATGGGAAAAAGTACTAAAGTACCACTTACGATTCCAGGTTCTGGAATATAACTATAATTAGAAGTATACGTTTTGAATATCCACATATAGATTTTAATATATTTTATAGTGTTAAGTCCTTTATTCAGTTTATACAGACATAAATTGGCAATTTTTGTTCTTTATGGTCAAAAATGCTCTAACTGCCGCTTTAATATTGATGACATGGTTTTAGTTTAATGCACTAAAAATATATAATTTTATAATTTCGGTCTATATTGTACGCATAATGCAGAATTGGAAAATGTTCACTCCTCGGCGAAAAGTAATGCATTATTGTTATACCCACCCACGATGAATAATAAGAAAAATGAAGAACGTCCAATGATTAGTGCAATATGACATCACTTAGAAAAACCACACAATAGAGTGGTTGTGGTAAAATAAGTCAAAAACCTTGGAATTGTCTTTAAATGGCAAAACCACTCACATATTTCAGCTAGAAAAGTATTTGGAATGCTAAAAAATATAGTTCATTCATTCCTGCTACAGGAAAACAATTTTGATAACACAGTCGAAAAGTCATAACCCTTTTGTATACACAATTGTTTAATTTATACCTGTCCGTGTACTCGATAATTTGTACTAATTATTACCAATGCTTTGAATTTTGACAGTTGTTTAATGGAAAAGTTGGTAAAAAAATTGTTTCAGCAACATTTAGTAAAAATTATCGAGTACAAGGACAAACCTTTCATGACACATTAGTCTTGTTGTATAGGATATAAATAAATATATTAAGAAAAATATTCGCGCAATATTGTCATTAAAGTTGCCAAATGCACTATACACCTAAAAGGCAAAGATTTTAAGGAATATTAATTTACAAAACGATGAAATTATGCATCTGTCTCTAGGTTTGCTTACATCCTGATGTAAACTTTAAAAACGCCATATTTCTAGCACTACTTTCACAATCTGATTGGCTTTTTCTTTTTCCGGATTTTCGAGTAAAAAAATCTCACTAGTTTTTACACGTAGAGCACTTTCATTTAAGTGTTCGTAATTAGCAGTTACAATTTAAAAAAGTATTATTATATAACTTCCACGAGTGATTTAATCCGAACATTTTGATAATTCGGACACCGCCGAAACCTGTGGTGTAGGGATTATCGCGAATCAACTGTATATATGGGAGCAATATCCAAATCTGAATCAATTCTTACCAAAATAGGGATCGCCCTAGGGCCAAAAAATCCCCAATTTTTATGCGAAGTGGTCTATAAATGTGACCTGTGCTTTATTTTCAAAAAGACATGGCGAGATGCGAATCTATGCAGATCATCAAAAGGAACTGTGGGTCTATTTCGTTTCATTTTGCATGTTGCAAACTCATTCACTAAGACATAATACCCTTAGGGTATTAAAATATAGTTATCAGTGCAATCATGAATAAAAATTCCGTGCAGAATTTGTTTCCTTTCCCCAATTTCACAATTTTTTATTTCCGTATTTATGCTCAAAAAGGGAATATTTTTGTCGATTCGACTAGTATACGCCATAATGAAGCGAATCTAGTACTTTTCAACTTTAACAAATATTGATTTTTAAAGAATTTCACTTTTAAAAATTATTTTCCGTGTGGAAAATTCAGAGGGAAATATTCATGATGGCACCGTATATATTTGTTATATGTTTTTAATTAAATATGAAAGATTTTATGTAATATTCAATATTTCCTTAGTCTTAATTTCTAGCTCATTTGTTATTCTGTCAGACAATTTTGGCCGAGCAGAACCTATCAACATATTTGGATACATACATTTTGACATTTCTGATTGAGTTTTTGAACAAATTTGTATTTGAAAGCAACTTATGTTGTAATAAGAAGGCTGTGTTATAGGAAATATTCTAAGTCTTTTAGTCCAGATTTATTGCTGTGGCGGAATAATAACTAATAACATGATAATCTGCTAAGAAATCGACGTTTAACGGCAATAAACTTAATATAGAACACTTTTTGATGACTATCCAAATTTAATTTGATGATTTTTGTCAAAAAAATTACTTGCATATTTTGCATATTTTTTGCATATTTTGCATATTTTTTGCATATTTTGCATATTTTGCATATTTTTTGCATATTTTGCATATTTTTTGCATATTTTGTGCATATGCAAAATATGCAAATATGCAAAAAAATAAAAAATATGAGCCTGTCATTGCATTCAGTTTTCTTCAAAACGAATTTTGGTCCAATCAGAATTTTCGTATCTTTATTAATAAAAAATATGCAAATATGCAAAATCCGATGTCTACTTATAACTCTTGTGTGTTCATAAGGCTGGATGAATGATGTAAACGTCACGGCTGTTAAATCGTTGTTGCTGCCAGATGATATTGATGTTATTTACCACTGCTTTTGCTGCCAGATGTAGACGATGGTAGGCTGGACTTGTTGTTGTTGAACAGTTGTTGATTCTTGCAGTTACTGTTGCTGTTGACTGCGTAGTGGGGACTTCAGTTCCGACGAGATAATTTTGCTGGTAACAAACACTGCTTTTGTTGACTGTTGCCTTTGTGATGAATAAAATGAGGGATGTTGTTTGTTGATGACGATCACTACTGCAGAATTCTGTTGTGGCCAAAATAATTTTGATGATATTTAGCGCTGTTGTTGTTGACTATTTACCACTGTTGTTGTAATGAATACGTTGAAAGCACTGCCGTTGTTGACTATTGTTGGAGACTATAACAGCTAACTATTGCCTTTATAGCCTACAATTGAGACCGTCCATTATAGATGAATGTGGTGACGTAGGACAGAATGTCCTAACAGAACGTTGATGCAAATAGAGAGGTGGAGGTAAAATGCATGAGAATGGTGGTGTTTATTCCAACTTCTTGATGAGGTGTACTTAACAGAGCAAGTTAATGTTTCACAAAATCTTATGTTGCCAGTTAAGTGTTGTTAATTTTACACAATGGTAATAATGTTGCGGCCCAGAACCAATGAACATCACTTTATTAAACAGCAGGAATTTTATGATGACACCGATCGGGTTGTTGTTAATTCTCACGTGGAACTCGACTTGATGACTTTTGATTGTCAACACTGTGTTCTTAAAAGGGTTTATGTTGTGCACAGATGTGTGCCACAACAGGTGGTTATAATCCGAGTTGGTGACGTAACAAAATGAACTGCTGTTGCACTGGGATGTAGAAGCGATGCAATTTATTAGATTTTTCCAGAACAGTATGGACAGACAAATGGTCGATCAGGTGGCGTGTTCACGAATTATAAATGCAGGATTCCGCCTTATTGTAATCCAATTTTGGGTTGAAAATTTGTAGACGACTGCTTGCACTAATTTGTGGCTTACTAAGTTGCTGTGCGTAGCCCAAAGGTTAGATGGTTCTGGAAGCCGTCATTATGACACGTGTAAAGTTGAACAAGGCCATTCCAAAATGGTGGATGGGCAAACGACTGTCTTAGGATCAACCAGCAAAATTCAAGTGATGATACGATGTCTTCAATGATGTTTGGTATCACAATTGGCGGGGTGACAATACGATTAAATTGCAGACGTGAACCACAAACTAGAAGTGTGTTTGTGTGGAACACATGGCGACTGGTGCTGCTGTCGGGAATAATTTTTGGACGAAGAGGCAAACGTGTTGTGTGGTGTGTGGCTGCATGCAATTTTTTGGTTATGGAAACTATTGCATGTGCAACGAATTCATAGGTGTTTGGGGCGTATTGGTGGAGATGGTGTGTCTTATGGGAAGATGCACGTGGTCAGGCCTAATGATGAACGGCCAACCGCGTGTAAAGTACAGTTATCCTGCCCAGTTGCAACGTTCTGTAAATTTCCAGAAAAAAATTGAGAATTTTCCTCCGAGTTATTTCCGCGAAAGCAAGCAACTTACCATTTGGTGCTGCAATTATATTTCGAAGAATAGGAACAAATGGTGTTAACAATTTTATTCTTGGAGAATTAATAAAATTGTGTACAGCCACACTTTCGAGAAGAAGTTTTATGACTTCTTCGTTATTCTCCTTTTTTCGGCTTGTTGCCTCTTCAGAATTTTCTACTGCAATGATTTTCGCAATCATGGCGCCTTTTTTTTTGCAAGCAAAATGTCAGATTTGATCAGCGCGGTGCCGACAAACATTTGGACGGCGTTGAACAGCTGATTAAAATACAGCGGTGTAAAGTGAAGGTGATCCTTCACGTTCGGCGCATCGAAGGGTGACATAACAAACCCGAAAAGTTACCGAAGACCAGTCGCAGGTCCACTGATTCGGGAAGTCAGCCTTAATATGCCGCATGTGGTGGGGAAGAACTGCGACCCTGAGATTAATCTCACAACTACAAAAAAAAATCTAATAAAGCCGGGCAACTATTTCGCGGGGACTATATGCTGTAGGTCCTTCGCGTGATATTTCCCTATACTTCGGCCTTGCATGTCCTCAACTTCGTATAATGCGTTTCCCACTTTCCGAACCACTCTACACTTTGCGAATTTTCTACACAATTTCGCATTAATATTGCGCGAAGCATCGCTTAAGACAAAATTGCGTCTCAGGATTTCTTGTCCTGGTTTAAAATCTACCTCTCGAGATCGCGTATTATATCGGGCCGCCGATTTGTCATAAGAATCATGAAGTTTTTCCTTGATCGTTTTCCTGACTATTTCCAGCATGTTTTGTTTCGGTATAATTTCAACAGCTCCGTCTTCAAGAGTTCCTAGTTTCGTTGACAAATCATATGCGCTGGCGTGAGTGACCATATGCGTTCCAAAGAGTGCAAAATAAGGCGAACATCCGATTGATGTATGCACAGTAGACCTAAGTGAACATTCGATGGCCGAAAGATATCGGTCCCAATCTTTTTGGTCTTCGGATACATATGACCGAATCGCCGCTATGATTGTACGATTTGCGCGTTCCGATGCATTCGCCTGTGGCGAATACACGGCATTTCGCATCGGTTGACAACCATATCTTTTTAAGAAACTAGTAAACTCTGAAGAAACGAATTGTTTACCGTTATCCGAGTGAACTATCTGCGGTACACCGAATTTATGAAACACTTCTGCCTCCAAAAATCGAATGACGTTTCTCGAATTAGCTTTCGCTAGCGGTTTCAGCAAAATAAACTTCGTCAAATGATCTAAGACGATGAAAGCATAAGTATTGCCTGATTTCGATCGCGGAAATGGTCCGATAAAGTCTATAAAAATTTTCTGCCAAGGCCTGTCAGTCACAGTTTCACATCCCATCTTCGGGCGTAAGATTTGATTCGGAGCTTTTGTCTCCTTGCAAACAATACAAGAATTTATAAAGTCACGAATTTGACTTGCCATTTTCGGCCAATAGAAATACTGTTTAAGCCCCGCGATGGTTCTACCTATCCCACAATGACTGCTTACCGAGGACATGTGTGCTTTTTCGATTAAAGATCTGGTCAAATCTGAAGGAATCCATAACTTCCATATGAAATTCTCATGCACCTGGGTGCCATCCGACGGGATTGTCTTTTTATAAACGAAAGAATCGCAAATTTTTAAGTCTGGAAGACTGTCCTGGTTTTCTTTGACCATATCGATTAACTTCAAATACTCTTCACTCTTGAATTCGGGTGACTCTAAATCGACTAAAGGTTTCTCATCCACAAACATGTTAAGTTCATCCATATGAACACGCGATAAGGTGTCGGCGACCACATTTTGGGAACCTTTTCGGTGTTGTATCTCAAAATTAAAGGCTTGGAGTTTTAGGCTCCATCTTGCCAACCGACCACTGAGATCTTTCTGTCCCATCAGCCATTTCAAAGCGCTATGGTCCGTTACCACCGTAAAGGGCATAAGTTCAATGAACGGTCTGAACTTTTTAATTGCGCTGATAACGGCCAAGCACTCCCGCTCAGTTACGCTATAATTCCGTTCAGCCTTGGATAACTGAGCGGAATGAAAGGCGATGGGACGTTCAAGACCTTCAGCGTCTAGCTGGTATAAGACGGCACCAATCCCTATGTTGGATGCGTCGCATTGGACGTAGAACCGCTTATCGAAAATTGGATGACTTAACACTGGGCTTGTAGTGAGAGCTGCCTTAAGTTTATTGAACGCTTCAACTGCTTCTTCGTCAAAGGAAAACTGTTTGCCCTTCTTCAAGGTGCGAGTAAGAGGAGTTGTAATTTCGGCATAATTCCTAATAAATCGCCTAAACCACGATGCCATTCCTAAAAATCTACGGACCTCACGCGTATTCTTCGGTACTGGTATGTCGGTTATTGAATCAATCTTTGAAGGGTCGGGCTTTAATTTCCCCTCACCGACGATGTATCCCAAGTATCTCAGCTGACGTCGACAGAACTTCGACTTTTTCAGGTTTATGGTCAGGTTTGCTCTGGACAACATCTCGCCTACCTTGCTCAACAGATCGACATGAGTCTCGAAATCTGGAGATACGACCAAAAGGTCGTCAAGGTATACGAAGACTTTGTTCTTCAGTTCCGGTGAGATCACTTTATCCATTAACCGACATAACCGTTGGGCAGCGTTACACAACCCAAACGGCATGACGGTGAACTGATAATGTGGTCTCCCCGGTACTGTGAACGCAGTCTTCGGACGGCTATCAGCTGCCAGAGGGACCTGCCAAAACGCGTCTTTCAAGTCGATGCTTGAGATAAAATATGTGTCTTGTAAGCGTCCTAGCAAAGAATCTATAAAGGGTAGTGGGTACGCATCCTTAATCGTAACGTCATTCAGTTTCCGCGCGTCCAAGCAGAGCCTATTCTTCTCTCCTCTGCGTACGAGCGTGACCGGCGAATTCCAAGGACTAGTACTGGGTTCTATCACACCTAACTTTAGCATGCGATCAAGTTCCGAATATATCAAGGATTCAACAGCTGGAGACACTGGGTAGTGGCGCTGTTTAATCGGAGGAGCATCTCCCGTATCTATAATATGCTCTTCCAGATTTGTCTTCCCAAGACCAAACTGTTCAAAATCTTTGAAACTTTCTTTTGCTTTGTCAAGCATCAGCATTTGGTCTGGAGACAATGTATGCATATCAGAATCTTGAATATCGGACTTGATCTCTACACTGCTTACAAGTTTAGGTGCGACACTAAATTCCTTCCAGAAATCAACACCACAGTACATTGGATTCTCTAGACCAGGAATCAAATAGATGTCCATGGTCTCCGTCTGGCCATTGTACGTGAGCTCTACTTGAACTTTGCCTGAACACGAAACTCTCTGCCCATTAGCAGTACCGACACTACATTTATAAATTGGGATAACCTTCAAATTCAATTTTTCAATAAACGACAAACAATTTTTACCTAAACAGGTAACAGTAGCCCCACTGTCGAAGAGTGCTAATACGGGAATACCATTAATCAAAACTTCTCGGAATGGTCGAGGATCATTGGAATGAAAATCACAAAAATTGGTAGAAGATAACGATAATCTCTTCTGACATCTAAGTTTATATCTCTCACGAGCTTTCAAGATTCTTTTGGAAACGAAAATTTCAGGTTTTGTCGAAATTTCCGAGTTAAAAATGCGCTCGCGGGCCTTCCTGTAGTTCGCCATGCGTACATGGAATGGTAGGGTCAAATCAGGTTTCGTTTTGGCTAAGTTATTGGAAAGTCTGGGTAATATTCTACACGGATCAGAAAAGATTGGGTCTATAGAAGTGGAAACATCGGATGAGCTTAGTCAGTCCACAGTCTGAGTAGCTGTGGATTCGGACTTAGAGGCATTAGAAGGACGACTAATTTGTTTGCAATTATTGCATTGTGGAGTGGTAACCCCTGGAGATCCACAGCGGAAACAAAATACTGAACGATGAGAACTAGAACAATTCTTAAAAATGTGGCCATTGCTGCCGCAATTCCAACACCGCGAAGGCTCATTTTTGGAAACACCAGTTGGCTTCTGCCGTAAACGCAACTCCTCAACATCATGGACTAAATCATCAAAATCAGAATCGTTAATTTCATTTATCATTCGAGGGGGTTGGCCTGTTCTGAATCTCATCGACGATTCCCTTTCAAGAAACTCTTCAGCTTTCCTAACTTCATTTCGGAATTGTTCCACCGAATAAAAAGTGCCACTAAATGTTAAATGGGCAAGTTTGGGTTTCAATCCAGCTTTGAGGATGTCTATAACTTCAAAATCTTTCAAAGGTTCCCTTAATTGAGTACGCAGATTATTTATAGCGTCTATATATTGTGTAGCAGACTCATCTCTCCCCTGCTTCCTGTCCATAATCTGCCTCATTACATCAAGATTTGATTGAAAACGCTGGAATTCCCTAACTATACACAGCTTTAACATCTCCCAGTTCAAATTTGGATATTGACGGATCAGACCCCAGTACCACTGACAAGGACGGCCTTCCAGTAAATGATGAAATTCATCAACCAATTCTTGTTCTGGGCAGCCATAACTATTTCGAAGCCTTTCTACTCGAAAGATGAAATCTTCGACATTTGGTGTCTTTGGGGTAGCATCAAACTTAATGCCCCACTTACTGAGATATGGATACCTGGGCCTACTAAAATCTTCCCTATTTCGATTTGGAACTTCCTGGTTTCTACTACCCGATCCTGCATGTCTGGTATCGGTTTGTAGTGGTGGCAAATCATGAGGCCAATCAATGCTTTGAGAATGTGGTTCTTGTCTGTTAATAGGATTAGCTGGAGGAACGGAAGATTGAGAAAAAGCAGCTTGAACTGCAGCAGCAACCGCTTTCTGCATTTCCTTTTTCATGGTTTCAACCATTGATGCTTGGGTGGCCTCTAAGGCGGACTGAACTACCTCAAGAACTCCTGTGCTACTAAGTCTTTCAATTTGCTCATCATCATTGCCTCGAATGGTCAAGGGACTAAACGAAGGCCTAGTAATTGTACTTGGTTGCTCATTTACTTGCGAAAGAGTAGGTGGACTTGCAAATTCGTTTGGTGTAGGCGGATCATTGCCATCAGCGCTAGCTGGGATACCTGATCCGGTACCTGGTTCTGTTCCAGCAGCTTCTCCTACTGCTTGGCTTGTCGACCTGGTAATAATGCTGTAAGTTTTTGGCTTAGCACCTGTAGCAGGCTGCATGATGTCCCACAAATCAACAAAAGTTACAAAAAAAAATGTCCTTGTACTACTCAGTCCAACAAGAAATTTCAATGAAAAGCTCAAAATCCAAAAATGTCTTCTCTAATGACCGACAGGTTTTCAAAAAGGTAGGTATGATACCATAAATTCAACAAAAATACCAAAGATATATAGATGAAACAGTCAATCACGGTTACTGCCTTAAGGTTCCGAAAAGTCCAATATAGAAAATCTCATACGCAACAAAACTCAATATGAAAATTTAAATGGTTCCAACAGGTCAGGTATTTCAAAAAAAGGATCGAACCAAAAAAACAATAAATCTTGCAAAGTTTCTCATAAGCAGGAAAAAAAAAACTCAAAAATCCTGAAAAACAGAATAAATTGAGACAGTAGATTATCTAGGCTGTGGTAGATCAGGGTAAAAGTTTGTAAGTCCGGGTAAAATTAGTTCGAATAATATTCGAATAAAGTCTTGGCTGGTAAAAGGAAAATAGAACTTCGATAGGCTCTTCAGTTCTCTTCGCCTACCCCTATTGTTCTATGGAGTAGACTGTTCAAACGTAGGAGTGGTTGTTGCCGGTTAGAATTTCCTCAAAAAGTTTCTCGAGGTCTCTTCAGTGTATCCTTAGTTAGGCATAGAACGGCTTTCTAAAGAGACACTGGGAAATCGACAACCAGACAACAATCCGTCCTACGGAAAATGCTCCAACTCAAGGTTGAGCGCTGCCGTCCGAAGGCTCTCCAGACTATACCGCCCCTACAACCTTAAGGTACTTCAGCTGACCTCGAGTCGAACTGAAGACCAGTCTTCGGGTACAGTTAGTCCAGTTCTGTGTACACCCTGTGTGTACGTGAAAACAAACAAAAATATATTACTACTTAAAGCTTATATATTTTAAAAGTAAGAACTAGCAATCGGTAGTTTGAGCCTATCAAACCCCTCCTGTAGTCTTTTAAAAACAAAGAAAAAAAAACAAAAGTCTTGTGGGCGACGACCCTATGCTTCTAGCTATCTGAATTGGAATAGTAATTCTACTGTAGAAAACTTCAAGCAAAGTGTATAGTAAAATAGCGAAGGCCCCTTTACTATCAAAAGGTCCCGAGAAATTCAAAAGTAAATCTCACACTCGACTAAAATCTCGAAAATTTCACCAGGTTCCACGACGAAGTGCTATATACAATTCTCAAACCGGAGACAGAAATAAAAAAGTTGTGCCAAAAGAATTCGTTAGTGCAGGTGCCAAAAAAACTGGGTAACTCACTATGTCTTAAACGTGCCAACAATCGAATCAATATCAATAATTTTAGTGTCAATAGTTTTTAGAAAGAGTTCAAATAATTGTAGATCAGAATTTTCATAAAGTTAAAGGTAATTAGTAGAAGGTTAAGGTATCAGCCAAGATAAAAAAGAATAAACAACAACAACAAACAATCTTCATTATCTTTGAAAAGCGCAGTCAAAAATTTTTCCCAAAAATTTCAATTCTAATAAATCAATATATTAAAGTATCTATAATATCGCAAATCATGCAAATGATCATAAATAATCAACTGCAGATGACAATATATTACAAAGCTTTAAAGAAAGTCGAAGTATGAATTCAATAACGCAGAAGTTTTGTCACAAAATTGCAGCTTGACATAAACTCAGGCTTGCAAGACGACTAAAACTCTTTTCCTTTAAGATGGAATTCAAGAAATGATGTTAAAATTTAATTGACCTTAAGTCGCAATTGGTATGTTGTAATATAACAACAACTCAAGACATACTGAAAACCAATCAAACAAAAATTCATACACCTAATGTTCAGGAACAATTCCCATTAAGGGGAGTTGAACCTAAGACATCGGCTTGTACGTTGGGCGCCATTTTGTAATGTGCCTGGCAAGTATGACCTCTATTGGTTACCAAGGTGGCAATGGCATTTGACTATTTTGGCTCCGGCTTAAGCTCTAGCGGCGAGGAGGTGCACTTGGGCACATACAAAAAAAATATATCAATTTATAAGAAAACCAGGAAAAGCCTTGTTGTTGTATTGAATTTGGTTGTTGTTGTTGTTGCTGGTACCCTAGGTGGAATTTGGGTACCCTCTGCCCTCCCTATGGGTTCCTAACATGAACCCCCTAATGGGCCTCTGAACTAAGAGGACCCCCAAAATATTTTCTTCACTGACCCTTATACCTTCTTACCTTACCGATTCATGATTACATTCTACTCAAGCATGTTCATTTCATTCATGACTTCAAACAATTTATTGCGCCTAAGTAGGGCTCAAACAATTTCATATAACTTATCTTAACTTATTAACTAAATTAAGCTTAAGTTAATGATAACAGGTATTTCATTATACAACTTGTTCATCCTTAGGATGAAATATCTTTTAAAGTTATTTAAAATCTATATAATTAAATATAAAGCAAAAATTAATAACCGGTTTGGTCTTCCCATCAATATGTGCCAATTTGCACAAGCGATATGGTAACATTAAAATTTTTCCCTGCCTAGTCGAGCTCGAAAAGATAAGGAAATGATTTTTTCTATCTCAAAGACAGATGGTGTTGTTATTTTAGATAATGGGATTACCAAAGCAAAAGTTGGTAAACATCAACAAAGATAAAAGTTTATGTATAAAAAGAAATCAGATTAATTACAATTCCTATAAGCCTAAAAGTATGCTTCAAGGAAGCGTAATTTAGATAACTTTGCAAAAGATTAGATTTCAGATAAAAAAACAAACTATTAGTTAAACTGAAATAGGAGTCTGTGTATAGCAGTATAAATTAGAATAATACTATAGATCAGATAGATGGCAAGAAATAATCGTATAAGATTGTATAGGAAAGAATATAAGGCTAGGGGGTATAAATAGGAAATCGAAAAGGTATATATCTTACAACTAGACAACAGGTGAATTGTATAATTGCAAAATATAAATATGAATCATTTAAAAGTCAATAATCATTTAACAAAACTTTTGGACCACGTATGGTAAACCATGCAAAATGATATACTATGGCTTCCCATTATACTGTCCATAACTTTTCTTTCAATATTTTAAGACTTACGCAAACTTCCTATACTTATAACTCTTGTGTGTTCATAAGGCTGGATGAATGATGTAAACGTCACGGCTGTTAAATCGTTGTTGCTGCCAGATGATATTGATGTTATTTACCACTGCTTTTGCTGCCAGATGTAGACGATGGTAGGCTGGACTTGTTGTTGTTGAACAGTTGTTGATTCTTGCAGTTACTGTTGCTGTTGACTGCGTAGTGGGGACTTCAGTTCCGACGAGATAATTTTGCTGGTAACAAACACTGCTTTTGTTGACTGTTGCCTTTGTGATGAATAAAATGAGGGATGTTGTTTGTTGATGACGATCACTACTGCAGAATTCTGTTGTGGCCAAAATAATTTTGATGATATTTAGCGCTGTTGTTGTTGACTATTTACCACTGTTGTTGTAATGAATACGTTGAAAGCACTGCCGTTGTTGACTATTGTTGGAGACTATAACAGCTAACTATTGCCTTTATAGCCTACAATTGAGACCGTCCATTATAGATGAATGTGGTGACGTAGGACAGAATGTCCTAACAGAACGTTGATGCAAATAGAGAGGTGGAGGTAAAATGCATGAGAATGGTGGTGTTTATTCCAACTTCTTGATGAGGTGTACTTAACAGAGCAAGTTAATGTTTCACAAAATCTTATGTTGCCAGTTAAGTGTTGTTAATTTTACACAATGGTAATAATGTTGCGGCCCAGAACCAATGAACATCACTTTATTAAACAGCAGGAATTTTATGATGACACCGATCGGGTTGTTGTTAATTCTCACGTGGAACTCGACTTGATGACTTTTGATTGTCAACACTGTGTTCTTACCAGGGTTTATGTTGTGCACAGATGTGTGCCACAACAGGTGGTTATAATCCGAGTTGGTGACGTAACAAAATGAACTGCTGTTGCACTGGGATGTAGAAGCGATGCAATTTATTAGATTTTTCCAGAACAGTATGGACAGACAAATGGTCGATCAGGTGGCGTGTTCACGAATTATAAATGCAGGATTCCGCCTTATTGTAATCCAATTTTGGGTTGAAAATTTGTAGACGACTGCTTGCACTAATTTGTGGCTTACTAAGTTGCTGTGTGTAGCCCAAAGGTTAGATGGTTCTGGAAGCCGTCATTATGACACGTGTAAAGTTGAACAAGGCCATTCCAAAATGGTGGATGGGCAAACGACTGTCTTAGGATCAACCAGCAAAATTCAAGTGATGATACGATGTCTTCAATGATGTTTGGTATCACAATTGGCGGGGTGACAATACGATTAAATTGCAGACGTGAACCACAAACTAGAAGTGTGTTTGTGTGGAACACATGGCGACTGGTGCTGCTGTCGGGAATAATTTTTGGACGAAGAGGCAAACGTGTAGTGTGGTGTGTGGCTGCATGCAATTTTTAGGTTATGGAAACTATTGCATGTGCAACGAATTCATAGGTGTTTGGGGCGTATTGGTGGAGATGGTGTGTCTTATGGGAAGATGCACGTGGTCAGGCCTAATGATGAACGGCCAACCGCGTGTAAAGTACAGTTATCCTGCCCAGTTGCAACGTTCTGTAAATTTCCAGAAAAAAATTGAGAATTTTCCTCCGAGTTATTTCCGCGAAAGCAAGCAACTTACCATTTGGTGCTGCAATTATATTTCGAAGAATAGGAACAAATGGTGTTAACAATTTTATTCTTGGAGAATTAATAAAATTGTGTACAGCCACACTTTCGAGAAGAAGTTTTATGACTTCTTCGTTATTCTCCTTTTTTCGGCTTGTTGCCTCTTCAGAATTTTCTACTGCAATGATTTTCGCAATCATGGCGCCTTTTTTTTTGCAAGCAAAATGTCAGATTTGATCAGCGCGGTGCCGACAAACATTTGGACGGCGTTGAACAGCTGATTAAAATACAGCGGTGTAAAGTGAAGGTGATCCTTCACGTTCGGCGCATCGAAGGGTGACATAACACATGAAATTAGGAGTTCATAGGCCGAATAACCCATTACAGCAATTGCATGATTTTACTCTACTATGGAACTCGATCTAGAGACGCATAATTTCATGTTAAAATTTCAGTGAAATTACTCTTGTGTGGGCCGAGACTAAGGAAAGGATCAAAGTCGGGCGGGGCCGACTATATGGTACCTTACACCACCACGACTTCAATATAAGCTGGCGAAATTTTTTCTAGACCGAATTGAGTTACATTTTCCAAATTTCAAAGAATGTCTATGTCCCGGTCCACACTAGCGTGAATTTCATTCAAAAATTTCATGAAATTATACGCTTCCAGATCGAGATCCATAGTAAAGTAAAATCATGAAATTGCAGTAGGGGGGAATTCTCTAAAAACGTCTAATATCATGAAATTTTTTAATGAAATTCGCGCTAATGTTGACCGTGACTATCCAATTTCGTTTTTGATGTGTCAACTGCTAGAAATTGGGCGAACATATATGAGAGCTATACCCAAATCTGAACCGTTTTGAAAATACTTTGGCGAACTTATTTCTAGTCCAAATTCTGTCGTACATTTCAAAATTCATCAAAATTGGGCATACATAGCAAAATTGGAGCACCAAATACCAAAAATCGGGCAAAAATATATATGGGAGCTATAACCAAATAACCAAATATAAACCGATTTCAATAAAACTCGGCAAACTTTTTTCTAGTACAAATTCCGTGATATATGGTAACATGGGCGCCTTCGCCACTTTTTTGTTCAAAAAGTTCTCATATCAACACCGTAATAGCTCATTAGACTAGCCATAAATCCTCGACTGGATTGCATTTAGATATACATTTTGGAGGATTTAAATGACAGTCAGCTGATTTTTGTTCACAGCACAATTACCAAGGTAGATGCATCAGCCCATCTGATCGAATTTGAAACGTCAAAAGAATTTTTTGTAAATTGAATTCGTCTCAAAAAACATACGTCAAATTACAAATTTATTGTTTAATACTGAAAATGTTAGCACATTATGCTACTAATGCTAAATAAAGAGGAAATAAAGAATTACTTTATCGCAATTTGCCCGTCTATAATATATAAACGAATTATTTTATCGTTTAGACATAATAAATATTAGTCTTGGTTGATTAAAATCAACTTTTTACATCAAAACAAATTTAATTTTTCCGCCTTGTTTACAAATTTTTACATTTTAAATTATTTTTAGTGTAGCAATTCTCCGATGCATCTACCTTGTTTCTTGTGGCAGCTTGTAACTTTTTGTATTTTCTAGCAACATGTTGCAAAAAAACAGAGTTGTATACGAGGATTTATGCCAGATTTAAAACAAATCCACTCAATAGGAGGATTTATTTGTGTATGGGAAATTTGGTTGATTTTGGCTGGATTTAGCAAATAAAACCTGATAATGTGTTAAATCCAGCTAATTTCATGCAATTTTTTTCATTGAAATCACTCTAGTGTGGACCGGGACTAATAGCCCATTTAAACTCTGTTCCAGAACTAAAAAGTTTTTACAATTTTTACCACTTTTACACATTTTGCGTTCCCGTACACAGAATTTATATGAAAATCGTTTACGACTTTTACAACTTTTACGACTTTTACCACTTTATAAAGTACGGGAACAGGCCATTAGATATGACTTCATTAGCCGGATTTATTATGAATGAAAAGTTCAAATAAAAGTTGACAAAATTGTTGCTAACGATAGAACTTTACGACTACTTTTTATTGGTCGCTAACTTACCGAAAAATATCGTTAACTCAAAAAATGAGTTAGAGAATCGCACTACTGGTAGCAATGTCAAAAAGGAATATACACTCTGTTCCAGAACCCGCAAAAATCTACTACTTTTTACTACGATAACATTTTTTCCTGTATGTTATCGGAAAAAATAGTAAAAATTAGTAGATTCTTGCAGTTCTGGAACAGACCAATAAAAATCAATTTTCGTCTTTTATTTCACAGTTTTCAACTTAGTTTTGTCAGCGTTCGACTTTTTTTTCTGGTTTTTCGTCCATTTTTGTCTTCATTGTGAAATAATCGCCAACCAAAAGTCGAAAAATCAGTTCTGCCATTTTTTACCTGCAGAAATTTGTCGGTAGCCTGTGGTCATGGTACAATTACTTATGTCCAATTTACATTAGCAACTTTTTCGTCATTTGGAGCTGTTTCGTCATTTATTTGCTAAAACAGGCAACATTTTGCGTCATTTACCATACAAAAATAAATTTTTCGCCAAATTTATTCTAAACAACGCACGAAAACACCATACTATTATAAGCAGCCCAGTTTTTTTTGTTATAAACTACCAAAAAATCCAACTGTTTTATGATGTCTTTGTTTGTTTGTGTGTGTTGTAGAAAAACAAAAATACTCAAACGATGACAAAAGTGAAAATAAATGTTTAAAAAACTTGCAAAAATTATGTTTTTTTGTTTTTAGAATTAATTTAAGTTATTTGATACACATTTGTGTTGTGAAATTCCTATTTCTTTGAATAAATATATTGTGTGCGTGTGTTTGTGTTATTGTATAAGTGTGTATGTGCGATTGTGTGCGTAAGCAAATGACGCAAAAAACAGATGTAAATACACTTCATTTGATTCTAGGATTTCGTAAAACGAAATCATTTAATGTGCATATGTAAATTGGACTTTAGGTAGAAACATAGGCGAATTGCTACAACAAAGCATCTTTTTTTGTAATGTAAAATGTCAAATTTTTCGCCAAATGGTCTCGATGGTCAGACTAGCACGATTTCAACATGGCGACGTCAAGTTTATAGGCGAGGGGTATGAAGTAGTGAAACCCATGTACATGGTTTTCTGTGTTTGTTGTGTTGCCTCTTCTTGTTCTTCGTTGCAAGATTTTTTCTTCAAATTTCTTTCATTTTTATTTTCTCAAGCAAACGTTAACAACAAAACAAACATAAATATATTTAATAAAAACATTTAATTAATGAAATAGTGAAAATTTAACTATTAATATTAATTTAATTATTAATGTTAATTATTTTGTGTTGTTTTTGGTTTATTTATGTCTTTTTTTGTTTTTATTGGTATGAGAAACACAACAAGCGCGAATGGTAAAATAAAGAGGACACGCAAAGATCTTAAATTTCACGTTAACGTGTGTGGACACTAACGAAATTTGAAAAGAAACTTTAACGAAATTGGTTTCATGAAGCCTTGCTAGTCTGACCATCGACTTACAAAATTATATGGTTTTTGTTTTGATTTTTCATGGCGAAGTCCTATTTTTTTGACGTTTTAGATTCGATCAGCTGGGCTGAGGCATCTACCTAAGTAATTGTACAATGCCTGTAGTAGAAGAGAAAGGCATAAATGCTCTCTTCCCTCTCACTCTCTTAAAAATTGCTGCCAGTTTTACCACTTTTGGGGTTAAGGAACGCTTTGCAGGTTAAAAATGGTAACAAATGGTAAAAATGGTAACCTCAGGTCATGATACAATAAGAAGGTAGCATTATCATCCCAGCTGATGGTAACATAATGTGTCAATTGCATTGAATTTATGTCAAATTTTGATATCTTATGTTACCAAAAACGGCAGTTGCTGCTACCAAAACTACACAAAACTTTACCCAAACGTTGGATGTGTTTTCAGCTTTAGTGCTATTTTAGGCATATATTGAATACTCTACCAGCTGGCGGAAAAATCTGAAATGTTTACCACAGGTAGATCTTTACGTCCTGATTACAAATATATAAAGTTTGTGGGGGGGGGGGGGATTTCATACTTCCCGAGATATGGGCCTCTGAAGTTCCGTAAATTCTCTTGTTAAAGTAAGAAAAAAATTTAAATTAAAAAAATGTTGTTCCCGTGCCCTAAATTGGCTCCTGTCCATAAGAGAAAGTCTTAAATCCCCGGCCGAAGGCCGGCTACTTAGAAAAAACTTACAATTAAAAAAAATCAGATTTTTTCCGCCAGCTGGAAGAGTATTCAATTTGTTCCCTATTTTACACGACATCGGGTTACGTTACGTTTGTCAATAATTAACAGCCGCCTATTTATTGTGTTATCAATTCACGCTTATATTATTTTGTTATACAGGAAGAAGAAGACCATGAGTTATATCGAGTAGTTTTGTGTGTGTAAAATTATAATAATTAAAAATAAAATATCGGGATATAATTATGGAAATATAAATAACCTGATAACATTATAAAAAACAGTTCTGAATAATTTACTTGTAATAAATATATTCAAGTTCAACGAATAATCTAAAATCGATACTACGAAATCCGTGAGACAAAAAACGAGTTGTGAAAAAGTAGACAGAAAAAAGAAGACTTGGTTGTTCAGTCATCATCATTATATATTTTTTTTTTCAATATACATTGTTTAAACACAAAAATAGTGTGTAACAAATTGTTTATGCCAACTTAAGTGTAGTTGTGTGCGTTTGGTGAATTGAATGATATCGTCATTAAAGTTGTTGGTTTAACAAATAGTAAAGTGTTAAATAAAAACAAGAATGTTTAAATAAAGAAATAAAACAAAAAAAGTTACTTTCCTTTGTCGTATTGATTCTCTTAATACCCGCTGCTACAGTGATATGGCAACACTACAAAGGTAGCAGGAAAAGAACTAGGATAAAGGAAGGCGGTATACAGAGTTGCCAATAATTTAATTGTTCTGTAAATATAAAAAAATTGTTGTTATGAATAAAATTGTGAACAAAAGATTTAAACAAATAAGAATTGAAAATAATTAAAAAAATAGTAAAAAATTACCAATAATATTCATACAATTGGAATACATTAATTGTGTTGTTATATATTTTCCTAGAGTTGGCATCTCTGTTAAATGAAAATGGCGTACGGTTCCTCCTTTTGTTATCCCGTGCCTGTGCTGGGAACTTTATAAATTTCGGAAATTGGTCCACAAAAAGTGCATATAAGAAAAACATTTTTTGTTGCAATCCCTTTTCTTTTAAAGGGACACGGCGGTGTGGTGCGTGCATGTTTAGAGAATATAAATTTTTGCAGAATTCCATGGTAGCCGAATATTTCAAGATCTATAGGATACAAAATGAATGAATAAATAAATCCCAGACCTCTCACATATAAGCAGTGCCACTCAGCCAGCCAGCCAGCCATAGTGCAGTTGTGTGTAGTGGTGTGCTCTGCTGCTTGTGCCGTGTATGTGAAGGGTTGAATATTGTGCGGATGGTTCAATTTTTTGTTGTGTATATGGTCAAAATTTGTTAAAGAGAAACCCACAAAATCATATTGAAGAAGGTGCATATTGGCGATTCCGGGAAACGACGACGAAAGAGACACATTTGATCACATTTGTTGTTGCTGTTGTTTTATTATAACACAACATATACGTTGGGAAAATGCCTAGTGCATCGTTTACATCGTCGCGCTCCTATGTGCGGCGTTCCAAACGAAAGGGTGCCAATCGCATAGCTTTGCCTAATCGTCCGGTTGGTAAGTATTACTTTGTATTATGTTTTTAATGGTAAATGTATTGTATTGATTATTTGTATTTGAATTGAACTCTAAATTTAAGACCACATTAGACATAAAGTCAACATTTGGTCTGTTCCAGAACTGCAAGAATCTACTAATTTTTACAATTTTTTCCGATAACATAAAGGGAAAATTGTTATCGTAGTAAAAAATAGTAGCATCTTGCAAGTTCTGGAACAGAGCAATTATTATAATATATAATTGTTCCACAAACAGCCCATAAGGGACAAGGGAGACTTCTCTCATATCAATGAGTGCACCCCGATTCATATTAGCTCCAAGATATGGGACCTACAGTTTATCGTCGAGTCCGAACGGCGTGTTTTACATGGCTGAAATACTCAGGAAATGTCGCCAACATTACTGAGGGGTATTTTGCACCGTTGAAAAGTGTTTTGATGTTGCCTGGCCGGGGAATCGAACCCAGGACCTTATGTGTGCAAAGCGGGTGTACATACCATTGCTCTATGGTGGCAACATTTTTAATATTATTGAATTTCATTAACCTTGAGCTTCTGCCCGTACCTTATCATTAATTTTTAATTTGAGCAAGAATCTCGCACTACCAAGTAATAAATGACCTGCGGGGAGTTTAGTTGTAGGCCCATGCCATCTCTCAAATATGATTTTCTGTTAATTATTAATCCAATAATGTATTCACCTCAATATTACTTACTTTTTGTATATGAAAAAGGGTAAGTCCATTTTGAGACTTGGTCTTGGTTCCATTTTCCATTGGCAGGTGGATTCGAATGTCCTAGCTACAACTAAGTATTTTTAGAGGTCTATATTTCCCGAGACAAAGCCGTCCCAAGTTCTTTAAGTAAATTATCGACTTCACTTACTTAAATGGAATCTACGGACCAAGATGAGAAAATAATTGGAAAATTCATATTTCTGGAAGATGCAGTTCTGATAGGGTACTCTTTCATTGCATCACACTTGTATTCGCAGACCACGTCCGCGCCAAGTCCGACCTATTGCGTTAAAAAAGAAATTGAGGGCCTTGTTCTCACTTCTCAGCTCGTTGCTCATAATCGGTTCGGAGGCTCTTGGGTTAGCTTATGGCCAGCATACCTGTCGACACGACGTTAGGACTTTTAATCTTCCACAAATATCATCTGCGATGGTGAGTGATACGCCAACTTGACAAACAGCGAATCGTACCGACTACACTAACTTAAATGGAGTCTAAGGGCTAAGCTCCGAAAGTAATAGGAAAATCCATATTTCCGGAAATATATGCCCCAGAAGTTTCAGTTCTCACAGTGGTGTTCTGACAAGGTACTCTTCATTACATCACACTTGTATTCGTAAACCACACTAGCCTGTCATGTTACAAGAGGTTAGCAAGGATTCTTTGTTTAATTTCCAAGTGCTGCCGACTAGAAACTTCAGGACCTTGTATCCACTTCTCCACATGGTAACTAATATGTGACCCTGAGATGCTTGGGTTAGCTTGTTGTTGTGTTGTAGCAGCATAAGTTTGATGCTGGGTTGGCAGCCGTTGGCCGGAACACTTTTGGTTCCGGGTCAATCAGGTACGAAATAACCCACTGCTGTGGGATTGCGGTCAGTTTGTGTTCGGCATTAGGACCTTAATCTCCCACAAATCTCAGCTACTAAGGAACACGGTTTTACGACCCTACAACCATCAGCGAACGCATCTTTGCCGTCTGGAGGTTGTGGAATTTCAGAAAGGTAGAGGTCAAACAGTTCCGGATATATTACCTCAGAATACAGGAAAGGTTAGACGTTAAGAACTAAAGGAAATATCAACCCTCCTTGGTTGACGCCGCACACATTGATTGATCCACACATTGATTACCTTCTCCACAGGTTGTAATAATCTTCCCTTCTCCCTGTTAACTATCGGGGTGTTCGACAAATTTACTTCTTTCTGAAATAAAGTAGGGGGATCAGAGGTGATGAAGTCAGGCGGATTGCTGATGGAGACGATAATAGGAAGATGGTCTGACGTTATTCGTCAGAAAAGGTGACAATAATGGTATATCTGTCGAACAGAGAGACTCTATACGGCAAGGCAGGACGGAATGCCTCAACTTGTTCCCTAGAACCATTGCTTACATTGGATAGACCTATAAGCCGATGTCCCCATATTTGTCGGAGAGATACTGAACAACTCTTCCTCCGCAATTCCGCAGTGCAGTGCAGTTCTTCTATTTGATGATTATAAAGATATCTACTGCCATACTATTCACCACCTGTTCAGCAGAAATGAGGCTCTCCCTGAACATATTGACCGATGGTGCTCTGATTGCGACCACTTACTATCTCAAAATATTGAAAGTAACGTTCGACAGCATGTTTTAGTCGTCCGCATAAACCACAGATATCAGAAGTAGGTTCTCAAGTCCTAGGCCAACATTACTTCGGTGCAGACCTCTTACAAAGCAATAAACCGGTCTACGGTAAGCTGAGCGGAGTCAGTACTTCATGCAAATGTTGGCACTACGCAGTGGATGGATATTCAAACCATGCAGAATCCAATCTGAGAACTGCAACAGGGTTTCTCATGACAACTCATCATGACACGAAATTTTTTCCGGTACATCAACACAACGAAATATTGTCGATGCAGTACCCGCTTGGGTGTTATAGGCGGACGCAGCAAGTCCAGGTTTCTGAATCTGCATCCAGGAACCAGATAACTGGATAAAATATAAATACATATGAACATATTTGCATTGCTACAACAACAACAATGATCCGAGTGTAATACCTAAATTGAATGATACTGAACTTTAAACTTCCATTGGTGAATATGTATTTTCAAATTCTTGTTGAAAATATGCTAACTATCTATACTAACGTAACCATACCAAACTCATAACTTTCCCTTTTTTTCTTATCCATGTCTAACACACTTATCTTCTCCTTTATTTTCAGGCAATATTATGGATCCGATATTACAAAATTCATCATCACAAATAATACAAAATCACTCGGTAGCTATTAATTCATCATCTGCGGCAACCTCATCATCTGCATCTGGTTCGTGTCAACCCACCTCAGCAAGTACATCGAATGCAGCAGGTTTGTCATTCGACTACAATAAAACAATAACAATTTTATTTATGAGTAATTTTTCTTATTACCAACCTACAGCTTCTGCCACAGGTGATATGTATGATGGTAATGGGCCCTCATGTTCCAAAGTGCAAGTATTAAATGCGTCCTGTTCGTCCTCTTCGTCATCATCCTCAACAAATATGGGTTTAAATCAAATGTCCGGTGGCAATGTTAATACGAACAGTGGTAACAACAATCCTTCAACGGGACAAATGTCATTATTCGAATATGTTGGAATGCATATAAATGATCCAGATGCAGGCACATCAAATAGTGGTGGTGGAGGTAATGGTAAGTAATATTGGGGGGTCACTCTGAACAAAATTCCCCGTGAGTTTTGTTATTCCTCCGTTTCAACTAAAGGAGAAAGTGAAAAAATTCACGGGGAATTTTCGTTCAGAATAACCCCAATTGTTTTGTTCGTATTTTCTAATCACGTTTGGGCAAGAGTTACAATTATTTGGGGCATCATCCAGATTGTTGTGGGATTTCCACCACAGGTTATTGGGATGAAGATTTCAACTTTTTAAAATTGGACTTCCGAATTTACGAAAATTCCCCAAATTCCAGTAATATTTTATCTGTCCCCCCTCCACTTTATTTTAATAATCACTAATAATTTCCAAATTTTCTTCTTATTACATTTCAGGGTTTTTGTCAGGTATTGGAGCATCCTCTACGTCATCAGGATCAACAGGTTCATCATCATCGGCAGCATCTTCCTCCTCCAATGCATGTGTTCACCATCAATCGCCCTACGATTTACGCAGTAAACTTCCCACAAGTAGTAGCCACGATCAATGGCCTTCCACATCAGTATTACAACAGCAATCATCAAGTACCAATTCCGGCAACAACAACAACACTTCCCCCACACCATCGTGCTCATCACACACAACGACGTCACAGAACCACAATTCGTCATCAATGATGATGACTGGAGTCATTGTTGGTCCCTCTTCGTCGTCGTCTTCTTCCTCATCGACATCATCATCTGCTGTCTCAAATATACTAAACAATGGCAATTCAGTGAACACTTCTTCCACTCAGTCAACCGCTGTTATACATGCACCCTCTACCAATGCATCGTTCCCGGTGAATAATGCACCCACAGGTGCACCACTAACACACCCGCCAACTGTACACAGTTCCATACCACAACAGCATTGCAGTGCCCTGCCAATTGGTGGTTCTGATGCAAATAGTTTCATGTTACCAGCCCGCAAAAGGTCTCGTCGTTTGTATACTGTAAATATGGATACAGCACTGATGTCACCACCTAATATGAGCGGTAGTGGTACAAGTTTTATGGGTCCCACGGCAGCCCAGTATTTGCAATATGAATTACCCGATGAGGTGTTGCTAGTTATATTTTCGTATCTACTGGAACAAGATTTATGTCGTTTGGCTCAGGTCTGCAAACGTTTCAATACCATTGCAAATGATACAGAGCTTTGGAAACGTTTGTATCAATCGGTGTTCGAATATGATTTGCCACTCTTTAATCCAGAGGTGTGTAAATTTGTGTTTGAAAAGCCGGAAGAATCGGAATATGCCAATGCATGGAAGGAAAGTTTTCGCCAACTTTATCGTGGTGTACATGTACGACCTGGTTATCAAAACAAGAAATATACTGGCCGTAGTATAGTCTTCTTTGATACTATACAAGCCGCCCTTGATTATCCAGAAGAGAGGGCAGCCGCAACAGGAGGAGCATCAACTTCAGCGGCAGCCATAAATGCAGGTCTCTCTAATCCCACGGCGGGGGGTGCAAGTGTAAATGCTTTGGCCAACATGTATGAGGATAATGTTCCACCATTGGATCATCCGGGTCCATTGATCTTCTTACATGCTGGCCATTATAAGGGCGAATACCTTTTTATTGATTCAGATGTGGCGCTAATTGGTGCAGCTCCCGGCAATGTGGCTGAGGCTGTGGTGCTGGAACGTGAAGCTGGTTCTACGGTAATGTTTGTCGAAGGCGCCAAATATGCCTATGTAGGATATTTAACATTGAAATTTTCACCCGATGTAACCTCAACAGTATCACATCACAAACACTACTGCCTCGATATTGGTGAGAATTGTTCCCCAACTGTGGATAATTGTATAATACGCAGCTCATCAGTTGTGGGTGCAGCAGTGTGTGTGGGTGGAGTGAATGCTAATCCCATTATAAGGAATTGTGACATAAGTGATTGTGAAAATGTGGGTCTCTACGTAACCGATTATGCTCAAGGAACATATGAGCACAACGAAATTAGTCGAAATGCTTTGGCCGGAATTTGGGTGAAGAATTTCGCCAGTCCTATTATGCGAGAGAATCACATACATCATGGTCGTGATGTGGGTATATTTACATTTGAAAATGGAATGGTAAGTAAAAAGGAACATATAACAAAGATCAAAGAAGAATAGTAGGTGCTCAAACATAGATAGTTAAAAAAAGAAAAACTGAGCTTTAGGAGTGAGGGTAGAAAAAATGCCCAGCTAAATGTTAAATACCAAAGAAAGAGAGCTGATGATTAGCACAAGTGATCTAGAATGGCATCTATTCTGGTGAATCATCCATACTTATTACAGTTAATTCATCGCAAACCCACGGCAGTGGGTTCTTTGTACCGGATAGATCCGAAACCAAAAGCGTATCACCAGCGACTGCCTATTTAGCATCAAACTTATGCTGCTACAACATCATGTTGGAATCAAGTATTCATGAGTTCTTTTGAACTTAACTAAAGATTGACATTTTTGGAATGTTATATTCACCAACTTTTTGTAAAGACGTTTTCACCAATTCTTTGGGATCTCAATTTTATGAGTTGATAAAACTCAATCCAAGCAATGAGTGGAGGTCATTTCTTCATCCATCTTATCCCTAATTTATAAATTATGTTTTTTCTTTTATGAGACTTCCTTTGGCCGATAACCCAAAAATTAATTTTTAAGCATATCCATATGTCTAACTCTTTTTGTTTTCTATTTCCCAGGGATATTTTGAAAAGAACGACATACACAATAATCGCATAGCAGGTTTCGAAGTAAAAGCTGGTGCCAATCCTACCGTTGTAAAATGTGAAATTCACCACGGGCAGACGGGTGGTATATATGTACATGAAAATGGTTTGGGTCAATTCATTGAGAATCGCATACATTCAAACAATTTTGCTGGTAAGTCACCCACTAGGCTTCCATGAATACCACTGTATTACTTTTCCATATGTTTTCTTATCACAGGCGTTTGGATAACATCAAACAGCAATCCAACCATACGAAAAAATGAAATATACAACGGTCATCAAGGTGGTGTATATATTTTTGGTGAGGGACGTGGTCTTATAGAGCACAATAACATCTATGGCAATGCTTTGGCTGGCATACAGATACGCACAAACAGTGATCCCATTGTGCGGCACAATAAAATTCATCATGGCCAACATGGTGGCATATATGTGCATGAAAAGGGTCAGGGTCTTATTGAGGAGAATGAAGTGTACTCCAACACGTTGGCCGGGGTGTGGATAACCACTGGCAGTACACCTGTTTTAAGAAGGAATCGTATACATTCGGGTAAACAGGTAAGAGAGAATATTTCATATTGTACTTCTTTGCAAAGTAATAACCAAAATATCCCTTCCACCAGGTTGGTGTTTATTTCTATGATAACGGTCATGGCAAATTGGAAGATAATGACATCTTCAATCATCTCTATTCGGGAGTACAAATACGTACAGGCAGCAATCCAGTGATACGTGGCAATAAAATTTGGGGCGGACAAAACGGTGGTGTTCTCGTCTATAACGGCGGCCTTGGCCTTTTGGAACAAAATGAAATTTTCGATAATGCCATGGCCGGTGTTTGGATTAAAACCGATTCAAATCCCACCTTAAAACGTAATAAAATTTACGATGGTCGTGATGGTGGTATTTGCATATTTAATGGTGGCAAAGGTATTCTGGAGGAGAATGATATTTTCCGCAACACCCAGGCGGGAGTGTTAATTTCAACACAATCCCATCCGATATTACGTCGCAATCGTATTTACGATGGACAAGCAGCGGGTGTGGAGATTACCAATAATGCAACCGCCACTTTAGAATATAATCAAATATTTAAGAATAAATTTGGTGGTTTGTGCCTGGCCAGTGGTGTCCAACCCATAACACGGGGCAATCAAATATTCAACAACGAAGATGAGGTGGAGAAGGCCGTTTCCGGTGGCCAATGTCTTTATAAAATAAGCAGCTATACTTCATTTCCCATGCACGATTTCTATAGATGTCAAACATGTAATACAACAGATCGCAATGCCATTTGTGTGAATTGTATTAAAAATTGTCATGCAGGACATGATGTAGAATTTATAAGGCACGATCGGTAAGTAGTATAAAATAAAAGTATAAGCAGTAAAATACATATAAAAATATTAAAATAACTGTTAAACATGGATTTACGGAAAAAATTTCGAGCTTTTCGATACGAGTTTCTATTGTAAAAATCGAATTTAATTCTTGAACTAATAAATCGAGGAAAATTGGAAAAAGTTAAAGTTTTTATTGTAGAGTTTTAGAGCGCTCATAAAGAACCGGACAATAGATCACGAATATATTGCCTGACGTCCAGTCCACTAGATTGTGGAATGGATGCTCATAGCAAATTTTGAATTTTTATTAGTTCGTTAAACGTAGAAATTTTATCAGTTTGATAAACTTGGATATTTTAAACAATATATTTATCACTTTGATAAACGTGGTTTTTTAAAGAATATTTTTATCACTTCGATAAACGTGGATTTTTTAAACAATATATTGTATTGTATATCACTTTGCTAAACGTGGATTTCTAAACAATATTTTTATCATTTCGATAAACGTGGATTTTTAAACAATATTTTTATCACTTCGATAAACGTGGATTTTTAAACAATATTTTTATCACTTCGATAAACGTGGATTTTTAAACAATATTTTTATCACTTCGATAAACGTGGATTTTTAAACAATATTTTTATCACTTCGATAAACGTGGATTTTTAAACAATATTTTTATCACTTCGATAAACGTGGATTTTTAAACAATATTTTTATCACTTCGATAAACGTGGATTTTTAAACAATATTTTTATCACTTCGATAAATGTGGACTTTTAAACAATATTTTTATCACTTCGATAAACGTGGATTTTTAAACAATATTTTTATCACTTCGATAAACGTGGATTTTTACACAATATTTTTATCACTTCGATAAACGTGGATTTTTAAACAACATTTTTATCACTTTGATAAACGTGGATTTTTAAACAATATTTTTATCACTTTGATAAACGTGGATTTTTAAACAACATTTTTATCACCTATTATTTTTAAACAATATTTTTATCACTTTGATAAACGTGGATTTTTAAACAATATTTTTATCGCTTCGATAAATGTGTACTTTTTAAACAATATTTTCATCACCTTGATAATCTAGGTATTTTTTAAACAATATTTTTATTACTATGATAAACGTGGATTTTTAAACAAAATTTTTATTACTTTGATAAACGTGGATTTTTAAACAATATTTTTATGGCTTCGATAAATGTGTATTTTTTAAACAATATTTTCATCACCTTGATAATCTTGGTATTTTTAAACAATATTTTTATTACTATGATAAACGTGGATTTTTAAACAATATTTTTATCACTTTGATAAACGTGGATTTTTAAACAATATTTTTATCACTTTGATAAACGTGCATTTTTAAACAATATTTTTATCACTTCGATAAACGTGCATTTTTAAACAATATTTTTATCACTTTGATAAACGTGGATTTTTAAACAATTTTTTTATCACGTCGATAAACGTCGATTTTTTAAACAATATTTTTATCACTTTGATAAACGTCGATTTTTTAAACAATATTTTTAACACTTCAATAAACGTGGATTTTTAAACAATACTTTTATCACTTCGATTAACGAGGATTTTTTTACAAAATATTTTTATCACTTCGATAAACGTGGATTTTTTAAACAATATTTTTATCACTTCGATAAACGTGAATTTTTAAAAATATTTATATCACTTCGATAAACTTGGATTTTTAAACAATATTTTTATCACTTCCATAAACGTGGATTTTTAAACAATATTTTTATCACTTCCATAAACGTGGATTTTTAAACAATATTTTTACGACTTCGATAAACGTGGATTTTTAAACAATATTTTTATCGATTAACGTGATTTTTTTAAACAATATTTTTGTAACTTCGATTAACGTGAATTTTTAAACAATATTTTTGTAACTTCGATTAACGTGAATTTTTAAACAATATTTTCATCACCTTGATAAGCGTGGTATTTCTAAATAATATTTTTATCACTTTGATAAACGTGGATTTTTAAACAATATTTTTATCGCTTCGATAAATGTGTATTTTTTAAACAATATTTTCATCACCTTGATAAGCGTGGTATTTTTAAACAATATTGTTATCATTTTGATAAACGTATATTTTTAAAGAATATTTTTATCACTTGGATAAACATGGATTTTTTTAAGAATTTTTTATTACTTCTGTGGAAGTGGATTTGTAAAGAATATTTTTATCACTTTGATAAACGTCAATTTTTAAAGAATATTTTTATCACTTTGATAAATGGGATTTTTAAAGAATGTTTTTTTTTCAGTTTATCAGTGTTAGCTGCCGATGATCCGCATATGCACTCTTTCGTTATTTTGTTGTACTTTCTTATGTCACTGTTGATTTCCTAGATGCTTAGCTCAAAAACGTGTTTAACTGTTTATTTTCTTTAATGTAATATGGCATTCCCAAATTAAATAGTAATCACACCCCTTTCTTCTTTTCTTTACAGTTTCTTTTGCGATTGTGGTGCCGGCACCCTATCGAATCAATGTCAACTACAGGGCGAACCTACACAAGATACCGATACTTTATATGATTCAGCGGCGCCCATGGAATCTCACACATTAATGGTAAACTAACTAGAGCTGTAAATATTTCATCATTTTACAGTTGTGTAACACACTTCAATCACCAAGCAATTCTTCTTTTAAAACAAAATGCAAAGCGCGAAACTCTGGCCATACTCCAAGCAATTAAAACAAAAAACGAAAACAATGTGTAAACATGTGTCCATGTTTCCTTTGTAACCCTCCCCCCTATCTTTGTCTCTCTATTTAGCATAGAATATACATATATGAAAATAATACGAAAACGAAAAAAGAAAACCAAGAAGAAACTATAACTTCAAATTATTATCGCGTTATATACTCTCACATATATGATAAATACATATGTATATATCATATGGCATATATCCACATCCTCTTCCACACCTCAATGGATGGATGGGTATGAGTGTGATACACAGTCAAACAACAGCAGCAGCATATTACGATAATAATGAATGATATATAGATATGTACAATATGTATGGTAGTATATAGCCTAAGATTATATCTTCCTTTAGAAATAGTTGCATATACAAATAGCTTATTTTTTATACACTTTATTATATTTAATTTAGTACTTATGGTAATGTTTATTTTACACTTTTTATATATTAGTTTGTTTTACTGCTACTATTATTATACATACACTTCTTACAAATGTTTAAGCGCAAAAATTAAAATTCACCCACACAACCAATTCCCCTTGGAAGAAATGAATTTTTCTCGAATTTAGTTAAAAGAACATAGTTTTTATCGTTGTTTCGATCCATCCTTTTTAAAGTGAGTGATCATACTTCTTATATTACATTTTTGGTATTTTCTAATTTTGGTGAAACTATTTTGGGCGCAATTAACAAAACATGGGTAAAATTCTTTGGCCGAGTTTGATTCTAATCAAACGATGTAACTGGGCGATTAACAGGTTTGCATTCCATATATTGTTTACTTTTGATTTTATTTATTTTTTCACCATTACTGTTAAAACAGACCTACTATTGGTAAAGATTTCTTTTATCGAGTAAACCTTTGCTTGGGCCCTACATGGAGGACCTAACTGCCGAGCGAACCTTATCGTCGTTCATTTAACATCTTATTTTATAACCATAGAAATGTCATAAAATATCATCACTATGAAAAAATCATCTCATTCATTTTGAAAAGAACAATTTAAAATATTTTGTAATATAATGTGATGTCATGAATGAACAATTTAGCCATACTAAATTTTTGACAGTACATTGCAGGATTTCTTTTAAATATTCAGCCCAATTATTAATATAAACTCCTCACGGGGAGTTTACATTCATATTCACCCTGATTATCTTTACAGAAATGGGTAAAACATATAATGTAAATTGTGTAAATGTTTTCTAATCGTTTTTTAATATTTGAATATTCTTCTAAACATATATCAAGTTCGAAGAATGGCTATATCATACCATGTCATTATTGTAAATAAACAATGAAGTCGTAGTCATAAAAATATGTTTTAGCAAATGATTATTTCCTCGTTACCATGGTTTCAAGATCAAGAGTACAGTATTGTAAACATAAAAGTATGATGTTAATTCAATTATTTTGGATTCGAATCTATAAAATGAAATCTGTGAAAAAAGAAACATATTCGATTTTATGATTGATGATGAAATAGAATTTTGGTTCCGTTATTTTCGTTTTAATTCAAATGCTATCACGCTCTTATATAAAAAAAGATCTAAATCAAAATAAAAGTTAAATATAAAATTGATCTCGAACAAAAAAGAAAACAATACGGCCCCGTTTTCATAAATGAGAAACAGCTCGGCAATCTATAATTCGCAATATTTAATTTCTAATTCGGGAATTCAATTTGTAATTCGATAATGTCGTTAAGATGGAAGGTCCATATCATTAAACTAAATATGAATAGATGGAATCGACATGATTGATCTCTGCTAGGTACACGAACTATTCGAAGTCACGGGTTATTGAACTTTCCACAGAACCGTTGCACAGTTGTGGGAAAAAATACAGATCAAGCGCGCCCAAAATAAAAGTCCATGTAATATCGTTTGTTTATACATAATTTGAATGAAAATACCTCTAGATTCTAGATCTAGCTATTCCCGCAGAGAATAGTCGATAAGAGACCATATTTTGATATTCAAGAGACCATATATAGAAGTTCAAAAAGTACTAAAATGGAAATTTTTTCATTGGAAAGGTGATTTTTTTTACCATTTTTCTAAAAAATCTTTTTTTATTGAATAAAAATACAACAACAAAGGATTATATCTATGAAATCTGAAGAATGTTGCAAAATCGTATATATTTGTATACCATCCTGGAGGGGTATAATTTGTCATTCCGTTTGTAACATATCGAATTATTCGTCGGATACCATGTCCGCCCGTCTGTTGAAATCAAGATACAGCAAGCAATATTTAGATAGTGCTTTTTTATTTGGTACAGAAGTTTCAGTTACTCCTAGGATTGGAAGGTACTACGATACCGCTTGATGTGAACTCTTTCAAATGATTAATCTACTGTAGTGACTGTATTTCGGATTTCCTATGGGTGGAAGAGCTCCACGAAGAAAATGATCAATATAGGTTAATATTTTTGTATATACCCAATATGAAGGTACATACATCCTGATAAAACTTTAATTAGGTGATGGCCATTACAGCCAATGGTATGTCTTATTAACAATAGCGGTATTCACTCATGGTGTATTTACAACTCTTGTTAATGTACTATATGTACCATGATTTTTTACAACGAAGTGTGAATGTCTTTTTTGTGAATATCGTAAACAAATCAAAACATCTTAACGTCGTCGTAAATCTTATCTTTTAGTTTCAGTTTTATTATACTTTTTTTCATAAAAAATGTTTTTTCTTGGCATCCATTCTTTTATTATTTTTTATTCTTTTTATTTTTTCTATTTTTCTAAGAAAAAAGTTCAATGAGAAGTTTTTCCTTGGCAACCTCATACAGCTCCGACGAAAGTGTCTGCGAAAACAATTTAAACTTCTTCCACTAGTATGTGTCGTCGAATTTCAACGAATGCACACACCAAAAATTTGGTTGGTCTGCTTTACAGCAAAAACAACACACGTCGTGCCAGTGTCTTCAATTAAATAAAAAAATAAAAAATTTAATCTTGGAAGCAAAGTGCGAATTTTGTCTAGGCTAGAGTATGTGAAATGGTACTGAATTGGCCGCGGGGGTACTTCGGTACTTTTTATAGTGAAATGGTACGGAAAAAAGTACTATTGTACTGAATTTTCGATCCCTGTTTTTATATCACAGAGCGGTACCTCCCGATTATGGGTATTTTAACAATTTATGCCACATTTTTCAACTGAAAGGACTACAATTTGGTATTTAGTCTCCATTGGAGTTATACATACATTCCCGTAAGAATCGTAGGTATAGGTCCACGTTTTCATATAGCCCTCATAATCGCAAATTTACCACTAAAATATATTATCGAAACCAGTCTAAAAATTTGTCAATAAAAAGGAGGCGTTATTCAACTCTGGCTGAAGTAAAACAATTTATTTCAAATGCAGTTATATTCTGGGGACCCTTTAGATGAATACTTTTAAATTGGGGTATGTGGTTTTTTCATTTTTGGCGCGCTAAATCGCTATATTTTCCACTGTTCGTGGTGGTCACTTATAATTCAAAAGTTGAAATATTCCATTTGAAATTCGAATTAAGTTTATTTGGTATTCGTATTGTTCCAGTTGTAAAACGAATTTTTCTAATTTAGATCATGTTTATATTATAGCCTTTTGCAGGGTTAACCTTCTTTCTAAGGTTTTATTTGAAATATAAGCAATGGAATTGATATTTGAAACCTAGTGGGTTTGTTAAATCCGGTTATGTATAAACGTACTATTACATTTGAATTGATGTATTTGTAATTACTTGATTTAAAACATTTTGAATAACAAATTGAGAAATTCGATTATCAATTGTAATATTTTGCGGTATCAATGGAATTTACAAATATTACATTTTCAAGTGAAAATTTTCAAATTAAAAAAAAAAAAATAGAATATTAATTTGATTCGCATTACAAATAGAAATATTCAAATTATTAGCCCGATCATGAATGTAAACTCCCCGTAAGCTTTGGCTTTCTGCCGTTGCAACTTAAAAGAGAGAGTGAGAAAACTCACGAATAATATTCGAATTAACTAATTAATTCGAAACTTAATAGGAATATTTTCGAAATCAATCTGGAAATATTCGAATTACATACGAAAACAAATTGTCAAATTTTTTACCTGAATTTATTCGCCTATGAGTAAATATAGAGCGCTGATTTTCAAATGAGATAATTTTAGATATATGTGGAACATGAAACTGGGCACTCACCTATCAGTCATGCTGTCGGGCCGATGAACCCTTTTTGTATGTGTGTACATGACAAGTGTGTAGCCGAACCTTCAGTCAATTCTCGAAATCTTGAATTAATGGGCCGATTCCGTACAGCGAGGCGAGTCATGTCGCGTCGTCTATCGTCTCTGCGACAAAATTTAAAAAATGCACTACGTACAGCAATAAAAAATAATCGTCGATAACAAGTTATTTTTATTTTTTTTTTATTTTATTTTTATTCGTTAGTAAAAATGAACGGCGACAGCTAATTTGTTGTCGCCGGAAAATAAACATTACGGCGACAAAATTTGACGTCGTCGTGCGACTTTTGCTATACGTAATGGAAAAATTGCAACTGGCAACGCGACACGACTCGCCTCGCTGTACGGAATCGGCCCATAATTTTAAATTGTTCTTTGTTCCTTCACAAACATTATTATTTGCTTTTGAAAATTGTATATTTGATATTTGAAAATAAACACAAGGTTTGTCCTTGTCCAGAAAATATTACTCAGTAACTTCTTTTTAGAGAGTAAAGCATTTTATACTCTTTCAAAGGAAAACATTAAAAAAGTAAAAATACAACATTCAGTAAAAATTTTCAATTTGATTAATATATACGATTATGATATTTGAATATTTTAAACTTTTGACAACTGCCTAAAGCTACAAAATGTTACTGAACAAAATTCCTTCAGTAAAAATTATAAGTTCTCTGTAATAAAAATTTCAAAACAAGTTTCTCAATTCATTCTCTTTTACTGAACATTTGTGTAAAAAAACAACATTCAGTAACAATTTGTAATAATTATTACAAATTATCGAGTACGCAGACACACTTACAATTCACCCAGACTGATGGGGGTTCATTTTGAAATCAAAACTATTTTGATTTTCATCGGTTTTCAAAAACGCATACATACATTCTCAAATTTTCGAAAATTTACACATCCTATCACAAATGCTGTAGGACAGACTGATAGGTAAGTGCCCGCTTAAAGAATGAAATCTCTACGTCATCTAGATGATGAGCAATTGATGCCCAAATTATTACGAAAATAAACGAACGAACAAAATTTCCATACAAAAACGGGGGTAACTCCCGTGAGTTAGTCCCAATTTACATTAGGCGATTTTCCTAGCGGCATTTTTTCTCGTTCTCTTTTAAACTTTCCTCTTGCGTCAATCAATTCTGTTTCGGCAAGTTTTGTTTTCAAAACATTGGAAATAATGTCAAAAACGAAAATATAAAAGGAATTGCCTGAAAATTGCCGGTACAACAAGTCCCAATTTACATTAGGCGAGTTTACTTGCGGCAATTTTTCTCGTTCCTTTTTAAACTTGCCTCTTGCAATTCTGTTCCGACAAGTTTTGTTTTCAAAACAATGAAAATATTGTCAAATACGAAAAATATAAAATGAATTGCCTGAGAATTGCCGGTACGAGCAATTTTTTTCCATTTCGATTCCCCTTACGTGTCTCTTCTACAGACTGGGTCTTGCCGCAAGTAAACTCGCCTAATGTAATGGGCCGATTCCGTACAGCGAGGCGAGTCGTGTCGCGTTGCCAGTTGCAATTTTTCCATTACGTATGGCAAAAGTCGCACGACGACGTCAAATTTTGTCGCCGTAATGTTCATTTTCCGGCGACAACAAATTAGCTGTCGCCGTTCATTTTTACTAACGAATAAAAATAAAATAAAAAATAAATAAAAATAACTTGTTATCGACGATTATCTTCTATCGCTGTACGCAGTGCATTTTTTAAATGTTGTCGCAGAGACGATAGACGACGCGACATGACTCGCCTCGCTGTACGGAATCGGCCCATAAATTGGGATCAAGCTGAGACTTGGTCAGTTTGTAGGTGAGAGAGGGTGCTGAGAGGCAAAGGGTTACCATATGCCTCACCTCTCTCTCCTACAAAATGACAATTGCCGCAAGTAAACTCGCCCAATGTAAATTGGGACTTGCCGCAAGTAAACTTGCCTAGTCCCAATTTACATTAGGTAGTATACTTGCGGCAATTGTCAGTTTGTGGGTGAGAGAGGGTGTTGAGAGGCAAAGGGTTACCATATACCTCACCTCTCTCTCCATCAAACTGACAACCGACATGACTCGCCTCGCTGTACGGAATCGGCCCATTAGAAAAACACCTACACGCTCTATTCTCGTCTGTACAAGAAAAGGAAAACAAAATAAAATAAAATTTTGTCGTGAGCAGGAAATACATATGGGCGAAAAAAAAGTGACAGTTGCTATGCATGAATATGTAAGTCCCGGTCCACACTAGCGTGTATTTCATTGAAAATTTTCATGAAATTAGGAGTTCTTAAATCCAATTCCACACTACAGCAATTTTATGATTTTACTCTACTATGGAAGTCGATATAGAGACGCATAATTTCATGCAATTTTTTCAATGAAATCACTCTAGTGTGGACCGGGACTAAAAAGCAAAACCGCTTTAGTGTCAGGGCGGCACAGGCCCCCTAAAAATGTATTGTTCATGTCTTACCGAAGTGCTGGAATCTACCTAATGCATCAGTTTTCAACCTGTTGCATGCCAATTTTGCATGTATCCTGCGTTTAAAATTCGTAATATCTGCGATATGGAATGGCAAATTAACAAAGCAAATGTTGTTTCGGAAGTCAGACTAAGTAGTAAGTAGTCGCTCAATCATATGGGACCTCCTTTTTATAGCATAACACAGTTTTTAAGAAGTTTTACATGGCCGGAAAATTAGCTGACTTCATAAGTGCAGTTGCAATTGTCGCATGCCTATATTTAGTTTTTATGCCCTCAGCATCTAGGCTAAAGATGACCAAAATTGTGCCTTATCGAAATAATGGTTTTTGACCCCAAGTACGTTTGGACGAAATCCGTTTCAGACAATTTGGAGTTGATGCTATCTATCTCCGTTCGCTTGTCTGGCTGGTGCGCCGTTCAACGGTTCAACCGATTTTTTTAAATTTTGGGTATTGTAACATTTTTTCCAAACTTATTTTAAGTTCAAAGATAGGCCATATCGGTCCATTCCTTCTGGTATCTCCTCCAAAAGCCCCAAAAATGCCCGCAGGAACCAACAAAACTGGGTAGTACGTATGATAAGCCTCGAAGGTAGAAACCGATTTGCTTAAAACGTTGTAAATCGTACTATTTCGTATAGACTTTGATTGTGTCGAAATATTGACAACATTTGATCACTCTTTCGGGTACCTCCCACACAAAGATTGGAAAGAGTCCAGTTTTAGTACTCGTCTGAAATAGTTTTTATATTTGTTGAATGCAAGCCCATACTTTCTACCAAATTGGCCCAAAAATTCGCTATAAATGTCAAAAATATTGTGTTTACTTCTTTTCTTTAGGTCCGAGGCACAACTGACTAGTATTTTCTTACTTGTTTTTATCAGGGTTTAAAATGCTAACGCCATATTAGCAAAAGCACCGAATATTTGCAGCTTTGTCTGCTAAAACTTCTCCGAAATATGTTTAGCAACAATGAACAACGGCAACACGTAGCAACAAATTTCAAAAAAATATTGCTAGTGATGCTGATGCTATTTGATATTGTTGCTATAATAAAAAAGCATCGCACACGCATACTCATATTTTGCAGCACACATGATCAACACATATCAGAAAATAGAATAAGCAACAAAGTTTCAACGGCTTAGCCATGTTTTCAGCAAACAATTGTTTTTGAGATCAGGGTTACCAGTGTAATTCATTAAAAATCACGATACAATTAATTCCAGTTTTTTGTTCAAAGGACATGTGAATTTTTGGTGAAGCCGTTCAAAATATATATTTTTTTTTTATTTTTAGTGGTGGCATTTTTACATTAAATGACACCTTTTTTATTACTGCGTTGGCAACCCTAATCACTAAAAACACCCTCTGTGGCTAATTCGCTGCGACGAATGGTCAGCCGACTGCTAAATATGTAGCGGTGTTGGCGTAAAAAACGAAATAAGCAAAAATGTACAAAAAGAAATATGGCTTCGGTTGCTTATTTAGCCGCGTATGTGAATATTGTGTAGCAGTTGAAATGTACAGCTAATGCTAATGTTTTTAGATGCTGGCTTTAAAACCCTGGTTTTTATTATACATATACATAGTAGATCTATGTACAGCATATGATGCATTGCAACACTGGATTTATTAACTAAGCAATACTCAGGAAATACATAAAAACACGACAACATTTCGAAAAATGGACACGGAGTTGTCTTACACAGCCTTGCATTTGGGGATCTCCATTTGCTAGAATATCAGAATCTGAAAACAACCGTTTTCAATTTCACGACGAATCCACTGTGGTTTGAAATTAGCGCCAAAAAAACGGATGGCAGCAAATTCCATTGTCATCTCCACAAATTACACTCTAACCCCCATTATTGTAAGTTTTCTTTTGTTATTAATAGGATTTTTCGAACAGATATTTAGCATTCCGGTTAACTTAAAGTTTAAAGTGATCATTAAATTTCAACGAGGACCTTCTTAGCCTTTTTAATGTGAAAACTCCAAATTGTTTTTTTTTTTGCGATTTCAAATCCATCCAATAGTTAAAGAAAACATGTAATAATGGTCCCATGGTACAATAATGATTCTACCATGGGTCCTAAATATATCAATAATAATATATATAATATAATTACGTATCTAAAGCAGATCCATCATTTCTGGAAAGGCATTTCAGACTTTGTTTTTTGTTAAGGAACCAAATTTAAATTGAAATTAAAAGTAATGACAATGGCAATATTCTTTAGCAAAAGATTAAACAACGCATAGCTGGCTATCGTAATAAGACAGCTATTTTACTCGGAGATCTTATGGTCCATTGTGCTCATCCAAATAGGGTGCTGAAAAGAGATGTTTTTTTGCTTGGAGAAGATTGGTCAAATTGACTTGGATACCATACAGCTGGGTTCATTGTGCCAAATCTGGCTAGCGTTATCCCGACATCTATGTTCTAGTGGTGGCATGATTGGCCAATTGATTGGTCGGAAACCAAAATTCCAAATTACTGAAAAATACGTTTAAAAATGCAGCTAAAATCGTCTAAAATCTAAAGTTGGTGTTTATGGTGTATGTGCGGTGTACCAAAACGGTGGCCTATATTGTCAACTTATGGATTTCATGATTGATCAGGAAAGGCTATGTTTTGCTTTCGTAATATCACTGTTTTACAGTTGCCATCGAAGTATTAGTCCTTTTGGCAATGTTTTAAACATGCGGATTTGGGAACAAAAATTTGTTGTCCATGTTCGGAAGTTTTAAAATTTCCCTCAGCCAAAAAACAGTAGTGCTGAGAGATTGTCCCATATACCTCACCACTCTCTCTCTCTCCATCAAACTGGCAATTTTGATTTGAGTTGAGAATACCTGTTTTATAAGTGTATACATTAGGCTGACTTCCGAAACGTCAGTTGCTTTGTATTTGTGCATGAAACTAGGGGTTCTTAGTTCGAGTTTCATACTAGAGTAATTTTATGAAATTGCAGTAGTGGAGAACTCGAACCCCTTTTTTCATGCACGAATACAAAGCAACTGACGTTGCGGAAGTCAGCCGCCTCACTTTCAAAAATACCGATAAAAACTAAGTTCTTTTAATATAAAAATTAACAAAAATTATTTCGTTTATATCATCTTCAAATTACAAAATAAACACAAACTTTTGTACATAAATAAATACCCTTATTATTATAAAATTAAATTTATTCTTTTATTTATATGTATACTGAATCTCTATACTTGTGTGCAATTTAGTTTTTCCCCCCAAAAAGATATAATCCAATTCCAATTTGGAAATTGAAGCCAATAATTCGTTTATGTTTAACCGAATTATAAATGTTCATTTATAAGATACTTACGGCACTCTCACTATCTCGCCAAATTAAATTAAAATGGAGAAGCTAAAATATAATGGAAACCTGATATGATCCTGAGCTAGCAAAAGTCTATTATTTTTGAAATTTCGAAAATATGTTCCCTTTTAAATTTGTTAAAGAAATAGTTGATATTTTTCAGGGGCTCTGAAGCAGAGCATATAATACGGATGATTAATTCATGTTATTTTTAATATTTGAGTTCTCGAAAATTATTTTTTACAATTGTGTTGTTGTATTGTTCGGCTATATGCTTTTCAAGTAAAAGACTTGATATTTTTGTTTTTCCAAGTATTTATTAATTTCCAATATTTCGATTGGAGTCTCCAATCATGTTCAGGGAATTAAAGGAAGCAATGGCTGTTTTCTGTCCAAAGATCTTTCTTTAACTTTCGAAAATTATTTTTTACAATTGTGTTGTTGTATTGTTCGGCTATATGCTTTTCAAGTAAAAGACTTGATTTTTTTGTTTTTCCAAGTATTTATTAATTTCCAATATTTCGATTGGAGTCTCCAATCATGTTCAGGGAATTAAAGGAAGCAATGGCTGTTTTCTGTCCAAAGATCTTTCTTTAACTGATTTTTTACAATTTTTACCGCTTTTACACAGTCGTTCACCACTTTTACTACTTTTGCAATTTGATAAAGTACGGGAAAAGACCAAATATGTTAACTTCGAAAAAAAAACATATCTCCGTTTTTGACCTCCTCCCTGTTCATTTATAATAGGGAGAGATAGTGAAAGTGAGAAATATCGCACAAGTGAATATTATTAATTGTTATTTATAATGAGGCGAAAGTGAGAAAATCTCCATCAGAGAACATTTGGAATTGGCCTGATATAATTACAATGTGTATAGTTTCATAAAAATAATTATATGTATGTATGTGGAAGACGTCATCAATACAAAGTGAGTACGCTATGCAACATAATTTTGAAAGTGATTGTTTGAAGTGCCCTCTTAATTGTTAAAAGAATATTTGCAGGGGATTTAAAAGGCCGATTGAGTGGTTCTTTTATACGTAGAAGACCTCTTTAAATGTACAGTCGAAATCGCCTATAACGTCGGCCAAGGGACCGACGGAATTTGTCGCTATAACCGATATGTCGTTATAAGCGATAGGGCTATAAAGGGCCCCAAAGATTTGGGACTTTTGGATATGGTCTTTATAACCGATATGACGTTATAAACGACGACGATATAAGCGATTTCGACTGTATTTTAACGCTAGAAGACCATGCCATGCATGCCGTTCATGCTATATAGAAAATATCACCAAAAAGTATGTTTGCATAGTGTATTTATATAATTGATGTATATTTCTACCCTTGGTAAGACACAAAATCCCAGTGAAATGTTTTCTCCTTTTCAATCTCCAAATTCTTATTTTTTCTTAGAACAAAGAAAATGTCCATCTAACTCTTTTCTTTTTACTAAGAAAATTACAGAAGTAGGAAGTGTGTAATGCTTGGTTTACATTTACGAAATCCTCTCGATTTCAACTGTCAAATCCATAGGTTAAACGTCAAATGAAATCCAGATGAGATTTCGTTTGACGTTTGAGCTATGGAATTGACAGTTGATATTAAGTGGATTTTGTAAATGTAAACGTAGCATAAGAAAGGTAGATAACTTTTTTGTATTTTATATAACAATTATAAATAAAAAGTGGCGAAAAGTAATTTGGCACTCCCTCTCTCTAATTATATTTAGCTATCGATCTATTATAATAAATTAAACACTAAAATATATAAAGAAATATGAGTTTTGTAAACTGATATCAAAATTTAGAATCATACAAAAAACATTGGTTATAAAATAAAATCTGTAACAAAAAAGAAATGAAACTAAATTAATTTCTAAGTAATTATTACATTTCAATTATACAGATTCTCATACATACTCATACTTCATTATCTGCAATGCCAATCATCATCATCCACCATCATTATAATCATAATTTTTTATCCCATCATAAATTTATATAAACAAAAGAAAAATAATAATAATAATCAGAATAAAAACGAAAACTCAATGTTTTATGTATGTATTTTCAACATGAAGATATAGTCATATATAACAAATGATATACATATATGCAAATATTATTAGTATTTAGTATTTCTAAACAATTAAATTCAACAAAAACTACACACCCACACACACACTATACACAAATTTACTTAAGAAGTAATAAATGTCACTATTACTATATAAAGAGAATAAAGAAAGCAGTAACAAGAAATAAACAAAATAAAAATATACAATTTGAAAAATGAATTACAGACTCTTGGTTGCTGCTAAAACAGCTTTTATTGTTCCAAAACAAAGAAACAAATAAAACATTGCACTTAAAAACCTTTATATGGATGAAATTAAACAAAACAAACAAGAATAAATAGAAGAAAAACAAACAACCAACCACAATAACAAATTATTTTGTGTCATTTTAGTTAATAAGTTTCACACCATTTATATATAAAAATAATAATATAACTAAATATAATAATGATAGCAACAACAATATGAAATATAAGAAGAAGAAATAACAACAACTACTATTACTGTACTACTATAATAATAATTACAATTTACGGTAACTATTATTACTAATAAAAAAAAACCAACCACAACAAACAAAACATATAAATAAGAATTCTTAAATATACAAACATTTGTTTTATTCATAGAGATTCAATGTAGCTATGAGAGATTTTCGAGAGGACATGGAATGCCTTAATAACTTGAGGGTTTAAGTTTAGATTTGAGGGCGCTCGTCTGTATTGGTCTATTGTGGTCATTTTCTAAGTATGAGAGAAACAACTATTGCATAAAGAGGAGTACCTTCTATCATATATTTAGTCAATTCCGGATCTTGATTTAATTTAGGACGATACTTATATACCCCTTCACACGATCAGAAATGTGCTTCATTCGTTTATATCCCGCTCTATTACATTGTTTGCCACATGGCGCAATATACAAGGTGGAAAAGTAGTGCGATTCTCTAACTCATTTTTTGAGTTACCGACAAAAATCGGTAAAATTAAAACGCAAAGTTATGAATGAAAAGTTCAAATAACAGCCGGTTGTCCTTGTGGTCATGACTACAACTGCAGATAATTTATGTAGCATTTAATTTGTATCTATACTTATATTCTCCTTTTTTCGAAAATAAAACAAGTGAGATTCTAAAGTTCACAAGAACGAGCGAGCGAGATCCTTGTAGTTCAACACTGTATCAGAACATTTAAAAGTAATATGTAAAAGTAATCACTTGAGAGCCACCTTGGTGCATTGTTGCATGAAAAAACTTATACAAAGTGGTATAGTAAGACATGCCGTTCGGAGTCAACGATAAAAAGTAGTTTCCATATCATTGAGATATTAATGAGTCACATATTGCACAAGTTCATTATTTTTCTGGTCCGATTAGGTATGGTCTGAAATGGTAAGAACCCATATATATAAATGTTTAAGACTTTGTCTTATTGAGCTTTAAGCTCCATTTTGTATTAATGAAAAATAAAGATTATTTGATTTCATTTTCTATCAGACGTTTCGTTGGTGTTTCCCGACATCTTTAGGGATAATTTATTAAATATATACAGGCCAATCATGAATATTCTTGCGGAATGCAGTTCTCGCGGAATAGATTTTTCTCGAGAGAACATTCCTCCTATCATGAATAATGTGAGAAAAATAATCATTGAATTTGGCAGCACTGAAGGGTCTTTTTCATACCTTGCGTGCCCTAATTGTTGTGAAAACAAAGAGAAAATGTTAAGTGTTTGTGTTTTTAGACAAAATAAACAAATTTAATCAAATAAATTACACTTTTACACATCAAATATATTCAGAAGATGTTACTTATTACAAAAAACATCAAATAAGATTGGAAAATTCCATGGAAACAGTGCATTGTGCTATGGAACTGCCACTATCACGAATGTATTAAAAACGAGTGTTTTTAATAAAAAGATGGCAAAAATTAAAAAAATATGAATTTTGAAATAAAAATAATTGAAAATATGCATTTATCCAGTGTTTTCAACAATAACGAATCGGTATTTTGTATGTGTAAAATTCTGCCATACCATCGTTGACCGGTACAAAAAGTTGAGAGTGAATGAGTTTGCAAACTAATGTTATTTTGTAAAATATGTTCAGTTTTTAATAAATTTCCAAACGCAAATTGAAGATTTTAGTATAAAAACCCAACAAAACTGTTTATTTTGCATGTTTTGTACAACATTTTTGGGAAATACCAACTTTTTTGAAAACTCCCTTCAGTTTTGCAAGGGAGATTTTTTGGAGGAAAACACATGTTTGAGAGCGTTCATGATACCTACTTTTTCTCCATCGGAATTTTTTTTCGTGCGGAATTTTTGTTTGTGATAGCAAAGAAGGGAAAAGAGAGAAATTCCGCACGGAATTTTCATTCATGATTGGGCTGATATATTTCGTCAAGTTTTTACATTTAAATTTGTCAAGTTGATAGTTAAAATTTACGACACAAAAATTATACTAAAATAAATGCAAAAATAATTAAGATTAAATGTAAATATCTCAGCGGTTTCTTAAAAACTAGGTATCACAGTGGGTAGAAAACACGACATATAGTTGTTCAAATATATAAAATAAACTACTTAAAAATAATAATAAATCACTGTTATATTCCTAGAAAATACAATCGCTAAACTAATATAAATAACGGCCATAATGAGGTTAAGCACTGAGGCGTTATTACATTACAAGATTGTGCTAAGCAAACGGAAATGATAAATTTGACGCTAATCACCTGGAATTGATAGCCAGAAATATGGTGCATATTAAAGCCGTTTCTACACGGTCTGCTTTTTACATAAGCTGTGTTCCTTTACTTACCTGAAGTTACCATTTTAACCATTTGTTACCATTTTTAACCTGCAAAGCGTTCCTTAACCCCGAAAAGTGGCAAAACTGGAAGCAATTTTTAAGAGAGTGAGAGGGGAGAGATAGCGAAAATGGCTTTCTCTTCTACCACAGGCTACCAGCAAAATTTCTGCAGGTAGAAAATGGCAGAACTGATTTGTCGACTTTTGTTTGAGATTATTTCACAAAATGGACGAAAAACCGAAGAAACAGTCGAACACTGACAACACTAAATTAAAAACTGTGAAATAAAAGACGAAAATTAATTTTGTATGTTTTTTCTGACATTGCTACCGGATCTACCATTTTTCCGTTCCTTTACTTTTCTGGTAAAAATGTTCATGAGAGAGCAATTTTGAACAATTTTGACACTTTTCTCTTTTACCACTCTTACCATTAAAAAAGTAAAGGAACAAAGCTATCATAGCGATTATGAATCTTCACGTAGGGAGCTACTCACAAGTGAGTTGCAGTTCACTTTCACCTGCTCGAGCTATTACGATTGAGCAGGGAGGAGCACAAAAAGTGAACAAGGGTTGACAAGTCGGAAAATGGAAAACAATGGCGCGACTTGTGAACCCTTGAAATAATAATTTGTGTTGCCATACCGTCATTTTTTGGACAAATAACGTTGGGATTATTAAATTCTTATTTTTTGTATACAAATTAAATAAATTTCCAAATTAATAAACATTTCTAGCAAGAAAATGCCAGTTATTAACAATCCACTGCAAAAGAACATGGATATTGGCAAAAGAAAATACAACATTAAAACAACATGGCAACATCTGTAACAGCTGTTCTTTTGTTTTGGCAGATATGTGAAAATTGTTTATTTACACTGAAGAATTCGTGAAATTTATTGGAAAATCGTAAAAAAGTGAACAAATGTCGTTTATAAACGTCATTAAATGGCTACAATAAGTAAATGTTTAATGTTGCATTTTGGGTGATAACAGAAATGTGCAAATTCTGAGGAATACCAAGGAAATGAAGTGGGAGTTGTTCCAGCGATGTTGGGATAACACTGGAGATCATTGATTGGTTCAAATGAGGTTCAGCATTTAAGGCAATTCCAAGGATTGTAAATACAATTCGTGAAACATCCGATATTTTCTCCAGTATAAGAACCAATTCTATGAATGCTGAGTATAATTCCTAATGCTTTCTTCAACGCTTAAACCAATTTAATTAGAATTCATTATTTCAATAAATTTCAATTGTAATTCCAATTTTTTCTTCTTGTTCATGGCATATGACAACCGGTAGTTAAAATACTATTCCAGGGAATTGCTTGGTGTAAATGCCATTCCACTGGGTTATCGACGATGACGTGATTAGGATCTCAAAACGGTTTGGATCTTTTTGGGGCAACAGTCTGGACTTATATTCCATCAAAATATTTGATTCTATTCAAGCATGAGTACAAGTGATCATCACCCATTTTTTCCAAGACTGCTACCCCAAAAGTTCCAAATCGTGTACATTACTCTCTCTAGGAACAACAATTGCAGACATAGGTTGCTCCTGATTGGGTCCTTGTATAGTTGTGAGTCGCTTTATACAGCAGGAGGAGGCATTGTGACTCACAAGAGAGCCCATTTGCTCTAAGTGAGCGTAAATTTGTTATCGCTCACAGCCTGTGTAGATGCTAACACGTTGTGAACAACAACAAATTTACGCTCATTGAGAGCACAAGAGAGACCCACAAATGTTCTCTGCCTCACTCTGTTATACAGTATGCACCTTTTTGATCTGTCCATACCTGAAAACTCGATTTAGGTCTTCCTTCACTGATACATACCACGGGCAACGCTTTAGTTACACTACTTGCTGGGGTGTTACCGTGAGAGCCATCCCAATCACCATCTAGTGGGTTGGCCGGACACACTAGGTCCATCAAGAATGATCTTCACGTTCTAGAGAGCGAAGCCCAACGATACAGGAGAGAACCCCATGCTCAACAAGCATTTCAAGTAGTTTTGAATAGCTTTCACATAGTCGCAGTTTCTAATGTAAACAAATATAGTGTGAATAAAGTCCACAACAAACCATAGTTTTCGCTCATCTATACTCGGGATATTGCAGTCGTCTAAATTCTTATAGGGCAAATGTTGATAGCACCATGCACAGCACTCTGCGTCTTTTAAAGGTGCGATGTCAAACCTAGTCATTTAACTCCAGTGGATAGTTACATCCCATTTTTGGAACTGAAGGTAGACCCAATTTTATACCAAATTCTGAAAGAATTCAGAGATTCAGACCGAATTCGTAAAGAACTCTGAAAAAATTTTAGCGGTGAATGTCCTAATCATTGTTTTTGTCGAAAACATATTGCTATTTAAAATATAAAGAAACTCTTATCACAATAATGTAGAATCTATTCCATTTCCAATATTTCGATCATCTTTGATGGTCATCCTCAGGGATTGGCTTTAAAAAACAAGAACATTCGTTTTATGCAACTATAAACAATATGGTAGAAATTTATAATAACAATGATATGTCTTTCTTTTTATAAGAATAAAAACAAAAACGCCCATTTGTTTTTAAATTTTTAAGTTGACCTCAAGCCAAAGAAAATAGCGTCCAACGTTCAACAATAACCTCACAACATAAAAAATGTCTTATTATTTTTTGTTACTTTCAACCTAAAATACAATTAATTATCATTACAGATACAAAATATTCGTTTTTTTTAAAATAAATGTCCACACTTAAATTTTTTTGTTCAACTCACTTTGATTTCGGTAGTGAGAAATTTCAGCAGAAATTTGCCTCTTTTTCTCACTTTTTTTACATTTGTAATAGCTAATTTTTTCACGAACGTGTGTTTTGCTCACCCTCTTGTTGTTTATAATAAGGGAACAGTGAGAACATAACATCACTCACGGCGATATGATGTTTATAATAGGGGAGGAGGCGAGAAAGAGAAAACTCACGGTGAGATGCCGTTCATAATTGGGCTGTATATTTATAGCTTTGTTCCAGAACTAAAAAGTTTTTACAATTTTTACCACTTTTACACATTTTACCCGAAAAAGCGTTCCCGTACACAAACAAGTTGTAAAATGTTCACTTCTCTTTAAACAAAAATGGCGCTGAATGACACTCTCTTTAAAAACTTTTTACTCGAAGAATTTGAGCGTGTAAAAAATAATAAAGTGGTTGCCGGCGTCTGATTGGCTTATACGCTGACTTTGACATTTGTTCCAGTTTTTTGACTTATTTTCCATTTTTCTGTTCCCGAACTAATTGAAAAAACTTTTATGTGAGAATAATTTTTTTACATTTCTCTCTTTTGCGAGTTTTACTATTAAAAAGTACGGGAACGAAGCTTATGCATAGCATCTGTCACTTTTTTCGCCCATATGTAATTCCTTCTGCACGGCACAATTTTATTTTTACTCGTTTTCTGTTGTTTTCGTTATTTATATTGCGTACAAACAAAACAGCTGTTTTCCTTTTGTTGTACAAACGTGAATAGAGCGCGTTCTATTCATAAAATGTACATGTGTATTGCCATATCACTTTGATGCATTGAAATTTCTCTATGTTTCACACCATTGGTCTGTTCCAGAACTGCAAGAATCTACTAATTTTTACTATTTTTTCCGATAACATAAGGAAAAAATGTTATCGTAGTAAAAAATAGTAGATTATTGTATGTTCTTGAACAGAGCCACATGTGTACAAAATTATGATCTAAAAAGTGACAGTCGCTATGTAAAATACAGTCCGTGTAGAAACCGCCTAATTTTGGCCTGTTCCCGTACGAATACCATACAAATTAGGTCTGTTCGAAAACTTTGCAAGTAAAAAGTACTTACAAGTTTTTGCATGTACTTGCAACTACAGTCGAAATCGCTTATAACGTCGGTTAAGGGACCGACGGAATTCGTCGCTATAACCGATATGTCGTAATAAGCGATAGGGCTATAAAGAGCCATAGAGATTTGGGACTTTTGGATATGGTCGTTATAACCGATATGACGTTATAAACGACGACATTATAAGCGATTTCGACTGTACTTCTCATTTCTCGTTTACTGAAGAAGTATGTTATCGAACAGCATTTTGTAAAAGTTTGTACAAATTTGTACAAACTGTTGGGTTATCGAACAGACCTATTGTGATGTGTTTTGGTACAGGGCATGGTGGAAAAAGGAGGTGTTACATCGATAGCAATATTCGGGGCCATTTAGTCGATGGTCAGACTAGCAAGGTTTGTTGAAACCAATTTCGTTAAAGTTTCTTTTCAAGTTTCGTTAGTGTACACACACGTTAACGTGAAATTTAAGATTTTTGCGAGTCCTCTTTATTTTACCATTCGCGTTTATTGTGTTTCTCATACCAATAAAAACAAAAAAGATAAATAAACTAAAAAACAACACAAAATAATTAACTTTAATAATTAAATTAATATTAATAGTTAAATTTTCACTATTTCATTAATTAAATGCTTTTATTACATCTTGTTATCCTTGTTTTGTTGTTAACGTTTGCTGGAGAAAATAAAAATGAATGAAAATGGAAGAAAAAATCTTGCAACGAATAACAAGAAGAGGCAACACAACAAACACAGGAAACCATGTACATGGGTTTCACTACTTCGTACCCCTCGCCTATAAACTTGACGTCGCCATGTTGAAATCGTGCTAGTCTGACCATCGACTTATCACACCAAACGTCAAATTTTGTTCACAATAACGCATTACTGTGAATTGCTTGTTTACATTTTGTATGTGATTTTATTCACAATTATGTATTTTGTACAAACTTTTACAAAATGCTGTTCGATAACTCTAAAGCCACACGCAGAAACTTTCATATGAAACTTTTCCATTAGTCCCTGTTTATACAGAGAAAGTTGATGGGAAAGAAAATTGAGTTTATGGGCGAGGGAGTAGAGAGGAATAAGAGGGGGTACACACACCTCTGTACTGGCAAATTCTGTTTTGTTTCGTTTTTCTTTGTATACAACCTGAAGTTGGCTGCAGATTTGTTTTTGCATTTTCTTTCATTTTATTTTCTCTGTCGAGAAACAAACAACAGCGGACACAATTAAAAAAAAACATTTGGAGGAAAAACTATTTTTTAAAGAAAAACAATTCGAAATAAGTGGAAATATCAAAATTAAAATTCAATTCAAGGGTTCCTTTAATAATTAATTGTTTATCACACACGTCCATTTTTATTTTTCATTACAATTTTGCCTTGGCTTTGTTTTTGAACGGCGCAATAAGAAAATGAGTGTGAAGAAGAATAAGAAAAATTAGAAAATTGACACAAACATGATTTCCGTGTCTGAACAACAAGGAAATTTTAAAAGAAATTGAGAAGAAAAATTTTCTTTCCAGTTTGAATGTCTAAACACGGTCTTATTTTGGCGTTCATAAGTCGAGTTTCCCAATACAGCAATTTCATAAAATCACTTTAGTATGGAACTCGATCTATAAACGCCAAAATAATGGGAAAGTTTCGTATGAAAGTTTCAGCGTGTAGCTTTAGAGTAACAAACTTGTTCAGTAAACGAAAAATGAGAAGTAGTTGCAAGTACTTACAAGAACTTTTTACTTGCGAAGTTATCGAACAGGCCTAATAACAAAATAAAGATTTTTTGATTGTTTTCAGAATTGAAAGTCGACTACGACTTTTTGAGTTTTCAAACCAAAAAGTCGATTCATCGAATCTCGACTTACGTATCCCTGTAAAGGAAAATTTATTTTATTTGGGCGTCAATAATAAAAAAAATTTTAGCAAAGAAGTAGAAGTGATTTCATTGTATATAACTATAGAAAAAATTGTGCAAAAATGTTAGCTTTGATCAACAGAATATTGGATTGGTTCAAGAGCATCTTCTGGAAAGAAGAAATGGAATTGACACTAGTTGGATTACAATATTCAGGAAAAACAACATTTGTGAATGTTATAGCTGTGAGTATATTTACTACTATGACTTGGCTATTGTTTTTTCGCAAATAGATTGATGGATGAAAAGAATGGATCCATGGAATATTAAAGTGGAGAAAATAGGAATGGTACATACATACATAAACTCTGGCACCTACATACTGCAATGAATGATTCTGTGTCTTAGGACTACTCATCAACGTATTAACATACTGTCATTACCCCGTCCCCCTTTGTTCCACCCGATCGCCCTCATATACCTTACTGGACGACTTGACTTGCTCCGCTACCCCACATATTGTATATTGTTGTGTGTGCGAAGATGGTGAAAAGTGTTTTGGGGGTGGTTTTCTTTAGTGTTTTTTTGTGTTGTTGTAACATATGAACGTCAGTCAGTAGCGGCGGGTCGCGATGTACAATATGATGACAAAGGAAACAAAGAAAAGGCCTATGAGGCAAACAAAAACTTCCTAAAAGGAAAACTAACGTAACGTAACTTTGCCATAATGACGGATGATACTTGTTAAATATTTTCCAAAGCACTCAATAAGGTGTTTCTTTTGCACATGGCTTTCATTTAACAGCTGCAAATGGTTTTTATTTTTATGACCAGCTTAATTATTTATTGTGAAGTTTTTATCAAATTCAACATTTTCTGAAATTACAATGACCTGTTATTGCTGCTGGTGATTAATTGCATTGTTCCCATTCCATCTCAATGATGATATGAATGGAGTATTGAATTGCCCCTAATCACTTTTTTGTATACATATCAAAATGATTCATTGTGTATCCAAAATTGTTTTTTTGGTGACTTTATTTTAATTTCCTCAGTCATTGTGGAAATGTTTATAATGGCTCCCTTATTTTTGTGAGAAACTTGTTTGATATCCGCAGGAAAACCTGTGAATGATGGTCTAATATTTTAAAAATACCTATTGATTCCCATAGTGATACATTTTTAACATTTTACTTAGGTGATTCGATTCAGCACATTTGACATTTTCGTCTCGCTGTTTTCATTTGAGACTTGGTCGCAATTGTAATTATCCAATCGAAAATTCTAGCCATGCTAAAGCCTCTGAAGTTTTATGGTCTTTAAGAGATTACGGCGTGATCGTTCTGTTTTGTACCTTTGAATATTTCTCTGTAGATAATGAAGATCCTACCTGACGTACTTAGGATGCTTGGTTGGCTTTTTTCGTAAAACCCGGGCAGATATTAGATCGACAGCATTTCGTTGTTTTAATGCACATGGCCAGACCTTTAACTCCTCATCTTCGTGGTCCGCAGAAGACTTGAGGAGACAACCTGATGAAGTTCTCAAGGCTATTTTCTGGCCGGCTTCAATGTCCTTCCCTTGGGGTAGCTTACCTAATACCTATTAAATTTTGTGAGATCAACAAGGTTTATTATCTGGTGGGTACGACTTATACAAGCTATCGGCCCTGTAAAATATATCAGCGACTGGTGGCTGACAAAGATTTCCTGGTACATATGTCAAAAACTGTAACAATTGCAAGTTTCCCCCTCTCAGAGTTCGTCAAAACCACATCACTCATCGTAAACTATGGTGGTACTTCATTCGACGGAGATATCGTTAGCGTCATAATACTCTTCACGCGATCTCTATCAGAGTAATCCTCAAAAACTGTAACAATTGCAAGCTTCCCTCTCTCAGAGTTCGTCAAAACCACATCACTCATCGTAAACTATGGTGGTACTGCCCTCGATGGAGAGATCGCTAGCGTCATAATACTCTTCACCCGATCGCTATCAGAGTAATCCTCAAATTCTCGGTTAAAATAACCTGCACACCTCTTCGGATTTTCGAGCTCCATCTTTTTAAATTTGAGTTCCTTATCAGCGAATAGCAGTGGATTTTGGAGCTCAAGTTTGCCACCCTCCCAGAGTTCGCCTAGGCCATTAATTTGTTTTAATAACTAAATCCATACGGTTCTTGTTAAGGTGGTTAATGACCTTGAGCGCTTTGAAGAGAAAGGCTCTGTCTGTCGCCCTGGTTTACCTCTGCGCTTTTACAGGGCCATGCCTAAATTCTTATGTAAGGACTTTGGACCTTCTGAAGTGCGAACCCGTTTAACAGTTTTCGACTGTGGAGACCTAAATGCCTTCCTATCAGAAGTTACTGCTTTCATAGAATGTCCCCTCTACTTAGCATTCTTACGGCTCGCGGAACTATTTTTACCTTCTGGCCTTGCCTTTAGATTCAGTACTTTCCTGGCCATTTTGGGATCTGCCGTGTTTACTTTTTGCACTTGTACGTACTCTTGGGAGAGGAAGAAAGAAGAGATAATTCTTTCAAACTTCCTTATGAACCTGAGCTTACTTCGGAGTCCAAAGTTGGCCTATCCACGAATTTGCCGATATGGCTTTCTTGACATCATCGTCATCATTAGAAGCTTTAACTACATGGACTCTACATCAGCAGTCATAGCCTCTGCCTTGAAAGTTGGTGCCAATAGAAACCAACTTGAGGCAAGGTTTCTGAAAGTCATACACCCAAGTCAATTTCCCAATCTTCCACGCTACCTTAATGGACTTGGCCGTATGGATCACAGTAGTATTGAGCAACGTTCGATATGGTCAAACTTAATAACATGTCCTCTGTAAAAATTTCGTGTCGTCCCTGGAGAAGGCTACGCTTCGGTCAGCCAAAGATTAGTTTTCAGCATTCTTGGCTCTAGCATTGTCCTTAATCTTATCCGGGTTCTTGTTGTAGCAACGCAAATATGTCCGTTCGTGTATTATTTCCTCTGTATTCAGACTAAAAAATTCTGCAACCTGGACTAGTTGCGTACATAAAGAATCAGGAGACAGGTGAGTAGGGTTATCTAGGCAGCTAAACAAATGTAGCATGCCGTGTGGTACCAGTCCACATGCTGGGCATGTGTTGGGTATCGTGGCATCAATTCAGGTCCAAAACGAATTGAGACGGCTGCATCGTCCGGATCTTAACTGGTCTTAACCCACTCGTATTTGCTGGCAGCTGTCGTTCTTTTGCTCGTGAACACTGGTGGCAGTGGATTTAGCTGCGGATATTTTAATATTCCTCAGATAGAAGAACTGTACTAGGTTGACATTTAACCTATCACAAATCTTATCGACGATAGGACCCGACGCCAAGACCGTACAATCAATCCCCCGATCTCTATGCTGTCTGGAGGTTGCGGAATTTCAGAAAGGTATAGGGTAAACACTTCCGGAGATATCACCCTACTTTGGCGAATTCCTTGTTTCATTCTACGGGTGGTACCCGTATCCGATTTAAGGTATTTTGAGGATTTTAGCTACATTTTTTGACCGAATTAGCTGAAATTTGACATTTGCGATTCTCAATGACCAAAAGACCTCTCCACTAAAAATTGCCAAGATAGGTCCATCTTTGGGTATAGCCCCCATACAACGGTAACTCCAGATTTAAGGTATTTTGTTGGGTATGCCCCCATATAACTTTACCTCCCGATTTTTTTTTTTGACCGAACTAGCTGTAAATTGGTCACTAAACTTCTTCACCAAAAATCGTTAACATAGGGCCAAGTTTCGGTTTAGCCTCCATATAACGATACCCCCAGTTATAGGTATTTCGAGGATTTTTACAGCCGAACATTTAAACCTAATTAGCTGTCATTTGACCAACAGATTGAAGAAATTTTTAGATACATTTTTTGACCAAATTTAGGCGTTTGGGGTATCAGTGGTCGACAAATTTTTGCACCTAACAGGAAACTATTTATTCTATTCAGAATGTTTTAAGGTGGAGGGTATAAAAACGTCGACCTGGCCGAACTTAATGTTTTTTTCGTGTTCCTTTTACTTTTTCTCATCGTAGTTGTTGGTTTTAGGGCATTACACTGGTCCATTTTTGGTACACGGGGGCCTTAGAAATATTTAGGGGCATTGACAGATTTTGCTTGCCATTGTGCCAAAAAGTTCTGAGGATCAAGAAATCCCCAGGGTTAAAGTGGACATGTTGTCTTTTATCACTTATTCCCAAAACAGTCGATCGGCACAGCCGATTCGGCAGGGATGTAAATATTTATATAGTCTAAGTAAACTCAAAGGGTTCCAGCAACAATAACAAAATTGCATGGACATGAGTTAATTGTATATTTAACTTTTGGTTTGATTATTTCATGACAATCATCAAACAAGATGTTGATTATTCTTAAAATAAGGGCAAATTGTTCATTGTCATTACATTTAAATTTGCCTTTCTTTTGAATTGTGTGAAAAGAAATAAAACAAAGAATGCTATTAGGGCCTACGGCACAATTTTCTTATCAGTTATATTATTTGGGGCAATTTTTGTTCGAATGTTTGCTACAAGACCTAAATCTGCCCCTTTACAAATTATTCCCATGATTACATTTTATTTACATGTTTTCTTTCCTATTTCTTCTTTACAGTCTGGTCAATTTACCGAAGACATGATTCCTACAGTTGGTTTCAATATGCGTCGCATAACCAAGGGTAATGTTACAATTAAAGTATGGGATATTGGTGGCCAACCCAGATTCCGTTCAATGTGGGAAAGATATTGTCGTGGCGTAAATGCAATAGTGTAATAAACTCAATATTCTCTGGATATTGAAAATGAAATTTACTAATTTTTTTTGTTACATCCACTTACAGATATATGGTTGATGCTGCCGATTTGGATAAAATGGAAGCATCACGCAATGAACTACATTCTTTATTAGATAAACCACAGCTAGCTGGTATACCCGTATTGGTATTGGGCAATAAACGTGATCTTCCAGGTGCTTTAGATGAAACTGGTCTAATTGAACGAATGTAAGTAAACCTTTGAATATGCACCATATATCGAGATCTTAATTGTATTCGAAGGTCTTCTTAGTAAAAGTCCAATATAAAGCATATGAACATTATTGGGGGGACCAATAAAAGTAAATTTTTAACGATTTTTGGTAAAACCACATATTTTTACAAACAGATTCGAAGGATCCAACAAACTGAATATAGGATTTCTATGATAAACCTATGTACTATTAGCCCAGTCAAAACAGACATGCGTATAAGGTGGAAATAGCAAAAATTCCCACAATGCTGAATTTTGGTGGAGAGCTAGGGTTTACCATTAGAAGCAACGTCCTGAAAGTCCCGTACCGTATACGCCGCCCATAAAAATTATATTTTCCCGTAATCAGCGCAACAAAACCAAACTTGGGACAAAACTTCAAAAAAAAAACTGAGAGTTTTCGTTGGGATCGTTCCCGTTGGGCTTTCGATTACACATGTGGGTTTAATGGGCTATTTTTGCATAAAATGACTCTGACATAGAATAATTCTACTAAACACCGATTTTGTTGGATTTCTTTTTAAAATATAGGTATAATTTCGCTCTTCAAGAAAACATATATTGTTTTTGGGGGGACAGACCCGGTTACTTCGGTTATTTTAGCCGGTTGGTCTGAATATGTGCATATTTCTCTTATAAATGCATACAAATCATGTTTTTTTTAGAACAGCTATATCTCAAGAATGGTTCCTTCTAGGAAAAAATATAAAGAATGACTTTTTTGAATGACTCAATTGGGAAGGACCTAATGAAGATTCAGAAAAGGGCTACAATGATTAATTTATCAATAGCCAAATAGTATTTATCTGGATTGTAGTTCTTGTAACTTAAATCTGTTGATTCGTGTAATATTTCTTGTTGTGGGCACACAGGAGGAATTTGTTTGGTTCTTGACACAGAGTAGCTCATATTCAAAAATTCTGCAACATGTACTGACTGCATCCATAATTAGGTTAGGTTAGCTTCAGGATGCGTAACTGCCATGCTGGCAGCTACTCCACTCGGAGACCTTGAGGTCTATTGTGATCATCCAAACTATTGAATTGTGTTTGTTGTAGAGGTGAAAGATGTTGTAGTGATGTGTGGTTTGGGCTATTTGATTGTAGATGATGGATATGGCTATGTGTGTTGATGTTGATTGGGCGATGGTGTATGAGAGATGTGATGGTTATGCATGGGTTACTTGTAGTACGGTTATATGGTGTTTTGTACTTGTAGATGGTGATGATGTGTAACTGATGGCTATATGGTGATTTGTGCATTCAGGTGATGACTGTGCAAAAAAGATATGTTATATATCTGTAGATGATGATGCGTGGCTGTTTCAGATGATGATAGTGTGTGAAGATATTGGTGGTGTGGAAGACTAGTGATGTGGTGCCTGTTGTGGATGAAGCTATGTGGTGCTGTGTGTGTATAAGACTGTGGGTGATGATATATGTCTGTTGATGTGATGTGCTGTGTGGGGGGGGGGGGGGGGGAGATGATTAGGTTGGAAAGGTTGGACAGGAAGGGAAGCGGAAATTGGTGTGACAGGAGAGAAGAGTAAGAATAATTAGTGACTGTACTGGAAAAATCAGGTTATTTAAAGAAGGAAGATGGTTTAGTAGCTCTTGCAGTAAACTACCAACACTGTAGGGTCAATAGAGGCGAAGTAGGAAAGAGATTCAATCACATGTTCACCAAATAGTCTATGTCTTTTGACCATCAGTCTAGGACATCTACATAGAAGGTGCTCGATTGTCTCCGTTTCCTCCTCATCCTCACATAACCTACAGTACTCAATGTTATTGCCATCCCACTTGCAAGTCATGGATCTTATTCCACAGTGACCGGTTATTACACCCACATTATCTATAAGGTCCGTAATTCCCACTATTAATTCGAAGGCTTTCAAAACCGCAAAAACTTCTGCCTGAAAAACACTACAATTGTCATTAAGCTTGTATGAGTTCCTGATGTCTAGTTCTTCACAAAACACACCAGATCCCGTGCCTTCTTCCATCTTCGACCCATCGGTGAAGATCGACAGACTATCGGAAAGTGGTCTGCCTCGTGCCCACTCACTCCTGTCGGGGATTAATACTTCAGCTGTGTCAAAGTCCAGGCTTGGTGAGATGTAGTCAGTCTCATCTCCCCTGGCTCTGAGTCCAATCTGGCTACCTATCCGCTGTAGAACACTAGCATGTCCAAGATGTGAACCACGCCACAGATTTAGCTCTTTAAGCCTCAAGGCAGATCGTGATGCTTGATACTGTACAAGAATGTCCATAGGTTGGACGTTCAGTATGGCATTCAATGCAGCCTGAGGGGTGTTTCTTGCTGCTCCAGTAACGAGTACTGACGCAGCTCTTTGCACAGTAGCTATTTTGGACAGATTGGAATTATTGCCTAGGGCATGCCACCAAAGGAGACAACCATAGGTCAGAATGGGACTGACCACTGTCCTATACAGCCAATGTATTACATGTGGTCTGAGGCCCCAGCTCTTGTCTATGGAGTTCTTACAGGAATAAAGCGCGATTAGACCCCTCTTGGTGCGCTCCTCCGTGTTCCTATTCCATCTTAGCCGATGGTCCAGGATCACTCCCAGGTATTTCGTCTCCGTAGAGAGATCCAACCGCACTCCATCCAGCGTTGGCGGCACAAATTCGGCAATATTTCTTTTTCTGGTGAATAGTACCAGCTCAGTCTTCGCAGGGTTCACCCCAAGACAATTGTGGTGAGCCCAGCGAGAGAGCTTAACCAGCGCACCCTGCATCAGTTCCGACAGCGTCGACAAGAATTTTCCACTGATTAGAAGGACAACGTCGTCAGCGTATGCTACAACTTTAGTCCCTAGTCTATCAAATTCTTTGAGCATCCCATTTACCACTAGAAGCCACAGCAGTGGAGATAAGACTCCACCTTGTGGGGTGCCCCTAGTGACTGACTTCCTTACGGAACTCTCTTCAATACTGGAATTGATCAGTCTGCTTTCCAGCATTCTGTCAATCCAGTTGATTAGGATAGAAGGGGCACTCAAAAGCTCTAGAGAAGAATGAATGGATTCAAGCTTTACATTATTGAACGCTCCCTCTAGAAAAGCGGACAATGTGTGATCCAAGTTATCCATATTCTTCTCTATATAACTTACTACCTCATGTAGTGCTGTTTCTGTCGATTTCCCTTTCATATAAGCATGCTGAGAGCTGCCTATAAGGTCACAATTTATGTACGATCTGATCTCCAAGTCGAGCAACCTTTCTAAAGTTTTTAAAAGAAAGGAGGAAAGACTTATCGGTCTGTAGTCCTTCGGCAACGCGTGGCTTGGCTTCCCTGCCTTGGGGATATAAGTCACTGTTACCTCTTTCCACAGACCCTAAAAATAACCTTCAGTATAGTGATCAATATCGGTGGTGCGTTCTGAAGCATCGCCGGAATGACACCATCTGGGCCTGGAGATTTATAGGGTTGAAAAGTGCTGATCGCCCAAGATATCCTTGAGTCACTTATCAACCTATCGACGAAGAACCTCTCATCGGGTGTATAGGCTCTGTTCGTTTCCGAGCTCGGATACGAAACAGCGTCCTTGCATCCCGGGAAGTGGGTCTCTGCCAATAGGTCAAGAGTCTCTAGAGCAGAGTTCGTCCACGTGCCATCATTTCGTTTTCCTATATATATTCCTATATATATGTTTCCTATACAGATCCCAATCCGTACTAAGTTTGGTCTTGTTCGCTTTGTTATATGCTCTCCTGCTAACCTTCCTGAGGTTAGCTAGATCTTTGTTCCACCAAACGGGCTGTGTTCTCCTACCTGGATAAGTTAATGGGCATGTCTTTTCATAGCAATCCCTGAGGACATTTGTGAGACCCTCAACCCGTCTGTCCACTTCCCTCTCTGTGTGAGGTTCAGATATTTCACACAGTCTTGAAGAGGCCATGGAGTTGAATTTCTCCCAATTAGTTCTCCTGGGATTCCTATGAGGTTGTTGCCGTTTACTTCCACTCGAGACTCGCAAGTGTATCGTCCGAAAAGGAACATTCCTCCGATACTCTCCAGTCTGTTATGGAAGTATCCTCCATATTTGTAAGGGTGCGGCCTATTACCTCCTCCCTTACCCTATTCTGGAAGGTGGCCGTATTTCCCCTATTACACACTCGTAGATTATTAATTAAAATAAAGTCGAATATGGACTCACCTCTCGTATTAGTGTCACTAAAGTGATGGGCATTTGCATCACAGCCCATTATGAGATTACAACTACCCGAGATCTCATCCACTAGCTTGCGCACCAATCGACTAGGTGGGTCAGGTACCTCGTACGACATGTAGACCGAGGCTAGCACCAAGGCCCTTCCGGAGCCTACTTCCAGCCTCACTACCGCCGTGTCGCCATCACTGTAATTATAGAGATGAATAGGGTTTAAACTTTTCTTCACTATAATACAAGATCTTACCTTCTCCCCATTCGACGAATAGAACAGGGAGTACCGCCCATCGTTTAGTCCAGAAACCCTATTTTTGTAAAGATAGGGTTCCTGGACCAAAGCGATGTCAATTACCGACTTTGTAAGGGAGAGAAGGAGTTCTGCAGCCGCCGCCTTGCAGTTATGCAGATTGATCTGCACCACGCGAAGGCCCTGCTGCCCGAACTCCTTACTGGGGCTGCGAGAAGCGGAACCAAAGCCAACCCAACCCGAAGTCCAGCTCTCCCTTACAATTCTTAATGAACTCTGCGCTTGAACTGTCCATGGTGAACTTCATCACCGTGCCTCCGCCTTCTGGGTAGGATCTCACCAATTTCCAGCTATCGGTCTGGATGAGCCTGTTTTGCTTCCTGATCAGCTTCAACACCTGTGCCACATCCGAAGCAGGAGGTGGCACCCATGTTGTAGCCGCTACTCTAGATGGGATCTCGGCGATGGGAATCACAGCCAGCCTGCAGCCGTCCCACAGAGCATCAGAGCTATTTACTGTTTGGGTGAGGAAATCACGCGATTCCTCATCCTTGCAGTTAATAACTTTGACACCCTTGTATACGGATGCCCTGCCAAAGCCGGTCTTCCTCTCATCCACATCATCGGAAGTAATGACATTCCTCAGAAGACCTTTCTACCAGCAACCAGTGATCGTCACTGATCCTACCTTCAGGGACAGTTCTATCAATGATTGCCACCAAAAGGTCATCTGGGGCCGTCATTCTTGCAGGCCTGTGTGACTCATATGGCTTCTCTCCAGCAGGTTTAGGAAGTTTTTGGCCCGTGCTGCCTTTACAAGCCCTCCCTGGTTGAGCTCGCTTAACCGTCTGTCGAGCGGCCATTTTTTCATACGATGCCGGTCGATTATCAGACTGGCGACCACCCAGCCTCTTAGCATCTGGATGCGGATCCTCAGAAGACCTCACTCTCTTCATACCTGGTTGTATTGAAGAGGCAGTCTTCTGACCGCTAGCTAGTCCCATCAATCACCCGACCTCCAGCAGAGCCGATATTCCCTTTCGGGAATAGCCCCGAGGGGCTGGATATGTTCCTCGTCACCGATACCGCAGATGCCTGTTTAACATGCTTCCGCAAATCAGCGACCTCAGAGCATTTCCCGCCCATGTTTTCCCCAGCAGCTTTTGTGGCATTCACCGGAGGGGCTGTCACAGTAGCTGGGGGCTGATGTGGCAACTCCTCCCGTGAATTCACAGTTTGCTTCTCCGACTTCGAGGACCGTGTCGGTGAGGTCCGGGTGTCTTCCCCTACCGCAGGCACATTAGGTGTCCGCATAGGGTTCGAACAGGCCGGCACTACTGGATTTTGTTCTATGGCTGGTTCCAGGGAAGTCAAACCAGTCATTGGGCTGGCGCCTACCTCCGGATCCGGCCTCGGAATCCGGTCGATTGGAAGTGGAAGCTTCTCAAAATGAGGGTATTTCCTCTCAATACGCCTCAGAAAGCGGAGCTTCAACCTTATCTCCCGGAATTCCGCCGGGAGACCTCACCTGGAGACTTGTCTACAAATCTAGAGCAGTAGTTAACTGCTCTTATGTAGCCATGTTTGTCCTTTCTTTCCCGGGCCTTACTACTCTTGATGGATGGGGAGGTGAGAGAATTTCCATTCTCATCATCCATAGCCTCATCCACCAAGGCGTCCTGCCTGGGAAGACTGGGTCTATCGGTCGCGACCGCCGTATCATCCCCTGACGGAGTTACTCCCTTCCCATCCGGTTTTGTGCTCCCAGAAGCAACCGAGGGGGACATCTCCTTGTCCTTCTGAGATGGGATGACCGTAGTACCCATCTCTTCATCAGACAGGGGGATGGGAGGACTTTCCCGACTCAGGTGAAGGGACGCACTCTCCCTCAGGAGATTGAGCAATTCCCTGCTCTGCGAGTTTATTGAGTCGCTAACTCTGTCCAGGGTCGGTGTGGAACAGTCGTCCCCGCCCAAATTTGGGTTAATTGCACTAGGTGCAGCAGTGTCCGTATTCATAGCAGGGGTCGTTATCCAAGCGGGTTTGGGTTTTTGTTGTTTAAAATTGTTTTATCCATAGAGAGATTTTTAGATGGGGGAACTGAGTACAACCATGGCATAGCCCTCCACTACCATGATTGGAACTTGACAACTAAGCCTGCTACTCGTTTAGGTGCCCAGGTATCAACGAGGCTCCGTTATAATACAGTCGGTGCCCTGACTGCAAACCTTAAACACCGATGGGCACGTGGTCGCATAACACCCCGGTGTTAGGGGATCTCGAATTATTTTGGTAGGAGATCAGTAACCAAATATATGTCACTCACCCCAAAAATACACTGTAGGATTTCGACAAGGAGTGGATAACCTTTGGTCAGTCACAACCCCCCAGTTCAACACACAAAGAAATTGAATGAGCAGATTGTGGCGTCAAGCCCCCGCATCGCGCCAAGATTGTTATCCCCGGCGGGGGATAATTAATCTAGATATTATTTTAAGTCGAGACTCTCTCTCTTAATAATGACGATATTTTGACAAGCCTGTGTGAGCACTGTTCACAAGATTGGGACCGGAATACATTGTGAGCACCCAAGTGTTTTTATATTTCTTCAAATATATTTTTATATTTACGTATCATTTATTAGACCGGTTGTAAATCGATGTCTGGCGAATAGTGGCATGCTAGCCGTTGCTATTCCAGTCCATGAAAATACACAAATTTTGCTTTTTAATTCCAATGGATTTCGTATTGAACTAGTCTGTTAAACACAGACCTGTCTCACTTGAACTTCGCTCTAATGATCCATACATGGAATCTATAGGGTTAGCAGTGAGGTGTGAAACTGCCGAGATAGAGTTGCTTAACGTATACATATATCCCACTCTTAAATAGCTGTACACCTGATTATGGACCAACATTAGTCTGCCTTTGGAAGATCATAACTGATTGGCCTTAGGGGACTTAGTGCTCATCATAGTTTGTGGCATCCGCATGTGCTGGTTGATCAGCTTGATTGTTCTACGTTTTGCACGAACGCTCCTACCAATGAGGACGTCCTAGCAGAATTAGCGGAGAGTGACAGTTCGGCAGACGTAACCATTTTGTCATCTGGTCTGACAAATGACGTCAACTGGCAAACCGTCGCTTATCTTGGGTGAGGCAATCACCCTACAATTGTTCCCATCAACAGACCGCCCGGCATCGTGACATCTGAACAGCCCATTTTTATCATGTGAAAGCTAATTTTGGCCTAAATTACCAATGGCCATTCAGGGAACTTCCAAAACCTTCTGATGTTTGGGTGACACCATTACAGCTTATATTATATACCTGTTGATCGAAAACCCAAAGTAAAACCAAATTTTCCAGCAGGGACTAGCCGTTTCACGATTCAACATTTCGCAAAAACGTCTGACATTCGAAGGTCTAATTAAGAATCCCTGTTTATGTTTACGGATGCATCAATAACTCCAATAAGACTAACCGGTAATTCACAATAGGCGCTGTATACATAATTCATTGGGAATTTAAAGCATACTTTTAGGAGTATTCATACAACTTTTGATGGTCACCCATTAATGCGTCACGCAATATTTAATTTGCCACAGTCTCTAATGTTATACCTTTTTTGTTTAATTTTAGGAATTTATCGAGCATACAAGACAGAGAAATTTGCTGTTATAGCATTTCCTGTAAGGAAAAAGACAACATCGATATAACGCTACAATGGCTGATTGCACACTCAAAGAGTCAAAGTCGTTAGGATTTAACCAGCGGTGTCAAATCCCTCCGAAAGGCTCTGAATTTTCTTAAAAAATGATAAATACTTGTGATGTGATGATGACGAAGATGATTAGGATGGATAACGTCAATGGCGGCGGCGGCGGCAGTGAAGGCGGCTGAATAAATTATATAGGATAATAGAACTTTAAGCCAAAGTAAAGAACTTAAAATAATTCGTTAAAATGTTCAAAGATACCTGGACACGGGAGAATATTTGAAGATTTTAATTTTGTTTTCATTTTTTGCAATGAAGAAAACGAAAAACGGAACAAAGAAAAAACATTAAATTGTGGTCGACCGAACAAAAAGCAAAAATAAAACCAAACCAACAAACATTAAAACATTCAATCACACTCGTGTCTCTTAATATATTAATTAATATCATGCTTTATAATATTTTGAAAACGAAGGAAGGAATGAAACACTATCGCAAAATTGAAGAAAAGTCATGGGAGAGTTTTATTTAAACATCAATTCTTCTTAATTTTCATAACCATGGCTGGGGTCTTTTTTCGTTTCATTTCAACGCTCTGCAAACTAATAAAAAACAACAACAAAATGCCTTACAGTCGAGCACGCAAAAATACGTTTAATTTTTTTAAAATAAAATAAAAACATGGTTATAGGTGCTTCCGGTTAGTTTTTATTTATTTATATTTATTTTATTTGCCTCTCCACGCAACAACAAGCTTTTAGTAATGCATTCATGTTCTTGCCGTATTCTCCCTTTTTAGTTTGTATGTCAAAGATCAGCACAACCACCCACATTCGTAAAGCAAGCAATCAATCACTTACCGCCTCCTAGTTTCGATCTTGCACCTGCATTAATGCAAAAAAAGTTATTCTTAATTTTCTTCGTTTTCGGGTTTTCTCTTTTTTTCTTTGCACTAATTTATTATTATTTTTTTCTAACATTATTATTATTATTAGTATTGTGTAAATTTTCTTCTGTTAATATTAATTAAGCATATATGTATGTATGTACTACCTACCACTATTACTAGTAAAGTATAAGAAAATATACACAAACACAATAATTCTCTATATATTTATATATGTCTAGTGTATAAAATTAAAGAAACAACAATTGTACATTTATTATTCGGCAAATCAATAACAAACCATACTGCAAAAACAACAACAAGAAAATGGATTAAGTTGATAAACAAATAAAGGCTCGAAAACAAAATGCATACATATGTACATGCTCTTCTTATATAGTCTACATATATAACATATAGCTACATAAACAAACAACAACAAAAATATACATATATTCGATCTGTTTCGTACACTTTAGTAAGTTCTACTTGTTACAACAAAATAAGTCAAATCGTATCTCAAATGTTACCATTTCTATATTAAAAAAAAAAAAAAAACAACAAAACACAAGCGACAAACAAAATATGAAAAAAGACAAAGAATTTTAATTGAGCATAACAAAACAACAGAAGCTTTTAATATGATTTTTTATTACATAATTACATCAACAACAACAACAATCAATAAAAACATAAACTAAATAAACGAATTAGACACACAACCAGTTTGAATGATAAATTCTCGTATGGAAAGGGTCTGTGTAAATTATTTCTCTACTTCAGTATTTTTGTATTGCTCCTCCAAGTAGGAACACCGTGTTCGACTTCATCTGTCCACAGAAAATTTCCCATTAATAATGACCATTATGGTGGAATCATATTTAAGTTCACTTTTGTATGCTTTCAGGTGGAACAAGCCAATACATACTCTCTGACATAATGACCTGTAAACTTTTTAAAATCCTTCGGTGCCCAATAAAAACGGTGGACACCACGATAACTATCGAAAGGAGTGATTGACGTTGATCCTACCTAATGCACATCGTAACGTTTCTCTAAAATTTAAATCAATTTCAAAGATGCACTATATCGTCCAACTCCTTCGAGTATGTCCCTCTCAATACTCGGTACTATCCTGGACCATCGCTTGACATGGAAAAGTAATATCGATGAGTGAACGAAGAAGGGACACACTGTACTCTTCTTTTGTAGGAACTCTATTGGGAAAAGCTGGGAATTGAGACGGCAAATCATACATTGGTTGTATGTAACCATTTTCCTGCCCATCATAATATTGTTAAGTGGAAATACTTGGGAAAAAGCGTTTTGGTTTGGTTTAAGGACGCGCAGCTGCCTTGGCTGGCAAACGCTCCACTCGGAGACCTTTAGGACCATTGTGATCATCCTGAATGTCGTGTATAGTGGTTGATTGTTTTTGCTGGGATAGTGATGATGTGCATATACACAGTCTTACATAAGTATACGTACGCCCCATAAATCTCGGGTTTTAGAAAAAGTAATGATATTTATGAAATTCCAAGTACACAGGTTTATTTCGTCTCACTAATAAACAATATTTAATACAACAAAAGTATATTCCATAATATAAATAACGGGAAATTTTACAAAAACCAAAAAATGATACTTACAAAAGTATACATACGCTCCAAGGAAATATGAGTATTTTCGTACAATTTATGGAATTAACAGCAAAATTTATACATTTTATTGTTTTGGCGAATGTGTCTGGGTGTCCGAGATATATTTTAGAGAAAAAAAAAATAATTTTGGGGTGTTAAATGCCGTTATTTAATGCCAAACTTCTTGTATAGCTCGTTAAAGCGGACCCTTGCCGATTTCTTTCCGTTTTACGTATTTGAGTACACAAAATCCACAATATTAGTGTCAGATTATTGATTTTGGTATCCTAGAAAGCTTTTTAGTTGACCTTGTGCATAACACACCTTCCTGAGTGTCGATAAATTCACATTTTTCCTGGGATATCTCAGGAAGTTAATAGATTCCTCGGAATTTTTGGCTCAAATTACATACAGAAGACCTTGAATTGTGTTTTAAGCTGGTGTTATATAATCCTTGGACACCAATTGTATTAGAAATGTACAATTATCCGATACTTTCCGACCCTATATTGACGGTAATGGTCATAATACGAAAACTACGTTGTTCACAGTGTAAATTTCATGCTTTTTGGTAGTGATTATATTTTGATGCTTTGGGAGCAGGTTTTTAACAGAATATTTCACATTTCCGATTCAATTGGTGTCCAAGGATTATATAACACCATATTAAAACACAATTCAAGGTCTTCTGTATGTAATTTGAGCCAAGAATTCCGAGGAATCTATTAACGTCCTGAGATATCCCAGGAAAAATGTGAATTTATCGACACCCAGGAAGGTTTGTTATGCACAAGGTCAACTAAAAAGCTTTCTAGGATATCAAAATCTATAATCTGACACTAATATTGTGGATTTTGTGTACTCAAATACGTAAAACGGAAAGAAATCGGCAAGGGTCCGCTTTAACGAGCTATACAAGAAGTTTGGCATTAAATAACGGCATTTAACACCCAAAAATTATTTTTTTTTTCTCTAAAATATATCTCGGACACCCAGACACATTTGCCAAAACAATAAAATGTATAAATTTTGCTGTTAATTCCATAAATTGTACGATAATACTCATATTTCCTTGGGGCGTATGTATACTTTTGTAAGTATCATTTTTTGGTTTTTGTAAAATTTACCGTTATTTATATTATGGAATATACTTTTGTTGTATTAAATATTGTTTATTAGTGAGACGAAATAAACCTGTGTACTTGGAATTTCATAAATATCATTACTTTTTCTAAAACCCGAGATTTATGGGGCGTACGTATACTTATGTAAGACTGTGTACATAGGTGGAAAAAAGTGACGGAGAAATGTTGGTTTGGTTATTGTGGTGGCAATTGATCACCGGGCGTATGGTTGATGACTGTGGGTAAAGATGTATAGCTGCTGGGATTGTGATGGTGGCTGCAGTTGTGATGGTGGTTGGATATGTCTATTGCTTAGAGTATATGATGTGGTTTGATGTGGTGAGAAAAACGGTTATGTGATGAAGTTCCGTTTATCCTCCTGTGGGGAGAAGCATATGGTTTTGATTAGATATGTTTGCCAAGCCATGTAATTGGTATATGTAGATGGGATCTATGTCAGAGTATTTATCTCATATCTACCAAAGAATCGGTATCTCCTCGTGAAAAGCGAGGGGCATCTACACAATTTTTTTCATTTGAAATTCCAAATGAAAAACTTTACAAATAGAAAAATTCAAATTACAAATGAAATAATTTGAATTACAAATGAAAAAAATTCAAATTACAGGTGAGATGTTTCGAATTTCAAATGAAATTATCAAATTACAACTGAAATTCTTCGAATTACATGTGAAAATGGTCAGCACCCTCCGGCCATGTTTGTAACGTTGGATAATCAATTATATGTGTGGAAGCCAGTCGTACGTGGAATTCAGGAACAAGAAGTCCAAGCCCTGTAGAGTAAAGCTCCCCAAGGTGGGGTGATATATCCGAAACTGTTTAATATCTACCGCTCCTGTATTCCGCCCCCAGACGGCATTGGGATCGTATGCAGATGATTGTACGATCTTGGCGTCAGCTATTTCCTGAGGTCATTATTGAAAGGCTGATCTGTTCATCGCATGGACGGCGCAGGCGAAAAGAGAGTTGAATGTCGTGGTCGGTGGTAGCAGAATTCCGACTACAAACTACCTAGGGGTCACATTCGGAAGTACGTTGTAATCGTCCGCGCATGTCTCAGCTATCTGTGACAAACTGAAATGTAGCAACAAGATCCTCAAAGAAAGATAAAGAAACCTTTTTGACCACATATAACACTATAGGTCGGTCTAGGAAGCTATGCGGCGCCAGTTTGGTCCGCGAGTGTAAGTGGAACGCAATTGAAAAATATTCAAACTTGTCAGAATGCCGCCCTGAGAACAGCAACAGGGTGCCTCCTCATGTCTCCAGTAGAGCATCTACATGAGGAGGCAAAGATTCTTCCTGTACAGCAACACAATGGCATGTTCTCGTTGCAGTACTTGGTCGGGTGTTATCGTGGGAGCTATTCTAATCACCTTCCAGTACAGCAACACAATGGCATGCTCTCGTTGCAGTACTTGATCGGGTGTTACCGTGGGAGCTATTCTAATCACCTTATGGTGGGTAATTTCGCTGTAACCATTTTGACGCGCACTGCGAATAATTCTCATTCACTCTGTACTCCAGTCCACTAAAGTATTCCAGAATTGCTTAAGAAGGATGAGCTTACTACTACAGGGGGTTAGCTACATGGGTTGAAACAAAAGACTGTTCTAAATCCGCCAACTTACACTTCAGTGCTAAAGCGTTGGGAATAATTTTTGGGAGCTACCCATTAAGTTGTGGTGGCTAATACATACACTGGGCTTTCGAGTCAGCTGTTCCACTGGGCCTTCGGGTTAGCAGTTTCACAGGGCCTTCGGGTCAGCAGTTCCACTGGGCCTTCGGGTCAGCAGTTCCACAGGGCCTTCGGGTCAGCTGTTCCGTAGTTAGAAACCAGTAGCGCATGGCAGAAATTAGGCTAACTCGACTAATACCCGAACCCTTCGTGTCCCCGAGCTTCAGCAACCGAACCCGTCGTGTCCCCGAGCATCAGCAACCGAACCCATCGTCGTCCCCGATCATCTGAAGCCGAACACCGAGTTCATCGTCTTCCCGATCATCTGCAGCCGAACACCGAATTCATTGTTTTCCCAATCATCTACAGCTGAACAACGAATTCATTGTTTTCCCAATCATCTACAGCTGAACACCGAACTCATCGTCTTTCCGATAATCTGCAGCGGAACACCGAATTCATCGTCTTATCGGTCATCTGCAGCCGGACACCGAAATTATTGTCTTCCCGATCATATACAGCCGAACACCGAATACATCGTCTTCCCGATCATCTGCAGCCGAACACCGAATTCATCGTCTTCCCGATCATCTGAAGCCGAACACCGAATACATCGTCTTTTCGATCATCCGCAGCCGAACACCGAATTCATCGAATTCATCGTCTTATCGATCATATACAGCCGAACGCCGAATTCATCGTCTTCCCGATCACCTATAGCCGAAGACCGAATACATCGTCATCCCGATCATCTGCAGCCGAACACCGAATTCATCGTCTTCCCGTTCATCTACAGCCGAACACCGAATACATCGTCTTATCGATCATCTGCAGCCGGACACCGAATTCATCGTCTTCCCGATCATCTGCAGCCGAACACCGAATTCATCGTCTTCCCGATCATCTACAGCCGAACACCGAATACATCGTCATCCCGATCATTCACACCCGAACACAAACCGCTTCCCTCGAAGAAGAACCCTCAGCTGCCAAATCCCAGCGAGTCTGCATAATCCTTACGAATTGAATTCATTCTTATCGCATTTAAACACAAGTAGATTGTAAATTAGTATTTATTAATTTCGTAAAGTTTAGTGGGTTCTTATGGAGACCCTGGACGTGACTGAACAGACCCCAGCCGACGAGAAAACCACGTTACATGTCATAAACAACTATCGTGCCAATTCGGTAAGAGAGTACATTCATTATCTATCGTAGCTGAAAAACGTCAGCTGTGCAGCTGTCTAATTCCCTATAGGGTAAGGATCGATGACACCGCGCAAAACATTTGCCCAGCATGCGGCAACATGCCTGCACGACACACTGCACCACTTCAACTGCCCTGCCAAAACTACTCAATCATCTCCAGTAGATCTGTGGTTATATCCCACCGAAACAGCCACATTCCTACAACTGGAGATAGAACCAGAGTCAGATTAAGCAGAAAAAAGAACTTACAAACACTGTTACAACAACATTCATTGGCATATAACACGATTTTGATGCCGTCTGGGGTTGTACAAGTCCAGGGAGGTAGATATTGAATACTTCTGGGGATAATAACCCACATTGAGAAATGGCATGCTCTCTGCGCTTAGCCGTGCTCTTCCCCAACAACAAGTCGCATTGTACACAGCTGACATCCAACCGAATAGCACATAGCCGACCAACAATCCAATTACGCGGAGCATGCAGCATCCCAATACTTTAGAGCCGACCAACAACCCGATTGCCCCTGAACAGACCATGATGGAGCCGACAATAACTATATGATTGTCATCGATCTGATCATACCAACCCGATTACTATCGAGCCACCAATAACTACTCGATTATTAAATGTATTCATATATCATCCATATTCCTCACATATTATTCGTAGTATCACTTAAGCTTTGTGGGTCCTTAGGTCGACCCTGTAAAACCAACTCAGCCCTAGGTAAAAACACCCTTTATAACCCCCCCGGATCTGTCAGAACATCGTCGCCAAATTTGACAATTGTTCGCGGTTCGAAAGCGACTTAACAGTTTCCCGGTACACATGCTTAAGTTGCAGCTCTTCAGGTTTTCTAGCCATTTGTTTCTTTAATTCTCGTCGTAATATCGAGCATCAGTTCTCTGGCTCTTGGATCACCTGGGACCCTGTAAAACCACCTCAGCCCTAGGTAAAAACACCCTTTATAACCCCCCCGGATCTGTCAGAACATCGTCGCCAAATTTGACAATTGTTCGCGGTTCGAAAGCGACTTAACAGTTTCCCGGTACACATGCTTAAGTTGCAGCTCTTCAGGTTTTCTAGCCATTTGTTTCTTTAATTCTCGTCGTAATATCGAGCATCAGTTCTCTGGCTCTTGGATCACCTGGGTTGGTACTGCGAAGATCATCTCGTTCCACGGCAGCCTATGCTGGGAAGCTAGGTCGGCTATTCTTCTAGCAGGAATAGACGTGACAGACGTGGCTCAAGAATTTAAGGCTATAAACACTGATCTGAAAACCTCAGGAGCCTTTGGTACGGGCGTCAAAAGCGAAATCAGTCTATTCGATTCAACTTTGCTTGGCTTCAGTAGCGGGACCATTCTGCCCGGGAACGGTGTGAGTGGCTAGCGACAGGTTGAGAATTTTAATGAGATACTTGACTCCCTGCACATCCTGCTGTTTCAGCATTACCATGTCTTTAGCGCCCAACGCTTTGGATGATTTAGTGTTTCTGATGACGTTCGCAACATCATTAATTGAAAATTGTGGTGGTTCATCTTCGTCAGGAAGCGATCTAATGCGACGTAGTACTCTTCTTTTCACACTGCCACTCCCGGAGTTCTCCACACACTGTCGATTGAAATAAGTTGCGCACCTCATTAAAATTGGGATGGTTCTACCTCGACAGGAAGATATCTACTGCAACGTAGTATTCTTCTCTTCGCCATGTCTCTCTCGGGGTGCTCGACAAACTGTCGATTGAAGTAACTCGTTGTAACCTCAATGTAGGAATGTCTCATTTAATAATTCGGTAACGTGACTCAATAAGGTCCAAAATGCAGCCAGAAGATAGAGATGATTCATCCAAAAAAGTACCTAATTTCTTCCCAACCCCAGAGCTTGACAAAACATTTATTGGAAAAGACGTTTGCTTGCAGCGATGGCTATCTGAAAGTTTTAAATTTACTCTGTTATGTGATTCTAAATTTTGTAATCCTTTTACACCTGCATAGAAGAGATTCTTATCAAAAACTGTCAAATATTTACGTTGTTGTTTGGTATGCATGGTCTCCCATGGGTCTCATCCTCTCCCCACTCCCACACCACACAATTATTAACATAACCAATAAACTGGCCAGCAATTTTAATAGGTTCAAATTATTCATTCATTGGTTCGATCAAAATTTAAAAATGAATTATGAATTTATAACGCGGGTGGTTAACTGGTCACATTGATTTATGGGTTTAGCAGAAGTTTTTGATAATTCCGGGCTTTTCTGAGTTACGACGTACTTAGAATCTATTACAGTTCATAAAGAAAATATTTATTATTCGAATTTAAACACAAGTGGACTGCATAAATAACCACACAAAGAAGAAGAAGAGTTGCATTGCATTTGGTATGTAGAGGAGACCCCCCCTGTCACACGCACTTCCCCCATCCATCACAAGTAACACTGGTAGTTGACTGGTCATTGATTTAAGGTACCAATTTGAGCATAGAACGACAATAGAATTACAAAACAATTACGGGGCATACACACACACACACACACACACATGTTCGGTGGTAGTGACAGTGGCAGTTAGTCAAGGAGCCACAACAAAAACTGACAAAATAAATTATGAAGGACATGGTCATATCTAAAATACCTATAACTTACTAACATCATCATCTTCTTAAATCTCTACCACCCATAACGTTGGCTATGGCTTCGACACAATAAATTTTGTTCAACAATTGCGCGTTGTCGTTGTTTGGGTCAATTTGACATGTCCTAATCACAAATGATATGAAATGCATCGTAGCAGCAGCAACAGCCAACACTTCCCCCACTATGGCCTTTGTGTTTAACACGGCAAAACGCCTCCGCCACCGACAGCTAAAAAAACACCAACACTCAGCTCTCTGGGAGGAGTTGGGAAATCAAATCACATTACAGCAACGCCAATAGACTGCCTAATTAGAAATTCTATCGACATTTGACTTGGCTTGAGTGTTTTCCAAGAACAACAGACAGCAACTACATGGTAGCCTCTTCATCAATTCAATTCCTGAGCAGGCGCACCGCACCGCACCGCACCGCACCGTTGTACATATAACGCATACAAAGGAATTAGTGTGTGAATCACATTTTTAAATGTAATAAAGTTCTTGGCACAGTGGTTTTTGTTATGGCATGTTTATATCCTCCACCGTACGATGGAGGGTTTATTAAGATAGTCATTCCATTTGAAACACATCGAAATAATTATTTTAGAGGGTCAATAGAAGCACCCTTTCTTTCAGCAAGGATCTATATAAGCACCCTTTCTTTCAGCAAGGATCTATATAAGCACCCTTTCTTTCAGCAAGGATCTATATAAGCACCCTTTCTTTTAGCAAGGATCTATATAAGCACCCTTTCTTTTAGTAAGGATCTATAGAAGCACCCTTTCTTTCAGCAAGGATCTATAGAAGCACCCTTTCTTTCAGCAAGGATCTATAGAAGCACCCTTTCTTTCAGCAAGGATCTATAGAAGCACCCTTTCTTTCAGCAAGGATCTATATAAGCACCCTTTCTTTCAGCAAGGATCTATATAAGCACCCTTTCTTTCAGCAAGGATCTATATAAGCACCCTTTCTTTCAGCAAGGATCTATAGAAGCACCCTTTCTTTCAGCAAGGATCTATAGAAGCACCCTTTCTTTCAGCAAGGATCTATAGAAGCACCCTTTCTTTCAGCAAGGATCTATAGAAGCACCCTTTCTTTCAGCAAGGATCTATAGAAGCACCCTTTCTATCAGCAAGGATCTATAGAAGCACCCTTTCTTTCAGCAAGGATCTATAGAAGCACCCTTTCTTTCAGCAAGGATCTATAGAAGCACCCTTTCTTTCAGCAAGGATCTATAGAAGCACCCTTTTTTTCAGCAAGGATCTATAGAAGCACCCTTTCTTTCAGCAAGGATCTATAGAAGCACCCTTTCTTTCAGCAAGGATCTATAGAAGCACCCTTTCTTTCAGCAAGGATCTATAGAAGCACCCTTTCTTTCAGCAAGGATCTATAGAAGCACCCTTTCTTTCAGCAAGGATCTATAGAAGCACCCTTTCTTTCAGCAAGGATCTATAGAAGCACCCTTTCTTTCAGCAAGGATCTATAGAAGCACCCTTTCTTTCAGCAAGGATCTATAGAAGCACCCTTTCTTTCAGCAAGGATCTATAGAAGCACCCTTTCTTTCAGCAAGGATCTATAGAAGCACCCTTTCTTTCAGCAAGGATCTATAGAAGCACCCTTTCTTTCAGCAAGGATCTATAGAAGCACCCTTTCTTTCAGCAAGGATCTATAGAAGCACCCTTTCTTTCAGCAAGGATCTATACAAGCACCCTTTCTTTCAGCAAGGATCTATAGAAGCACCCTTTCTTTCAGCAAGGATCTATAGAAGCATCCTTTCTTTCAGCAAGGATCTATAGAAGCATCCTTTCTTTCAGCAAGGATCTATAGAAGCACCCTTTCTTTGAGCAAGGATCTATAGAAGCACCCTTTCTTTGAGCAAGGATCTATAGAAGCACCCTTTCTTTGAGCAAGGATCTATAGAAGCACCCTTTCTTTGAGCAAGGGTCTATAGAAGCACCCTTTATTTGAGCAAGGGTCTATAGAAGCACCCTTTCTTTGTGCAAGGGTCTATAGAAGCACCCTTTCTTTCAGCAAGGGTCTATAGCAGAGATGGTCTGTCTACAATGATGACGTATATGACATACATTTCTGACGTATATTACATACGTCGGAAACGCCGTAAACCTAGCCAAAGAAACAAGGTTTTTGACAGAATAAACAAACGAATTTTACATCCTAAAAATCTATGTTTTTCCATAATAATAAAACTCATTTTATTATTATTTTTTTGAGATCCTGTTTTATTACAAAAATGCATAAAAAGATTTCACTCTAAAATGTACATTTTATATATATTTTTTATATTATATGGGCATTACACATATGTTTGTTTATTCCCTGTAGGAAATGTCAATAGTGAATCTATACTGACTTACTACTGACATTGTCAACAGTACTACTGACAAACTGTAGACAACAAATGTAATTTCCTATAGACATTTTGTATGAACGTGTCATTCGAAAGTCAGTACTGACAATGGAACTAGTATGTCAATAGTAAGTCAGTAGTTCCTGAGGAACCATGTGTTGACATTGGAGGTAGTGAGTCAGTATAGACATTGGAGGTAGTAAGTCAGTAGAGACATTGGAAGTAGTGAGTCAATAGAGACATTGGAGGTAGTGAGTCAATAGTACATAAAGGGTCATATGGAGACATTGGTACCAAATTATTCACTATTAAGTTTTTTGGCCTATTTGAAACTTTTTATAGATTAAAAGGCTATATAGTGTGTTTTTAAGTAGTATATTTTATTAAAGAATAACATATAATTATGAAAATACTAAAAAGTACAAATTGCGTATTACAGTCTTTTTATCTTTATAAAGGGCTAAGCCCAAGATTCCACATAAGCACAAAATTAGTAAATAAAGCCAATGTTTTCAAGATAGACTAACCAATAATAAAAAATCGTTTTCATTGTCAGAAATATCATCGTTCATGACCATAAGAATTGGTGTGATTTATCTGCTTAAAATATTTCTTCTTCTGCTGCACTTCGCTTTTTATTAGGCGATTCACTGAATATTGAAATAACTTCTAAGAATTGAAAACAATAAACATGTATAAATAAGCATAAATAAACAAAATGTCCTTAAATTTTCTTACATTATTGCCGTATAAACATTGCAAAAATCTCGCAATCAATTTTTGCCAAATAACCCTTCAACATTCTAAATCATTATTATGCCGTGTCCAAATATCAGGTGTAAGATGCGTTCATCATTTCCAGCGAGACGGGACAATATTCGTCATCTTCTCTAAAGATTCCATAAAATGTCTAATAGTCGAAGTTTCACCAGTTTCACCACAAATTTTGTCAGCCGCCTCAGAACCTGCATTTTGATATAGAATTGTCTAATTTTTCACTTGTCTGTTTATTTCCTTTCCTAATTTCCTTTGCTCATACTTGTTGTTATTAAAATTATATATTTTATTGATTTTTCACAAAAACACATTATTTTATGCCAAACAATTAAGAACATAAAGAAAAAAAGATGCTTCGTTGGGCTATCAGTTTTCACTATAAACAATGCTTCTTCTTATTAAGGTAAAAGTATCAATTGTTGACAACCTGTTGACAAAGTGTTGACATTGTCACCATAATAGTAGAAAAAGTGGTGACATGTCGACACATGTCCCCATGCTTCCTACAGGGTTACTTCACCCGCAAATTCTTTGAATCTACGTAAAGTAGTGGTAGTGTTCGGAATATATTGTAGATGGCGTACTGAGTGCGTAATCCAATTTATTGTTCAATTATTTCAGTTATTTTAAAAATTAAAATATTAATAAAAATATGCTGTTATTTTCAAAAAAGGTACGGACCCTCTTCAATAACAAAGACAGGCTTGCAGAATTAATATTAAGTGAAAAATATGATAGTAACATAAATTTTTTGAGGTTTATGACATTTACTACTTTTTATACGTTTTCTACGGGTATATGACGTTTTCGACGTTTACAACTTTCCTACAGTCGAAAACCTAAAAAATCGTCATACTGACCATCTCTGGTCTATAGAAGCACCCTTTCTTTCAGCAAGGGTCTATAGAAGCACCCTTTCTTTCAGCAAGGGTCTATAGAAGCACCCTTTCTTTCAGCAAGGGTCTATAAAAGTACCCTTTCTTTCAGCAAGGGTCTATAGAAGCACCCTTTCTTTCAGCAAGGGTCTATAGAAGCACCCTTTCTTCCAGCAAGGGTCTATAGAAGCACCCTTTCGTTCAGCAAGGGTCTATAGAAGCACCCTTTCTTTCAGCAAGGGTCTATAGAAGCACCCTTTCTTTCAGCAAGGGTCTATAGAAGCACCCTTTCTTCCAGCAAGGGTCTATAGAAGCACCCTTTTTTCGGCAAGGGTCAATCGAAGCACCCTTTTTTTCAGCAAGGGTCTATAGAAGCACCCTTTTTTCAGCAAGGGTCAATCGAAGCACCCTTTCTTTCAGCAAGGGTCTATAGAAGCACCCTTTCTTTCAGCAAGGGCCTATAGAAGCACCCTTTCTTTCAGCAAGGGTCTATAGAAGCACCCTTTCTTTCAGCAAGGGTCTATAGAAGCACCCTTTTTTTCAGCAAGGGTCTATAGAAGCACCCTTTTTTCAGCAAGGGTCAATCGAAGCACCCTTTCTTTCAGCAAGGGTCTATAGAAGCACGCTTTCTTTCAGCAAGGGTCTATAGAAGCACCCTTTCTTTTCGCAAGGGTCTATAGAAGCACCCTTTCTTTCAGCAAGGGTCTATAGAAGCACCCTTTCTTTCAACAAGGGTCTATAGAAGCACCCTTTTTTTCAGCAAGGGTCTATAGAAGCACCCTTTTTTTCAGCAAGGGTCTATAGAAGCACCCTTTTTTCAGCAAGGGTCTATAGAAGCACCCTTTCTTTCAGCAAGGGTCAATCAAAGCACCCTTTCTTTCAGCAAGGGTCTATAGAAGCACCCTTTCTTTCAGCAAGGGTCTATAGAAGCACCCTTTCTTTCAGCAAGGGTCTATAGAAGCACCCTTTCTGTCAGCAAGGGTCTATAGAAGCACCCTTTCTTTCAGCAAGGGTCTATAGAAGCACCCTTTCTTTCAGCAAGGGTCTATAAAAGCACCCTTTCTTTCAGCAAGGGTCTATAAAAGCACCCTTTCTTTCAGCAAGGGTCTATAAAAGCACCCTTTCTTTCAGCAAGGGTCTATAAAAGCACCCTTTCTTTCAGCAAGGGTCTATAAAAGCACCCTTTCTTTCAGCAAGGGTCTATAAAAGCACCCTTTCTTTCAGCAAGAGTCTATAGAAGCACCCTTTCTTTCAACAAGGGTCTATAGAAGCACCCTTTTTTCAGCAAGGGTCTATAGAAGCACCCTTTTTTTCAGCAAGGGTCTATAGAAGCACCCTTTTTTTCAGCAAGGGTCTATAGAAGCACCCTTTCTTTCAGCAAGGGTCAATCAAAGCACCCTTTCTTTCAGCAAGGGTCTATAGAAGCACCCTTTCTTTCAGCAAGGGTCTTTCTTTCAGCAAGGGTCTATAGAAGCACCCTTTCTTTAAGCAAGGGTCTATAAAAGCACCCTTTCTTTCAGCAAGGGTCTATAAAAGCACCCTTTCTTTCAGCAAGGGTCTATAAAAGCACCCTTTCTTTCAGCAAGGGTCTATAAAAGCACCCTTTCTTTCAGCAAGGGTCTATAAAAGCACCCTTTCTTTCAGCAAGGGTCTATAAAAGCACCCTTTCTTTCAGCAAGGGTCTATAAAAGCACCCTTTCTTTCAGCAAGGGTCTATAGAAGCAGCCTTTCTTTCAGCAAGGGTCTATAGAAGCACCCTTTCTTTCAGCAAGGGTCTATAGAAGCACCCTTTTTTCAGCAAGGGTCTATAGAAGCACCCTTTCTTTCAGCAAAGGTCTATAGAAGCACCCTTTCTTTCAGCAAGGGTCTTTCTTTCAGCAAGGGTCTATAGAAGCACCCTTTCTTTAAGCAAGGGTCTATAAAAGCACCCTTTCTTTCAGCAAGGGTCTATAAAAGCACCCTTTCTTTCAGCAAGGGTCTATAAAAGCACCCTTTCTTTCAGCAAGGGTCTATAAAAGCACCCTTTCTTTCAGCAAGGGTCTATAAAAGCACCCTTTCTTTAAGCAAGGGTCTATAAAAGCACCCTTTCTTTCAGCAAGGGTCTATAAAAGCACCCTTTCTTTCAGCAAGGGTCTATAGAAGCACCCTTTCTTTCAGCAAGGGTCTATAGAAGCAGCCTTTCTTTCAGCAAGGGTCTATAGAAGCACCCTTTCTTTCAGCAAGGGTCTATAGAAGCAGCCTTTCTTTCAGCAAGGGTCTATAGAAGCACCCTTTCTTTCAGCAAGGGTCTATAGAAGCAGCCTTTCTTTCAGCAAGGGTCTATAGAAGCACCCTTTCTTTCAGCAAGGGTCAATCAAAGCACCCTTTCTTTCAGCAAGGGTCTATAAAAGCACCCTTTCTTTCAGCAAGGGTCTATAGAAGCACCCTGTCTTTCAACAAGGGTCAATCAAAGCACCCTTTCTTTCAGCAAGGGTCTATAGAAGCACCCTTTCTTTCAGCAAGGTTCTATAGAAGCACCCTTTCTTTCAGCAAGGGTCTATAGAAGCACCCTTTCTTTCAGCAAGGGTCTATAGAAGCACCCTTTCTTTCAGCAAGGGTCTATAGAAGCACCCTTTCTTTCAGCAAGGGTCAATCAAAGCACCCTTTCTTTCAGCAAGGGTCTATAAAAGCACCCTTTCTTTCAGCAAGGGTCTATAGAAGCACCCTGTCTTTCAACAAGGGTCTATAGAATCACCCTTTCTTTCAGCAAGGGTCTATAGAATCACCCTTTCTTTCAGCAAGGGTCTATAGAATCACCCTTTCTTTCAGCAAGGGTCTATAGAAGCACCCTTTCTTTCAGCAAGGGTCTATAGAAGCACCCTTTCTTTCAGCAAGGGTCTATAGAAGCACCCTTTCTTCCTGCAAGGGTCTATAGAAGCACCCTTTCTTCCAGCAAGGGTCTATAGAAGCACCCTTTCTTTCAGCAAGGGTCTATAGAAGCACCCTTTCTTTCAGCAAGGGTCAATAGAAGCACCCTTTCTTTCAGCAAGGGTCTATAGAAGCACCCTTTCTTTCAGCAAGGGTCTATAGAAGCACCCTTTCTTTCAGCAAGGGTCTATAGAAGCACCCTTTCTTTCAGCAAGGGTCTATAGAAGCACCCTTTCTTTCAGCAAGGGTCTATAGAAGCACCCTTTCCTTCAGCAAGGGTCTATAGAAGCACCCTTTCTTTCAGCAAGGGTCTATAGAATCACCCTTTCTTTCAGCAAGGGTCTATAGAAGCACCCTTTCTTTCAGCAAGGGTCTAAAGAAGCACCCTTTCTTTCAGCAAGGGTCTATAGAAGCACACTTTCTTTCAGCAAGGGTCTATAGAAGCACCCTTTCTTTCAGCAAAGTTCTTTAGAAGCACCCTTTCTTTCAGCAAGGTTCTATAGAAGCACCCTTTCTTTCAGCAAGGGTCTATAGAAGCACCCTTTCTTTCAGCAAGGGTCTATAGAAGCACCATTTCTTTCAGCAAGGGTCTATAGAAGCACCCTTTCTTTCAGCAAGGGTCTATAGAAGCACCCTTTCTTTCAGCAAGGGTCTATAGAAGCACCCTTTCTTTCCGAAAGGGTCTATAGAAGCACCCTTTTTTCCGGAAGGGTCTATAGAAGCACCCTTTCTTTCCGAGAGGGTCTATGGAAGCACCCTTTCTTTCCGAAAGGGTCTATAGAAGCACCCTTTCTTTCCGAAAGGGTCTATAGAAGCACCTTTCTTTCCGAAAGGGTCTATAGAAGCACCCTTTCTTTCAGGAAGGGTCTATTGAAGCACCCTTTCTTTCAGGAGGGGTCTATAGAAGCACCGTTTCTATCAGGAAGGGTCAGATTTCTGAAAAGGTGGTGGGAAGGCTAATTGGCCTAGTTTTAGAGAGTTCACTATTCACCGTTTCAGAGATCTGCCCAACAATTCTAATGTTGGGTAGCAGAAAGGACGTTCCGAGACATCATCACTGCTGCAGCCACTCACCATATACCTGCTGGAGGAATATACGAAGTGAGACCAAATTTCCCAGCAGAGGCGATGGGATTAGGAAATGAGCGAGATGTGCTTCGTCGAACCGTCAGGGAGCTGACACTGGAAGTTAACAGGTTGATCGGTAAGCATAAGCGGAACAAGTGGCTAAATCTTCTGGAGAGTTGCAACGTAAAAACCGGAATAAGTTGATGAAAGTGCGGCGTTCAAAGGTGATGATATATATTGGTCGACAACTATGAGAAGATGGTCTGATCCCAGAGAATCGACGGGTTGCCAGCTGACGTCATTTGTCAGACCAGATGACACGATGGTTTTGTCTGGCGAACTGTGACACTCTCCGTAGAGCAATTGATCGGCTCAGCCAGCACTATACCCCTCTGGTAATTTTCGAGGACCGAATATCACAAGTCATGCATGATGTGCATTGAAGTTTCCCCATGATAAGACGGTTATGATCTTCCAAATGCTGGCTAATGTTGGGCATATAACATGGAGTACAGCTATCTCGGCAGTTCTACACCTGACTGCCCTCATACACTCCATGTACGGTGCATTAGAGAACGGCTCAAGCGAGATACGTCTGTATTCAACAGACTGGTGCAACAAGAAAGCTAATCCCCCACCTTCACTTCCTATGCGATCCTTCCACAGTACGTTGTAACCATCACAGCGCTGCAAGCTGCATTAGTTGTTGAGCTAGGTTTCCTGCACCGTCGCTACCTTGATATTCTTCTGACTCATAAAATCCACTATTTCCCTGATCTTTTCTCGGAGTCCAAACTGAGCACATCCATATTGGTCTAGCGTTTTCCTACATCTCGGCACGAACCTAGCACAGTAAAACGATACAAATAAAAACATGTCTACACTGAGGGTCAGCCGCTGACCGGAACACCAGAAATCGGCAGTATCATAGATGAAAGAATATGAGTTAGGGTCGCATTTTATCGTTCCAGAGCGGGAGTGGTCTTATTAAATGAGCTTCCAGATGTTCGTCCAGCGGTAGACCCGTATTCAATAAACGCTTTCGGAACACCGAATTACATAGGAAGCGTTAGATTGGAAACCGTATGCTCCTATGTCAACAGTTAATTATTTAAAACAGGTAGAAAATATGCATGTTCCAGAACCTGCAAGAAGCTACTACTTTTTACTACGATAACATTTTTCCTTTATGTTATCGAAAAAAATTTAAAAATTAGTAGATTCTTGCAGTTCTGGAACAGACCAAATATCTTTAGGATTTTTTTGGTAACACGTCGAGGCTCCTACAAAATGGGACAAAATTCCACTACATTTCAAAATCATCAAAGAGTTTTGCTCAACTTTCCATAGAAGGTAATAACTAACATGATGTGAGATCTCATATTTCCATTACCGATCATCGAGAGATTGGTCCTTTACTTTTTAGATTTTGTCATGTTCCAAACCACTGTTCATTACAAACACATAATTCTTACTACCTTTATACATACACATGTACGAGTACATTGGCTATCAACATTTGTAGAACTCATAAATATTTTTAAATGTCCATTTACAACACAAGGTTGGATTTGATGGTGATCGATGGTGATGCAATTGCTTCGTTACTGTTGTTGTTGTTGTCGTCGTGTCTTCCTTCTTTCCGTCCTTCAGAGATTGCTTTATTGCTTACTGCGCTGCGCATGCGTATGTGACCAAAGGGGCCCAGCCATCCACAATGAATGCATTTAATCATGTCCGGCTATATCCGTGTTTACAACGAATGAATTCACCGTAAATGTGACAGGGGAACATTTCATTTATTCGACATTGTGGTGACGATGCGACAAGAAAAAATATAACTGGATAAGGATTTGAAATGCAATGCAGCCAACGGTGTGTGTGTGGTCCAGCTGAAAAATTAGGAAATCTTTTTTCTAATGCAAAGTTGGTCTGATAGAAAAAAAATGTTAAATGAATTTATGAAAATATCACGGAGAGAATAAATTTTCTTGGAAAAAATGTCACGAGTGGAATTTTTAAGAAATCATATTTTTCACAAAATATCAATGAAGAGTGAAAGTGTCTTTGAATTCTTTAGGAAAATAAAAGTAATGAATTCTGAATTAATTTTTCTAGAATTTATCGCATTTATAGATTTATAGATTTTGAATTTTACATACATATGTTTTAAAATATCAAATAGAAAAATACTGACATTTCTGGAAAATGTTATATATTTTTTGTCATATTTGAATATCGTCACCATAAATGCCAAAAGTCGTAACTAACAAAATAATAATTTTGCAGGAGAAGCAGAAAACGTTATAAAATGAAAAAATGTTTTATTGAGTACTAGCAAAATGCCCGCTACTTGCGAAAAGGATTAAAAACAAATAAACAATATTTAATATGGAAATGGTTAACACTGAAAATGTTGTTGTACTAATACCTATTTTAATTGATATTTGTTTTTATGTAAGTATTGTTCGTCCCACATTATTTCCATATTCAAAAAAAAAAAAAAAAAAAAAAAACATCCGTTTCTCACCCCTAAACATCAACAGCGAGCCACATTTTTGAGCTTTTTAACTTAAGGGCTTTCTGTCCTCAGGGGGTAAAAGCATTCTTGTAAAAAATTGTCACTTGGATGTTACTTACTTAGCTGGCCCATTACAGAACATTTGTTCCATAGGCCGAACTAAGAAAAGATCTTCAATTCTCTCTATTTTTTGCTTCGCACTCTGGAATACCGCGCCTTTTCATCTCTTCATCCACTTGTTTGTGCCATCTTTTCCTTGGCCTGTCAATTCTGGGTGCACCACCAAGCGGTTCGTATTTATACGCCTTTTTAGCGGGTGCATCTTCTCCCTTTCTTATGATATGGCCTAGCCAACGCAATCGCTGCATCTCGATACGTTTAACAATATTGATGTCGTTGTATAGCAGATACAGCTCGTGGTTCATGCGACGTCGATATTCACCGTCAATGCAGATTGGTCCGTAGATCTTTCGAAGAATTTTTCTCTCAAACACACCAATCACTGCCATGTCTGCTTGCGCAAGTACCCAGGCTTCGGAACCATACATCAGCAATGGTAGTATCAGTGTTTTGTAGAGCGTTATTTTTGTTTGACGAGATGTGGCTTTGTTTTTGAAGTGCTTACTTAAGCCAAAGTAGCATCTGTTGGCCAATACAAAAAAAAAAACATTGTTCCACAACATCCCATACGGGACAAGGGAGACTTCTCTCATATCAATGAGTGCACCCCGATTCATATTAGCTCAATGATATGGGACCTACTGTTTATCGCCGAGTCCGAACGGCGTGTCTAAAGACACCACTTGTAGAGAAGTTTTACAAGGCTGAAATACTCAGGAAATGTCGCCACCATTACTGAGGGGTATTTTGCCACCGTTGAAAAATGTTTGATGTTGCCTGGCCGGGGAATCGAACCACCGACCTTCTGTGTGCAAGGCGGGCGTGCATACCATTGCACCACGGTGGCACCCAATACAATTCTTCTTTTTATTTCACAACTGATGTCCTTTGTTGTGTTTACGGCGGTGCCGAGGTATACGAAGTCTTTTACTACCTCAAAATTATAGGAACCAACTTCCACAATTGGTCCGAGCTCAATGGACGCATTGCGCGTTGACACCATCAACTTGGTCTTCTCACCGTTTATCGCCAGACCCACTTTAGCAGATTCTCCTTCGACCTTCATAAAGGTAACAGTTACTTCTTTAACTGATCGTCCCATGATGTCTTTATCATCAGCATAAGCAAGTAACATGTGGCTATTGGTCACTTCTTTTGACGTTTGCCTCTCGTATAACCTTTTCCAGCAGGATGTTGAAGAGATCACACCAAAGGTTGTCTCCTTGTCTGAAACCTCTTTTGGAACAAAACTCTTCGGAGAGGTTCTTTCATATTTTAACTGAGGATCTCGTGTCAGTTAAAGTCATTTTACAAAGCCGAATGAGCTTTGCGGGGATACCAAATTCAGACATGGCTTGGAATACCTTTGAACGTAGCGGGCTGTCGAAGGCTGCTTTATAACACTGTACAACAAAATCGAACTTTTTTAAAATTATAAGAAACCCCGCACAGATTATGAAAGAGGACCGAAAAAAAGAAGACACGTGTATCGGTGTTTTGAAAGTTTACGTCTGGAAGTAACCTAAATAGGCGTGGTAAGTTGCGCCCATTTCTACAGGTTTTGAAATATTCGACATCAGATTCCTTGGAATCCATGCATTTTAGGTATAAAGTGTCTTTGACAATATTACTAACAACAATGCGGGGTATCTTTTTGTGGAAAAAATTAACCCTCATGCGAGTCACTAAAGGGGTCTTTTTGGCCCCTTTTTTCAAAAACGTTTAAAAACTCCTTTGAAATGTGATCGTATCAGATCAAAATATTCTACAAAATTATTTGTCCTTGGCTTTCCTTTTTCACTTGCAAATAATTTCAGATCATCAAGCTTAACTCTAAACGAGAAAATTAACAAAAATCATTAAAAAAATGATCTTCGCCATAAAAAGGCAAAATTTCAAATAATAAAAAACAGGCTGAGCCCGGCTGGGATTTGAACCCACGTCCTTGAAAAACATATCAAAAAATGTTGTCATGGCGTGTTAGCGTTCAAAGCCAACTCATAACTTCAAAGTCAGCGCAAAAAGCGTTTGTCATGAAGAATATATTTCTGTGGTCAAGTATCCGCGTTAATGTACAAAAACACATTTGCATTTGAAAAACGATAAGTTCTAGGACAGAGAAGCCATTGCATAGTCGATACGTCCGAAGATTTCCTTTACCACCAATGAAACCAGGTAACGTAATTTGGTGACTATGTGGGTTCGAGTCCTTGGCTTTCCTTTTTCACTTGCAAATAATTTCAGATCATCAAGCTTAACTCTAAACGAGAAAATTAACAAAAATCATTAAAAAAATGATCTTCGCCATAAAAAGGCAAAATTTCAAATAATAAAAAACAGGCTGAGCCCGGCTGGGATTTGAACCCACGTCCTTGAAAAACATATCAAAAAATGTTGTCATGGCGTGTTAGCGTTCAAAGCCAACTCATAACTTCAAAGTCAGCGCAAAAAGCGTTTGTCATGAAGAATACATTTCTGTGGTCAAGTATCCGCGTTAATGTACAAAAACACATTTGCATTTGAAAAACGATAAGTTCTAGGACAGAGAAGCCATTGCATAGTCGATACGTCCGAAGATTTGCTTTACCACCAATGAAACCAGGTAACGTAATTTGGTGACTATGTGGGTTCGAGTCCTTGGCTTTCCTTTTTCACTTGCAAATAATTTCAGATCATCAAGCTTAACTCTAAACGAGAAAATTAACAAAAATCATTAAAAAAAATGATCTTCGCCATAAAAAGGCAAAATTTCAAATAATTTGTCATAACATTTTACTATAGGTCACCGAATACACCAAAACTCTAAATCGTACCTAAACGCCAAAAGTAAAATCACGTTTTAGGGTTAATGTTGTACTTTATCTGAGTTTATTAAGTTTTGTCCAACAAAACTTCATTCTAGATAAAAGACGTCAAAGACAGGGTAAATATCTGGTCAATGGTGGACTTACCAGGCCTAAAGCCCTATTGGTATGGTCCAATTATTTCGTTGACCATTGGCTTTAGTCGTTCGCACAATATCCCTGACACGATCTTGTAGGCAATAGGGAGTAGACTTATGCCCCTATAGTTAGAGCATACAGTCTTATCTCCTTTCTTGTGGACGGGGAACAGTATTTCAATCGTCGGGTACTCGTTCTTCCTGCCGGATGGTGCTAACTAACTGATGAATACACCTTATCAGCGTGTCGCCGCCAGTTTTGAACAGCTCGGCTGGTAAGCCATCGGCTCCTCCTGCCTTATTATTCTTCAGCCGATTTATTGCTGTCTTTACCTCATCTTGGCCGGGTGGTATACATTCAATACCATCTTCTGGGATTGGGTCTGTGGTATCTACGTCGACTTCGCTACTATTGGATACCAACAGTTTGGAAAAATGTTCGTTCCATGTCCTGAGCAAATTACCTTGCAGGTCTCTACATGAGGATGTGCATGTACCAAAGCCATCAGTTTGATGCTTGACTCTTTGGTAGAATTTTCGGACTTCATTCTGGCTCCTGTACATCTCGATTTGTTCACACTCCCGCTTTTCCATCTCTCTCCTTTTCCTGCGGAAAAGACGTTTCTCCTCTCTCCTTTTCTCCCGATATCTCTCTCGTGCGCTACGCGTTGCTACGGATTGTAAAGTAGCCCTATATGCCGCATTTTTCTCTTCGGTAGCAGCACGACACTCCTGATCATACCATGGATTCCTTGTTGGAGGTCTCTTGTATCCAAGTACCGATTTTGCGGCTGTTTGCATGACATGCTTTGCCATTGCGCTGATATGTTATCGTGATGAGGAGTGCTTTGATTAAGCAATTGGGCTAGTTGAGTGGAATATGCTGTGGCTATCTGTTGTGATTGCAGCTTACCGATGTCTAACTTTCGTGTTGTGTCTGTTCGTACTTTGTTTGCTACGTTTAAGCGGGTGCGTACCTTTGCTGCAACGAGGTAGTGGTCCGAATCAATGTTTGCGCCTCGGAACGATCGTACATCCAACACGCTCGATGAATGTCTTCCATCTATCACAACATGATCAATTTGGTTTCTTGTTTTCTGATCTGGAGACAGCCAGGTGCCCTTATGAATATCGAGATGATTAAATCTGGTACTGCTAACTACCATGTTTTTTGCGGCTGCAAAGTCTATCAGCCTTATACCATTGTCAGATGTTTCACTGTGGAGGCTGAATTTCCCGACTGTTGGACCAAAGATATTCTCCTTTCCAATTTTGGCATTAAAATCGCCTAGTATAATTTTAATGTCATGGGCAGGGCAACGGTCATAAGTTTCTTCTAAGCGCTCGTAAAATATATCTTTGGTCTGTTCGTCCTTGTCTTCAGTGGGAGCATGAGCGCAAATAAAACTGATGTTGAAGAATTTAGATTTTATTCGAATTGCAGCAAGTCTTTCATTCACTGGGGTGAAGCTGGAGACCAGATGTTTTAACCTCCGACCAACTACAAATTCGCAACCAAACTCATGCTTTGTGTCATGTCATGGCAGCTATAATACAGTGCGTCACCTTTAGGTGTTGTTGTGACGCCTTTCCCAATCCATCGTATTTCCTGTATGGCATTAATGTCGACCTTGTACTTTTCAAGTACATCTGCCACTGCGTAAACTGCACCTTCTCTATAAAGAGTGCGAACATTCCAGGTGCAGATTCGCAAATCATGGTCCTTAAAACGTTTGCGGGGTTCGTCAACTTTAGAGGGGTTTGTTTTTCTTTTCTTTCGTTTTTTCATAGTAGGCTGTTTTTTCTAGGGGAGGGTTACTAACCCGACGCCCAAACCCAAGTTTTTAACGTTCTTATGTTTGAACACGCGGCACATGTTAGCTCACTACCTTTAACGGGTGTTAAAGGCAGTTCCCCAGGTGACACACCAAGAGGGACCAAGATAAATCCTGGGCTTTGCCGTGTTAAAGCCGGTCAGGACCGTTCCTTGGTATCTTCCATCCCCTACGTCACGGTTTAATATTATCACAATTATTAATTGAAATGCAAGCGTTTTATTTGAGAGATTCCATCTTGAAAAATTTTGTTTTCTAGTTCTAAGTGCATTTGTAAATAAAACACTGTAACTTAATTTTTTTTAATTATTTTTTATTAACGTAGAAGCTTGAAATTTAGCAAGAACATGTATTTTGGTCTTAAATATTAGATTTAATCAAAAAACTAATTTTGATATTCAAAATCATGTGAAAATAGCTGAATTTTCCTATTTGAAAAATATGCAAAATCCGAAGTCAATATACTTTCCAAAAAAATAGCATGACCAGAACATGCCACCCAAGGAATATATAATCTAAGAAAGTTAAAATGAAGACGAATTTGGAAATTTTTTTGTTTACATTTGTGTTCGAAAAATACTGCATTTCATAGAAATTTATAAACTAGGTGCGGCTTGGGTAGTGCTAAGAACTGAACCCATTTTCACAACTTTCGACGTGGATTATCACGGCAGGAGTACATCGATGAACCTAAATCTTTGTTTGGAAATGAAACGCCATCCTATAGCACTGCGAAAAACTGATGTAATGAATTCAATCGTGGCCGATGCTCGCTCAAAGACGCAGATCTTGAAGGTCTTCCAAAACCACCGTTGTACCAGAGAACATTGATGCCGTGCATGAACTGATAATTCAAGATCATCATGTGACATACCGTGAGATTGAGGCATTTATGGCTGAGTGGATTAGCTACCTCCGAAAATTTGCTGTTCTGGTCGGGGATTGAACCCTTCGGAATGCAGGGCGAACGTACTTAGCACTGCACCACAAAGATTCGATGTTGTACAAAATTAATCACCCTGTATATACCCACTATGCGTTGTTGTGCTCTGTCTTATATGTCTGATATTAGTTCGCTTTTATACGGAACCAGACGGTTGCTGGGTGACTTCAATGCTCATCATGAGCCTTTGCATTTCATCCCAGGCAATGACCAATCAATTTTTTTAACTTTCAGTTCGGAAAGTTGGTAGTGGCTTAGAATACTAAGCCGTCGGCAGCACCATCTATTGATTGTTAAGGACCTACGCTCAAACATTATCCGGATTCATGCTTAATTTTTATATATATTTACCATTTTGTATAAATTTTTTGGTTCTTGGTAGAGTTTCATATCATCTTCACTAGAACATGACCGTACGTACCTCAGACTTGTAGTGGCTTCATTTTATTTTAACATACATATATTATTTTCATATTAAGATTATCCTCAGCTATGTGATATTTAAATACTCTTCACGATTTGTATCACACACTCTCAGCTCACGTGGTGTTTAGTTAAGGTGTTTACATACGATGTTCCTAAAATTCCAAATAATTTTAAATCGCTTTTGTTGTTATTGCTAATTTCTTATCCTCTCCTTTTGTAAGTTGTTGTTTTTATATGGCATTTCTTTGTTTCTTTGATAAATTAGCGACACTCAACATTGTGCGAGTGCGACAAGAAGTTATGTATGTCCGATCAAATAAATAAAATTTATTAAAGCCATACTTCAGAAGTACTTCACGACACACCACAGCAACTTTTTCATTAAAGCCTCGGTAAATTCATCGAATTTTGTTAGTGTGTTGGTAGTTTTTACTTTTAATTGATTTGCATACGACCGACCAGAAGAAACCATGAAATACATGTTAAAAGTCTTTAATAGGAGTAGGGTACACATGTGATGGAACTTTTAGCACATGGAAAAGTTCCACCATTATTGGTCTAATGGTTGATGAAAAAATATTCTTTAAAAAATCTACGATTATTTGTCTAATGGTTCATGAACAAATATTCTTTAAAAATTCACGATTATTTTTCTAATGATCCATGAAAAAATATTGTTTAAAAAAATCCACGATTATTGGTCTAATGGTTGATGAAAAATATTCTTTAAAAATCCACGATTATTGGTCTAATGGTTGATGAAAAATATTCTTTAAAAAATCCACGATTATTGGTCTAATGGTTGATGAAAAATATTCTTTAAAAAATCCACGATTATTGGTCTAATGGTTGATGAAAAATATTCTTTAAAAAGTCCACGATTATTGGTCTAATGGTTGATGAAAAATATTCTTTAAAAAGTCCACGATTATTGATTGGTCTAATGGTTGATGAAAAATATTCTTTAAAAAATCCACGATTATTGGTCTAATGGTTGATGAAAAATATTCTTTAAAAAATCCACGATTATTGGTCTAATGGTTGATGAAAAATATTCTTTAAAAAATCCACGATTATTGGTCTAATGGTTGATGAAAAATATTCTTTAAAAAATCCACGATTATTGGTCTAATGGTTGATGAAAAATATTCTTTAAAAAATCCACGATTATTGGTCTAATGGTCCATGAAAAAAATATTCTTTAAGAAATCCACGATTATTGGTCTAATGGTTGATGAAAAATATTCTTTAAAAAATCCACGATTATTGGTCTAATGGTTGATGAAAAATATTCTTTAAAAAATCCACGATTATTGGTCTAATGGTTGATGAAAAATATTCTTTAAAAAATCCACGATTATTGGTCTAATGGTTGATGAAAAATATTCTTTAAAAAATCCACGATTATTGGTCTAATGGTTGATGAAAAATATTCTTTAAAAAATCCACGATTATTGGTCTAATGGTTGATGAAAAATATTCTTTAAAAAATCCACGATTATTGGTCTAATGGTTGATGAAAAATATTCTTTAAAAAATCCACGATTATTGGTCTAATGGTTGATGAAAAATATTCTTTAAAAAATCCACGATTATTGGTCTAATGGTTGATGAAAAATATTCTTTAAAAAATCCACGATTATTGGTCTAATGGTTGATGAAAAATATTCTTTAAAAAATCCACGATTATTGGTCTAATGGTCCATGAAAAAAATATTCTTTAAAAAATCCACGATTATTGGTCTAATGGTTGATGAAAAATATTCTTTAAAAAATCCACGATTATTGGTCTAATGGTTGATGAAAAATATTCTTTAAAAAATCCACGATTATTGGTCTAATGGTTGATGAAAAATATTCTTTAAAAAATCCACGATTATTGGTCTAATGGTTGATGAAAAATATTCTTTAAAAAATCCACGATTATTGGTCTAATGGTTGATGAAAAATATTCTTTAAAAAATCCACGATTATTGGTCTAATGGTTGATGAAAAATATTCTTTAAAAAATCCACGATTATTGGTCTAATGGTTGATGAAAAATATTCTTTAAAAAATTCACGATTATTGGTCTAATGGTTGATGAAAAATATTCTTTAAAAAATCCACGATTATTGGTCTAATGGTCCATGAAAAAAATATTCTTTAAAAAATCCACGATTATTGGTCTAATGGTTGATGAAAAATATTCTTTAAAAAATCCACGATTATTGGTCTAATGGTTGATGAAAAATATTCTTTAAAAAATCCACGATTATTGGTCTAATGGTTGATGAAAAATATTCTTTAAAAAATCCACGATTATTGGTCTAATGGTTGATGAAAAATATTCTTTAAAAAATCCACGATTATTGGTCTAATGGTTGATGAAAAATATTCTTTAAAAAATCCACGATTATTGGTCTAATGGTTGATGAAAAATATTCTTTAAAAAATCCACGATTATTGGTCTAATGGTTGATGAAAAATATTCTTTAAAAAATCCACGATTATTGGTCTAATGGTTGATGAAAAATATTCTTTAAAAAATCCACGATTATTGGTCTAATGGTTGATGAAAAATATTCTTTAAAAAATCCACGATTATTGGTCTAATGGTTGATGAAAAATATTCTTTAAAAAATCCACGATTATTGGTCTAATGGTTGATGAAAAATATTCTTTAAAAAATCCACGATTATTGGTCTAATGGTTGATGAAAAATATTCTTTAAAAAATCCACGATTATTGGTCTAATGGTTGATGAAAAATATTCTTTAAAAAATCCACGATTATTGGTCTAATGGTTGATGAAAAATATTCTTTAAAAAATCCACGATTATTGGTCTAATGGTTGATGAAAAATATTCTTTAAAAAATCCACGATTATTGGTCTAATGGTTGATGAAAAATATTCTTTAAAAAATCCACGATTATTGGTCTAATGGTTGATGAAAAATATTCTTTAAAAAATCCACGATTATTGGTCTAATGGTTGATGAAAAATATTCTTTAAAAAATCCACGATTATTGGTCTAATGGTTGATGAAAAATATTCTTTAAAAAATCCACGATTATTGGTCTAATGGTTGATGAAAAATATTCTTTAAAAAATCCACGATTATTGGTCTAATGGTTGATGAAAAATATTCTTTAAAAAATCCACGATTATTGGTCTAATGGTTGATGAAAAATATTCTTTAAAAAATCCACGATTATTGGTCTAATGGTTGATGAAAAATATTCTTTAAAAAATCCACGATTATTGGTCTAATGGTTGATGAAAAATATTCTTTAAAAAATCCACGATTATTGGTCTAATGGTTGATGAAAAATATTCTTTAAAAAATCCACGATTATTGGTCTAATGGTTGATGAAAAATATTCTTTAAAAAATCCACGATTATTGGTCTAATGGTTGATGAAAAATATTCTTTAAAAAATCCACGATTATTGGTCTAATGGTTGATGAAAAATATTCTTTAAAAAATCCACGATTATTGGTCTAATGGTTGATGAAAAATATTCTTTAAAAAATCCACGATTATTGGTCTAATGGTTGATGAAAAATATTCTTTAAAAAATCCACGATTATTGGTCTAATGGTTGATGAAAAATATTCTTTAAAAAATCCACGATTATTGGTCTAATGGTTGATGAAAAATATTCTTTAAAAAATCCACGATTATTGGTCTAATGGTTGATGAAAAATATTCTTTAAAAAATCCACGATTATTGGTCTAATGGTTGATGAAAAATATTCTTTAAAAAATCCACGATTATTGGTCTAATGGTTGATGAAAAATATTCTTTAAAAAATCCACGATTATTGGTCTAATGGTTGATGAAAAATATTCTTTAAAAAATCCACGATTATTGGTCTAATGGTTGATGAAAAATATTCTTTAAAAAATCCACGATTATTGGTCTAATGGTTGATGAAAAATATTCTTTAAAAAATCCACGATTATTGGTCTAATGGTTGATGAAAAATATTCTTTAAAAAATCCACGATTATTGGTCTAATGGTTGATGAAAAATATTCTTTAAAAAATCCACGATTATTGGTCTAATGGTTGATGAAAAATATTCTTTAAAAAATCCACGATTATTGGTCTAATGGTTGATGAAAAATATTCTTTAAAAAATCCACGATTATTGGTCTAATGGTTGATGAAAAATATTCTTTAAAAAATCCACGATTATTGGTCTAATGGTTGATGAAAAATATTCTTTAAAAAATCCACGATTATTGGTCTAATGGTTGATGAAAAATATTCTTTAAAAAATCCACGATTATTGGTCTAATGGTTGATGAAAAATATTCTTTAAAAAATCCACGATTATTGGTCTAATGGTCCATGAAAAAAATATTCTTTAAAAAATCCACGATTATTGGTCTAATGGTTGATGAAAAATATTCTTTAAAAAATCCACGATTATTGGTCTAATGGTTGATGAAAAATATTCTTTAAAAAATCCACGATTATTGGTCTAATGGTTGATGAAAAATATTCTTTAAAAAATCCACGATTATTGGTCTAATGGTTGATGAAAAATATTCTTTAAAAAATCCACGATTATTGGTCTAATGGTTGATGAAAAATATTCTTTAAAAAATCCACGATTATTGGTCTAATGGTTGATGAAAAATATTCTTTAAAAAATCCACGATTATTGGTCTAATGGTTGATGAAAAATATTCTTTAAAAAATGCACGATTATTGGTCTAATGGTTGATGAAAAATATTCTTTAAAAAATCCACGATTATTGGTCTAATGGTTGATGAAAAATATTCTTTAAAAAATCCACGATTATTGGTCTAATGGTTGATGAAAAATATTCTTTAAAAAATCCACGATTATTGGTCTAATGGTTGATGAAAAATATTCTTTAAAAAATGCACGATTATTGGTCTAATGGTTGATGAAAAATATTCTTTAAAAAATCCACGATTATTGGTCTAATGGTTGATGAAAAATATTCTTTAAAAAATCCACGATTATTGGTCTAATGGTTGATGAAAAATATTCTTTAAAAAATCCACGATTATTGGTCTAATGGTTGATGAAAAATATTATTTAAAAAATCCACGATTATTGGTCTAATGGTTGATGAAAAATATTCTTTAAAAAATCCACGATTATTGGTCTAATGGTTGATGAAAAATATTCTTTAAAAAATCCACGATTATTGGTCTAATGGTTGATGAAAAATATTCTTTAAAAAAATCCACGATTATTGGTCTAATGGTTGATGAAAAATATTCTTTAAAAAATCCACGATCATTGGTCTAATGGTCCGTGAAAAATATTATTTAAAAAATTGGTCCAATGAAAATGAAAGACTGGGTGACTGTTCTTACCATTTTGTTGCTCTTTATTTACCCCCAACTGTAGAGAAGTTGCCACTGCTGCTGCTTAATTTGAACATAACTTTTATTTGTTATTTTTGCTTGTATTTTTTATGTTAATTTGCTTGTACTACTATGGGGCTAACCATTGTTGGAGTCATTGCTTTTCTCGTTGTTGTTGTTTTATTTTTCTTGTTACCAATGTTTTTGTTGTCATTCGTTATAGGTAGGTATGGAACTGAACTGAAGCAGGCTGGATGGTTTGTTGGTTGGTCGGTTATACTTTGGTTTGGCCGCTTGGTTCGTTTGTACCACAATACTGCTGATGTTAAGCCATTAGTTCGTCTCAATATATTCCATCTAAGAGAGAGTGCGAGCGAGCGCGTGAAGCCAGCGAGAAGAAGATTCATTGGTATAGATTACAACGCTTTTATGGCGTTAATTAGACGCACAAAACTCATCGCCTTTTTATGTTCAACATTTATCAAATGTTTAACCATATTTCGATGTATGTATTTGTTATTTCTTGTTGTTGTTTTTCGAATTGGCCAACAAAAAATATTTTGTTGGACAAAAATTCTTGGTATGTTGATCATTAATCCGAACACATCACCTCTAATCGCCAAGATAACGAATTTCACAAAGCGAGAGAGAAAAAGAGTTGCGCAGAATGTGCCAACATAATTAATCGTGAATGCCTATTAATCGGATAATACCATTCGGTTTTCTATTTGCATATTGATTTCACCACTGATCTGAATAATGCTGGTGATGAACTTTAGCAAAGACCCCCTGGGGTCATAGTGTTTTAATTATCGGGTGATTAATTTGCTATTTAGTTAAGGTAATCAATATTATTATAATTGATGGAAAAAAGCTATGGTTTAAAGAGGTGATATTAAATTGACGCCCATTTGTCTAATACCTATAAGGTAGCTGTAAATGTGACGTTAACAAATGATAATTATAATCTTTGAAATTTTATATGGTTAGGTTGTGTATATGTAGTTGGATTTGTCTTCGTTGTTGTGCACGGTACGCACCTAGAAGTCTGTGGTTGCTATATAGTGAAATTTTGAAAAATCAGGAGTTGCTTATGTGATCGACTCATTACAATCGATGTTTAACGTCAACAGTTATCGAATGCATGCATACATACTCGTATGTATTTAATTGGGCTCCTTTAATTTTTTTGTCTACTCGCAAACGCGGGAGAAGCTATCATTATTTTTCTCACCATCCTCTTCAATCACTGTCTTCACTTCGGCTACTTTCCGTTAGCTTGTAAGGAAGTTGGTTCAATCCCGAAACCGGGGTCAGACATCTACACAATACTAAGGGAGTGTCAGTTCAGATTCAGAGCAGAACATTCCACCGCACTGAGTGTTTTTTCTACATGTGACCTCATTAATAAAATGAGAACATTTGCTGGACTTTGTAAAATCCTTTGGACATCGTTTGGCAACATGGTTTCTTATAAAAGATGCGGTCTTTCGGGGATGATTAGTGTGTTATCTAATGTTAGAATAGCAGCAACACCTTAAGGACAACTTTCAGGACGAATGTTATGCAATCTGTTCATATGTGATATGTCAGCCTCACCTTAAAGGCTCCTTATGTACCCCGATTAATGTGAAGACTGCCAAAGCATATGTGTCAGATAGCTTCAATAATAAAATGGGACGTAAATTTTACAAAAAATATTTTTAAGGACGTGGATTTTTTAAAAATACCTTTTAAGTTTGTAGATTTTTTCTAAAAATATTTTTTTAGTGAAATACATTTTTTATAGCAGTTTTTTAAAAATATATATATAAATTTTTTAAGAACGTGAATATTTTTGAATAAATTTAAGAAAGTGGATTTAAAAAAAATTATTAATTTAAAAATAAAAATATTTTTTAAAGACTTGCATTTTTTGTAAATATTTTTTAAGAACGTGGATTGTGTAAAAATGTTTTTAAGGGCGCGAATTTGTAAAAAATGGATTTTTTAAAAAATTTTAGATTCACTTTGGCAGTTTTGTTGAGATGTGTGTTTTACTTACTATTTGTAGGTAAGTCAAGCTTAATCTCATAGTTGTTGTTTTCAAATTTAAAAACAACAAGTTTAAAGTGGGATGTAGTTAAAATTGATTACTTTAGGGGATGGCAGAGAAGACTAGTTTCGTCCAACGCCACTTGGACTCATCAGTTCTCTTAGTTCTTTGTATTGAAACAAAGAACCCTTCCCCAATTTTATGACGACTCGAGCTCAAGAATAAGTGTGACTGATGAATTCGTTTAAATGCGAATTCAACCGAAACACCTAAAAACTCTCGTAAGGGCGCGGATTTTTTACCAACACGTGGATTTTCCAAAACTATTTCTTAGGACTTTGAGTTTTTAAAAAATATTTTAAGGACGTGGATTTAAAAAAAAAAATTTTAAGGACGTGGATTTTTTAAAAAATAATTCAAGAAGGTGTGCTATTAAAAAAAAATATTTTTTAAGGACGTGTGTTATTAAAAAAAATAATTCAAGAAGGTGTGCTATTAAAAAAAAATATTTTTTAAGGACGTGTGTTATTAAAAAAAATATTTCTTAGGAACGTGAAATTTAAAAAAAATATTGATAACGTGGATTTAAGAAAGGAAATTTTAAGATCGAGGATTTATTACAAATATTTTTCAAAAACTTGGATTTTTTATAAATATTTGTCAAAGACATAAGTTTCTTATAAATATTTTTAAGAAAGTGGATTGTTTAAAAATATTTTGCAAAGACTTGCATTTTTTTGTAAAAATTTTTTAAGGACGTGGATTATTTAAAAATATGTTGTAAGGATATGAATATTTTAAAAATATTGCATTTTTTTTAAAAAAAATTAAAAAAATCAAAATTTTTAAGAAAGTATATTTTTTAAAAAATGACTGTTAAGACGTGGATTTTTTTAAAAAAATAATTGTCAATGACGTGAATTTTTTAAAAAATATTTTTCATTGACGTGGATTTTTTAAAAAAATATTTTTCAATGACGTGGATTTTTTAAAAAATATTTTTACATGACGTGGATTTTTTAAAAAATATTTTTCAATGACGTGGATCTTTTAAAAAATATTTTTCAATTATGTGGATTTTTTAAAAAATATTTTTCAATGACGTGGATCTTTTAAAAAATATTTTTCAATTATGTGGATTTTTTAAAAAATATTTTTCAATTATGTGGATTTTTTAAAAAATATTTTTCAATGACGTGGACTTTTTAAAAAATATTTTTCAATGACTTGGATTTTTAAAAAAATATTGTTCAATGACTTGAAATTTTCAAAAAAATATTGTTCAATGACTTGAAATTTTCAAAAAAATATTTTTAAATAATGTAAATTTTTTTACAAATATTTTTAAATGACGTGGACTTTTTAAAAAATATTTTTCAATGACTTGGATTTTTAAAAAAATATTTTTCAATGACTTGGATTTTTAAAAAAATATTTTTCAATGACATGGAATTTTTAAAAAAATATTTTTAAATAATGTAAATTTTTTTAAAAATATTTTTCAATGACGTTGATTTAAAAAAACATGTTTCAATGACGTGGATATTAAAAAAAAAACATGTTTCAATGACGTGGATATTTTAAAAAAATGTTTTCAATAACATGGATTTTTTAAAAGAATTTTTTCAATAACATGGATTTTTTAAAAAATTTTTTCAATGACATGGATTTTTTTAAAAAAAATTTCAATGACCTAGATTTAAAAAAAAATAGTTTTCAATGGCGCGGATTTTTTAAAAAAATATATTTCGATTACGTATATTTTATTCAATGACAGATATACATCTGTTAAAAATATTTTTTAATGCCGTATATTTTATTCAATGACGTATACCTGTTAAAAATATGTTTCAGTGACTTGGATTTTTTAATAAATATATTTCAACGAGGTGGATTTTTTAAAATAAATTTCAATGAATCAGATTTAAAAAAAATATATATTTTAATGACGGGTATTTTTTAAAATTTGTTTCAATGACGTATATTATTTCACTTTCCTATGACGCGGATTTTTTTTTAAAAATCTTTTTAAGGAAGTGGGTTTAAGTAAATATTTTTAAGGACATGGATTTAAGAAAACATTTTTAAGGTCTTGGATTTAAGAAAATATTTTCAGAAATTTCAATGAATTGGATTTAAAAAAATATTTTTAAATAACATGGAATTTTCTAAAAATATTTTTCAATGACCTGTTGTTTTTGAAATATTTTTCAATGACGTAGATTTTTTAAAAAAATGTTTTTCAATGACGAGGATTTTTAAAAAATATTTTTAAATGACGTAGATTTTTTAAAAAAAAAATTTTTCAATGACGTGCATTTTTATAAAAAAATTCAATTTTTAAAAAATATTTTTTTTAGAAAAAAAAATATCAATGACGTGGATTTTTTAAAAAATATTTTTCAATGACGTGGACTTTTAAAAAAAAGTTTTCATGACGTGGACTTTTAAAAAAAAAGTTTTCATGACGTATATCTTGTAAAAAATTGTTTTCAATGAGGCGGATTTGTTAAAAAATATATTTCCATGACCTATATGTATTTTATTCAATGACATATATCTGTTAAAAATATTTTTAATGCCGCATATTTTATTGAATGACGTATATCTGTAAAAAATATTTTTTAATACCGTATATTTTAAAAATATGTTTCAGTGACATGGACTTTTTAATTAATATTTTTCAATGAGGTGGATTTAAAAAAAAAAATATTTTTAATAACGCGTATTTAAGAAAATATTTTTAAGAACATGGATTTAGGAAAACATTTTTAAGGTCGCGGATTTAAGAAAATATTTTCAAAAATTTCAATGAATTGGATTTAAAAAAATATTTTTAAATATCGTGGAATTTTCTAAAAATATTTTTCAATGACCTGTTGTTTTTTAAATATTTTTCAATAACGTAGATTTTTTAAAAAACGTTTTTCAATGACGTGGATTTTAAAAAAATATTTTTAAATGACGTAGATTTTTTAAAACATATTTTTCAATGGCCTGGATTTTTTAAAAAATATTTTTCAATGGCGTGGATTTTTTAAAAAATATTTTTCAATGGCGTGGATTTTTTAAAAAATATTTTTCAATGCCGTGGATTTTTTAAAAAATATTTTTCAATGGCGTGGATTTTTTTAAAAATATGTTTCAATGGCGTGGATTTTTTAAAAAATATGTTTCAATGGCGTGGATTTATATTTAAAAAATATTTTTCAATGGCGTGGATTTTTTAAAAAATATTTTTCAATGGCGTGGATTTCTTAAAACATATTTTTCAATGCCGTGGATTTTTTAAAAAATATTTTTCAATCGCGTGGATTTTTTAAAAAATATTTTTCAATGGCGTGGATTTTTTAAAAAAATATTTTCCAATGACATGATTTTTTAAAAAAATATTTTCCAATGACATGATTTTTTAAAAAAAAATATTTTCCAATGACATGATTTTTTAAAAAAAATATATTTTTCAATGACGTGGATTTTAAAAAAATATTTTTCAATGACGTGAATTTTTTAAAAAAATATTTTTCAATGACGTAGATTTTTTAATAAATATTTTTCAATGACGTAGATTTTTTAAAAAATATTTTTCAATGACGCGGATTTTTTAAAAAATATTTTTCAATGACGTGGATTTTTAAAAAAAATAGTTTTCAATGACGTGGATTTTTAAAAAAATAGTTTTCAATGACGTGGATTTTTTAAAAAAATATTTTTCAATGACGTGGATTTTTAAAAAAATAGTTTTCAATGACGTGGATTTTTTAAAAAAATATTTTTCAATGACGTGGATTTTTAAAAAAATAGTTTTCAATGACGTGGATTTTTTAAAAAAATATTTTTCAATGACGTGGATTTTTAAACAAATAGTTTTCAATGACGTGGATTTTTTAAAAAAATATTTTTCAATGACGTGGATTTTTAAAAAAATATTTTTCAATGACGTGGATTTTTTAAAAAATAGTTTTTAATGACATAATTCAATGACGTATATCTGTTAAAAAAATTGTTTTCAATGTTAAAAAATATATTTCGATGACGTATATTTTATTCAATGACGTATATCTGTTAAAAATATTTGTTAATGCCGTTTATTTTATTCAATGACGTATACCTGTTAAACAATATGTTTCAGTGACTTGGATTTTTTAATAAATATTTTTCAATGAGGTGGATTTTTTTAAAAAAAATTGCAATGACGCGGATTTTTTAAAACCAAATCTTTTAATGACGCGTATTTCTTAAAATTTGTTTCAATGACGTACATATATTTCTTTATTCATTGACGCGGATTTTTTAAAAAATCGTTTTAAGGACGTGGATTTAAGAAAATATTTTTAAGGACATGGATTTAAGAAAACATTTTTAAGGTCGTGGATGTAAGAACATATTTTCACAAATTTCAATGACTTGGATTTAAAAAAATATTTTTTAATGGCGGATTTTTTAAAAAATATTTTTCAATGGCGTGAATTTTTTAAAAAATATTTTTCAACGGCGTGGATTTAAAAACAAATATTTTTCAATGGCGGATTTTTTAAAAAAAATATTTTTCATTGACGTGGATTTTTAAGCAAATAATTTTTAAGGGCATGGATTTTCCAAAAAGTATTCATAACGACGTGCATTTTCAATAAAAGCATTTTTAAGGACGTGGATTTTTAATCAAATAATTTTTTAAGGTAGTGGAGTTTAAAAAAAAAAAATATTTTTAAAGGACGTGGAGTTTAAAAAAATATTTTTAAAGGACGTGGCTTTTTTAAGCAAATAATTTAAAGTACGTGGATTTTCAAAAAACTATTTTTAAGGACGTGGATTTTCAAAAAAAAAAAAAAACGCTTTTTAAGGAAGAGGTTTTTTTTTTAAATTTTGTGAGGCGGAGGATATTTTAAAAGGACGATGATTTTTTAAAAATAGTTTTAAAATGACGATGTTTTTTTAAAAATAGTTTTAAAAGGACGAGATTTTTTATAAAATAAGGACGTTTTCGAAGACTCCGATTTTTGTATAAATATTTTTATTTTGGATGGCGACTTCTATTTTGCTTTTCAAAATAGTCAGCCTTAATTCCATAGCCGTAGTTTTAAAATTTTATTAAAACAACTTTAATTTATTAGTGGGAAAAATTGGCGATGTTTACCAAGGCGCATGGCAGGGAAGACTATAGTTTCGGATCTAGCCAAAGATCCTCATCAGTTCCCTTGTTTATTGATTTTAAACAATAAACAAATAGATATGTGTCCAAAAAAAAAAAAAACACACTGATCGAGAATTTCTTTGGCACTGCCTAAACTAGAGCAACTTCACTTGCAAACAAAACCAAATCTTTCCCACTGCTAGGCGTTCGTCGAGTTTTTAAAATGCAGTTAAAAAAATACTTTTTATTGTTCGATGTTTAAAGTTTGAACTGCTCAGTATCATATTTTTGGCAGTCGTGAAGTTTATCATTTTTAAGTCAAAATCGATTTTGGACCAAACCGATATGCTCCCTTCCAATTAAAATATTCTAGTACAGTAGAACTAGAGCAGTTGTCTACACTTTTGTGGGATATACATATCATTGGTATGTTCAATATAACAGCGAAATCAAAAAGGCCAAGCGAAAATCATGGGTATGCTTTAGTGAGTCAATAGAGACAGAGAAGGACATTACCAGATTCCGCCGAATGCTTTCGAAGGACCCCAAATCCATTGGAAGCATAAAACGTGAAGACGGTACATGGACTAACTCTGATCTAGAGACCCTCGATCTTCTAGCTGCCACTTCCCAAACTGCGCGGACGTATCTGATCCCCAGAGCGATCCAATAATACGTAACGCTGCCACTGTGGACAGGAGTGACATCGAGGAGATCAAAAGCCGCCCAAAGATCGCTTGGGCTTTAAACACATTTAAACCCTATAAATCTCCCGGACCAGATGGCATTATACCTGCGATGATGCAAAATGCATCTGAGTTGCTTATCCCTTCTCTGGAGAGTATTTTCAAGGCGTGTTTGATTTTGTCATACATTCCGGTTCTATGGAGAGAAGTCACAGTGACATTCATTCCTAAAGCAGGAAAACCTAGTCACACACTTCCAAAAGACTATAGGCCGATCAGTCTGTCATCCTTTCTGCTAAAAACATTGGAAAGACTATTGGACCTTGAAATTAGAGGAAAACTACCAATTTCATCAATCAGTTCTGCCCAGCATGCCTACACTAAGGGCAAATCGGTAGAAACTGCTCTAAATGACGTTGTTGGGTTTATCGAGAAGAATATGAACAAATCAAATTTTACGTTAGCAGCCTTTCTAGATATAGAGGGAGCCTTTAATAACGTCAATTTGGAGTCAATTCATAATTCACTTGTGGGCTTGGACATCTCCCCTACCCTAATCACTTGGATTGACAATATGCTTAGTAGTAGGATAATAAATTCGCGCATCGGCATTAATTCCATTAGGAAGTCTGTCACCAGAGGCACCCCTCAAGGAGGAGCACTTTCTCCATTACTTTGGCTCCTAGTGATCAATGAAACGCTCCAAGAATTTGACAGACTTCGCATTAAAACCACCGCTTACGCCGATGACGTTGTTTTGATGGTAAGTGGGAAATTCCCTCAGACCATATCGGATGTCATGCAAGGAGCACTTATCAAGTTAGCGGGTTGGGCCCATCGGAACGGACTAGGGGTAAATCCCTCTAAAACAGAGCTGGTCCTTTTCACAAGGAAGAGGAAAATTGATGCATTCACTTTACCAACGCTAAATGGTGTCACTTTAGAACTCTCTTTGGAAGCCAAATATCTATACCGATGGATCTAAGATGGAAAATGGAACAGGGCAGGTGTATACAGCGACATTCTCAACTTTCAACTCTCTTTTAATTTGAATAAAGAGTGTAGCGTTTTTCAAGCAGAGATTTTTGCAATCAAAAAAGCTGCAGAACTAATTAAGAACATTAAAGGGGACATCGATGGACCGGTGACTATATACGTTGATAGTCAGGCGGTCCTCAAATCTCTAATGTCCTATTCCATCAAGTCTGCAGTTGTTTTGGACTGTATAAAAGTATTAAGTGACCTAAAATCAGCAGTAACACTGTGTTGGGTCCCAGGTCACTGCAAAATTGTAGGAAATGAAATGGCGGATGAATTGGCACGCCGCGGATCAGAGTCACAAGATATCATAATCGAAAACTCAGTCAAGCCACCCTTGTGCTACTTCATGCGGCTGTTAGAACATGGCTATCGGAATAAAGCTAGCCAGATTTGGCAAAACGAACCTGGTTGTAGGGTTTCCAAAGCAATCTGGTCACTCCTTTCCAAACGCAGAACATCATCTCTACTTTCATTGAAAAAGATCGAACTCAGACTAACAGTTGGTCTAATCACAGGTCACTGCAATATCAGAGCAATGTCTTATAAATGGGGTAGAACCGAAGGCGCCGACTACTGCAGACTTTGTGAGGATGAGGAGGAATTAGAGACAATCGAACATTTACTGTGCCGCTGTCCAATGCTCAAAAGTCTTCTTCTTTTTGCCAAGAGTCTGAAATGGCTGCAGCAAGAAGAATTGGCAGTACCACGATGAACAATTAAGCTTTTCTTTCCCAACTTCTACTTCAATTCTATCCTCCTAAATATTTCCCTTTCTTCTACAACATCATCTTCTATTTCTCTCATTTCAGCAATCCTTTCAGCAAATAAACTTCCCCCGCCCCCCAGGATGAACACAATGGACTATAAGGTCTCCGAGTGGAGTGACCGTCGACTACGTCGACGGTTACGCGTCCTTTAACCTAACCTAACCTAACCTATGTTCATCTTTGTCTTTGGTTTAATGTTGGAGAGAATATGTTTCAGCCTACGGTGTACCACAAACGCATGACAGTTATAATAAAGTGCGTCCGTTCTTGATTTTTTCCACATTTTGTTAAAAACTACATTATTACTGTTGCATTTACACGAGTATACAGCTTATAACTAACTCAACCTGTCATCCCGCCACCCACTTCATTTTCGTAATAAAATTCCAAATTCCTTCCATCCTCTTTGTAATATGCAAAACGTCCAAGCACTTAATTGGGAATAATTTCTAAGTCGTGTCTATCAAAGACTTGCTTACTTTTGTTTCCTTCTGATTTCCCTTCCCTCTTGAAGTCAATACTGAAGAATGGACATAAATGGTCTTCAATCAATTGCTTGAAACGAAATTGTCAATCGCCTCGTTGTATGTTGGTGGTCCATATTTAGCCACAAAGCTAAACAATTGAATTGTATTTCACTTGCATTGGCCAAAAAATATGCACACACACAAAGTGCGCGCGGAAACCGACGTTATTCAATATTCAATAGCTCCTTCAGGGATACCATTACCAAACAATAGTCTCCGGAGAGTAGTGGTGTCTGACCATGATGACCATTGTTTCCAATACGAAAAAAGTGGCCTTATTTCCTTTTCTTTTGCCAGAATGCGTTTAGGTTATTTTATTTAGAAAATACAGGTCGCAATGATGCATACATTATGGCGGGTGGGCTAGCAAAGGGTTGACGAAGGGGGAAACGGAAGGGAACGACGGCAAAGACACAAGGAGCCAAAGTCATGCCGTAATAAATATCCAAAACAAAACACAAAATACAATTCAAAGTCATCGTAAAACAAGCAAGGTGCAGGACATACATGTGTAAAACAAGGCAATGAATATTTCGTGGCGATCCTCCTCCGGTACCATCATCATTAAGTGTGTGTGAATTTTTGCAAAAAAAACATCATACATACAAAAACACGCACACACTCTCAAACACATATACATCTGTTTACAATTATATAGTGAAGTGGCTAAAATGTTGGATTTTCATAAGAAACAAGGAGTCAATGTGTCGCGGACATATAAACCGGACGTTATTTGGTGTTCTTTGCTGCGTTTCTTCGTTATTCCCAGGCGTAGTAAAGGCAATGACCGCTCGCAGGGGTCACTTTCTTATTTGTTTTTCTTATACTTTGTCTTTAATTTGAAATGTGTGTAGAGAAGGCTTTAAGGACATGGTGTGCTTTTTTAACTACATATGGAAAGGAAATTTTGTAAATGTAGAAATTTTGGGTGACGTAGGCGATGGAAGATACCAAGGAACGGCCCTGACCGGTTTTAACATGGCAAAGCCCAGGATTTGTCTTGGTCACTCTTTCATCTCAAGTGGACACTGACCTCCCCGTGGTGTCACCTGGGGAACTGCTTTTAACTCCCGTTAATGGTATTGAGCTAACATGTGCCACGCGTTCACCCATAAGAACGTTAAAAACTTCGGTTTGGGCATCGGGTTAGTAACCCTTCCCTAGAAAAAAACAGCCTACTATGAAAAAACGAAAGAAAAGAAAAACAAACCCCTCTAAAGTTGACGAACCCCGCAGATGTTTTAAGGAACCATGATCTGCGAATCTGCACCTGGAATGTTCGCACTCTTTATAGAAAAGGTGCAGTCTTCGCATTACTTGAAAAGTACAAGGCCGATATTACTGCCATACAGGAAATACGATGGATTGGGAAAGGCGTCACAACAACACCTAAATGTGACGCACTGTATTATAGCTGTCATGGCGTAAAGCATGAGTTTGGTTGCGGATTCGTAGTTAGTCGGAGACTAAAACATCTGGTATCCAGCTTCACCCCAGTGAATGAAAGACTTGCTGCAATTCGAATAAAAGCTAAATTCTTCAACATCAGCTTTATTTGTGCTCATGCTTCCACTGAAGAAAAGGACGAACAGACCAAAGATATATTTTACGAGCGCTTAGAAGAAACATATGACCGTTGCCCTGCCCATGACATTAAAATCATTCTAGGCGATTTTAATGCCAAAATTGGAAAGGAGAATATCTTTGGCCCAACAGTCGGGAAATTCAGCCTCCACAGTGAAACATCTGACAATGGCATGAGGCTGATAGACTTTGCAGCTGCAAAAAACATGGTAGTTAGCAGTACCAGATTTAATCATCTCGATATTCATAAGGGCACCTGGCTGTCTCCAGATCAGAAAACAAGAAATCAAATTGATCACGTTGTGATAGATGGAAGACATTTATCGAGCGTGTTGGATGTGCGTTCGTTCCGAGGAGCAAACATAGACTCGGACCACTACCTTGTTGCAGCAAGGGTACGCACCCGGTTAAACGCAGCAAATAAAGTACGAACAGACACAACACGGAAGTTAGACATCGGTAAGCTGCAATCAAAACAGATAGCCACAGCATATTCCACTCAACTAGCCCAATTGCTTAATCGAAGCACTCCTCCTCCCGATAACATATCAGCGCAATGGCAAAGCATTGCCCACTCCATGCAAACAGCCGCAAAATCCATACTTGGATACCAGAGGCCTCCACCAAGGAATCCATGGTATGATCAGGAGTGTCGTGCTGCCACCGAAGAGAAAAATGCGGCATATAGGGCTACTTTACAATCCGTAGCAACGCGTAGCGCACTAGAGAGATACAGGGAGAAAAGGAGAGAGGAGAAACGTCTTTTCCGCAGGAAAAAGAGAGAGATGGAAAAGCGGGAGTGTGAAAAAAATCGAGATGTACAGGAGCCAGAATGAAGTCCGAAAATTCTACCAAAGAGTGAAGCATCAAACTGATGGCTTTGGTACAGGCACATCCTCCTGTAGAGACCAGCAAGGTAATTTGGTAACTGATACAGATAGTGTACTCAGGATATGGAAAGAGCATTTTTCCAAACTGTTGGTATCCAATAGTATCGAAGTCGACGAAGATACCACAGATCCAATCCCAGAAGATGGTATTGAATGTATACCACTCGGCCAAGATGAGGTAAAGACAGCAATCAACCGGCTGAAGAATAATAAAGCAGCAGGAGCCGATGGCTTACCAGCCGAGCTGTTTAAAAACGGAGGCGAAGCGCTGATAAGGTGTATGCATCAGCCAGTTAGCACCATCTGGCAGGAAGAACGCGTACCCGACGATTGGAACCTGAGCATCCTATGTCCCGTCCACAAGAAAGGAGATAAGACCGTGTGTTTCAACTATAGGGGCATAAGTCTTCTCCCTATTGCCTATGAGATAGTGTCAGGGATATTGTGCGAACGACTAAAGCCAATGGTCAACGACATAATTGGACCATACCAATGTGGCCTTAGGCCTGGCAAGTCCACCATTGACCAGATATTTACCCTGCGGCAAATCCTCGAGAAGACCCAAGAGATGGAGATCGACACATATCACCTTTTTGTCGATTATAAAGAAGCTTTCGACAGTCCACTCCGATCAAAGGTATTCCATGCAATGTCTGAATTTGGTATCCCCGCTAAGCTCATCCGGCTTTGTAAGATGACTTTAACTGACACTAGGTAATCAGTTAAAATTGGAAAGAACCTCTCCGAACAGTTCATTACCAAAAGAGGTTTCAGACAAGGAGACAGCCTTTCGTGTGACCTATTCAACATTTTGCTGGAGAAGGTAATACGAGATGCAAATATCAAAAGAAATGGTACAATTTACACCAATAGCCACATGTTACTTGCTTATGCTGATGACATAGACATCATGGGACGATCAGTAAAGGAAGTAACTGATACTTTAGTAAGGTCGAAGGAGAATCTGCGAACGTAGGTCTGGCGGTAAACGGCGAAAATACCGAATTGATGGTGTCGACGCGCAAAACGTCCATAGAGCTCGGACCAACTGTGGAAGTTGGTACCTACAATTTTGAGGTAGTTAAAGACATCGTCTACCTCGGCACTGTCATAAACACAACAAACAACATCAGTTGTGGAATAAGAAGAAGAATTGTATTGGCCAACAAATGCTACTATGGATTAAGTAAGCAATTTAAAAACAAAGCCACATCTCGTCAAACAAAAATAACACTATACAAAACGCTGATACTGCCCGTGCTAATGTATGGCTCCGAAGCATGGGTACTTGCGCAAGCAGATAAGGCAGTGCTTGGTGTGTTTGAGAGGAAAATTCTTCGAAAGATCTACGGGCCGATTTGCGTTGACGGTGAATATCGACGTCGTATGAACCACAAGCTGTATCTGCTATACAACGACATCAATATAGTTAAACGTATCGAGATGCAACGATTGCGTTGGCTAGGCCATATCATAAGAATGAACGATGATGAACCCGCTGAAAAGGCGTATGAATACATGCCACATGGCGGTGCCCGCAGAATCGGAAGGCCTAAGCTTCGATGGAGCATACAAGTGGATGAAGAAATGAAAAGTCGCGAAACGAAAAACAGAGAGGATTGGAGATCTTTTCTTAGTTCGGTCTATGGAACAAATGTTCTGTAATGGGCCAGCTAAGTAAGTATACTTAGGCATATCACTTATAAGTAAGTAATTTAAGGGCAACGGTAGACTAAGTATATTTCAACTTATTTGATTTCGGGTTTTCGGATTTGAATCAACGTTTTTGGATGATAGATTGTTTATATTTCGATATGACATTAGTTCGTATATTTATCGCTCATTTGCTTAAAGAGTGACACATCTCAAAAAATAGAGTTTCGAGTAAAACGCGTTATAAGTTGCCGATTGAAATTTGACTTCCCAATTTAAAAAGATTATTACACAAAAACTAAAATAACTACTTGGACCAAATTTTGCAAACAGCTAGCGAGATATCAGTACTAAATTTCTGTGCAAGATCCAGCATGATTCGTATTTTTTAGAGTATTTCAGTGCGTCATAACCTCCAAAAACTTTTGTGTTGAACTATGCAAAACTCGTAGTAAATGAGCTGTAACTCGTCGAGTTTTAGAGATATCAGCACGAAAATTTGACACAAGATAAAGTAGAAGTCGTAGAAAAAATAGAAATTGCTAACTCCGAAAACGCATTTTTTGAGTTATGCCACTCTTTGAGTAAATGAGCGATATGTACGTATGTCAAGAAGAGGATGGATAGGTGATAGACATAATAAGTAGCTTCCCACGCCTTCTATAGGCGATTACAGCATTCAGCCGTACAAACCATGGAAATCGAATAGTATAACAACAGATGTGATTCAAATAGTAATCCCAAAGAAAATTGTTAAGGCTTTTTGCATTTGTTGTACTATCGAAAGAGCTAAAGGTGGTCTGCGGACCCAAAGTGGGAAAACCGAATCACTCATTGCCCAACGATTATATACCACTAAATTCAGCAAATATCAGACGCATACATCAATAGAAAGCCAGTAAAAACCACCCAGCATGGCGTTGCTAGGCACATGAAGAAGCATATGTAAAGTTAAAACTTTACTTTGTCAGCTTTTTCGATATAGAGGAGGCTTTCAAATATGTAAAGCTTGAAGTTATCCCCAATGCTCCTAGTGGAATGGTTTGATAGTATGTTGAAAACTAGGATCATTATTTCATACACAGTGTTGGCTTCCTTGAGTAAAATCGTTAGCAGAAGTACACTGTAGGTGGAGTTCTCCACCCCAATTCCTACAAGTATGGGGACTCAGACCACAAGTCATACACAGGTTTTATGTAATAATGGTTGTGTCCATTCTAACCTATGTTGGATTTGTCCGGTGGCAGACACTTCAGCTCAAACTATCAAGTGCGCAGAGGGCTTCATTAATGCTGTTCACCAGAGAAATGAAAGACTGCTTTGAATGTGATGTTGTATCTTGTATCTAGACTTCGGGAGTCAAGAAGGTGGCGAGTTTCAAACTTTGAACATGCGAGGTTCTTGAACTTAATTCATATGAACTTAACGACAGCTACAATGACTTTCAAGCAGAGATTCTAGCTTACAGGAAGGCAGAAAATTTAAATTGTTCTTTATAAGGTCCACGTCCTTAAAAAAACTCTTTCCAAATCCACATGCTTGAAAAATATCATATAACAAAATATTTTTTAAGGGGCTTGAAAAGAATTCTTTAAAAATCCACATCCTTGAAAAATATTTTTAAATAATTAGTTTTAAAATCCAATGCATTAAAAAAATAATTATTAAATCCACTTTCTTAAAAATGTTTTTTTTTTAATTCACGGCATTGAAAAATATTTGTTAAAAATCCGTGACTTTCAAAAAATATTTTTGTTTAAATGTTTTCTTTAAATTTTTTATTTTTTAAAATCCACGTCCTTAAAATTATATATTTTTTTTTAATCTACATCTATGAGAAAAACATCTGTAAAAATGCACGTCCTTGAAAAATATTTTTAAATCTTCACGTCCTTGAAAAATCTTTTTAAAAATTCACGACTGGAAAAATAATTTTAAAATTTCACGTCCTTGAAAATTTTGTTAATAAATCCACGCCCTTGAAAAATATTAAAAAGATTGAGGCATTTAAAATATAGACCAATTATTATGAAACATATTTAAAAAATTAATGATCTTGAAAAAATATTTTTAAAAAATGAAGGTCCTTGAAAAATTATTTTAAAAATTCACGTCCCATAATATATTTTTGAAAAATTCAGGTACATAAAAAAGTATTTTTAAAAAATCTTTGAAAACATATTTCTTAAAAATCCACGTCTTTGGAAATATATTTTGGAAAAATTCAGGTACTTGAAAAAAATATTTTTAAAAAATCCACTTTTTTGAAAAGGATATTTTTGAAAAATTCACACGTCCTTGAAAAAGAATTTTTAAAAATCTACGTCTTTAAAATATATTTTTTAAAAGATCGATGTCTTTCAAAAATTTTTTTAAAAGATCTACGTCCTTGAAAAAGATTTTTTAAAAGATCTACGTCATTGAAAATATTGTCTAAAAGATCTGTGTCCTTGGAAATTTTTTTAAAATATCCACGTCTTGTAAAAATATTTTTTAAAATCAACGTGGATTTTTAAAAAATATTTTTAAAAGGTCCACTTCTTAGAAATTTTTTTTTGTAAAGATCTACGTTCTTGAAAACTGTTTTTTAAAAAATCCAAGTCCTTGAAAATAGTTTTAAAAAGATTAACGTCCTTAAAAACAGTATTAAAAAGATGCACGTCCATGGAAATAGTTTTGAAAAAATCCACGTCTTTCAACAATATTTTTTAAAACTCCACGTCTTTCAACAATATTTTTTAAAACTCCACGACTTTCAACAATATTTTTTAAAAAAATCCACGTCTTTGAAAATGTTTTTTAAAAAATCCACGGCTTAAAAACAATTAAAAAATCCACGTCCTTGAAATTATTCTTTTAAAAAATCCAAGTTCTTGAAATTTTTCTTTTGACATTTTTTTTAAATGTCCACGAGCTTGAAAAGTATTCTTTAAAAATCCACATTCTTGAAAAATATTTAAAAAAAAATGGTATTAATACCCAGTGCATTGCAAAAATAATTTTTAAAACCACTTTCTTAAAAATGTTTTTTTTTTTTAATTCACATCCTTGAAAAATATTTGTTAAAAATCCTTGACTTTAAAAAAATATTTTTGATTAAATATTTTCTTTGCATTTTTTATTTTTTAAAAATCCACGTCCTTAAAATGATATATATTTTTTAAATCTACATCTATGAGAAAAACATTTGTAAAAATGCACGTCCTTGAAAAATATTTTTAAATCTTCACGTCCTTGAAAAATCTTTTTAAATCTTCACGTCCTTGAAAAATTTTTTAAAAATTCACGCCTGGAAAAATATTTTTAAAATTACACGTCCTTGAAAAATATTTTTAATAAATCCACGGCCTTGAAAAATATTAAAAAGATCGAGGTATTTAAAATATATACCAATTGTTAAAAACATATTTAAAAAATTAGTTAATGTTCGTGAAAAAAATTTTTTTTTAAAAATGAAGGTCCTTGAAAAAATGTTTTAAAAATTCACGTCCTTTAATATATTTTTGAAAAATTCAGGTAATTAAAAAAAGTATTTTTAAACATTTTTTGAAAAAATATTTTTTTAAAAATCCACGACTTTGAAAAATATTTTTTTAAAGATCAATATTTGAAAAATATTTTTTAAGATATCCACGCCTTTGAAATATGTTTTTTAAAAGCAACAGATTTTTTTTTTTAAATCCACGTCATTGAAAATAGTTTTGAAAAAATCCATGTACTTGAAAATAGTTTTGAAAAAATTCACGTCTTTGAAAAATATTTTTAAAAAATCCATGTCTTTGAGAAATATTTTTAAAAAATGCACCTCTTTGAAAAATATTTTTGAAAAAATCCACATCTTTATAAAATATTTTTTAACAAATCCACGTCCTTAAATTTTTCTTTTAAAACTCCAGGTCCTTAAAATTTTTCTTTAAAAAACAAAGACGTTTTTTAAATCCACGTCTTTGATTTTATTTTTAAATCTACATATGTATTTGAAAAAAGTATTTTTAAAAATCTTTTAAAAAATTGTTAATTTATTAAAAAATCCATGTTTTTGAAAAATTCTTGTACTTGAAAAAAATGTTTTATAATTGACGTTTTTAAAAATAACATTTTTTTTTTTAAATTCAAGTAATTAAAACATATTTTTAAAAAATCCACGTCTTTGAAAAATCACGTTTAAAATAACCACGTATTTGAAAAATATTTTTGAAAAAAACCACGACTTTAAAAAATATTTTTGAAAAAATCCACGTCCTTGAAATTTTTCTTAAAAAAAGACCTTTTTTTCAAATCCGCGTCATTGATTTTTTTAAATCCATGTCTTTGAAAACGGTTATTTTAAAAAAATCTTTAAAATCCACGCCTTGGAAATTTATATTTTTGAAAAATTCAGGTACTTGAAAAAATATTTTTAAAAACCTAAAAAAATTTTTCAAACATCCAAATCGACGTCTTTGAAAAATCAAAACTCCACGTTCTTTTTTAAAACCACGTCTTGGAGTTTTTAATACACGTCCAATCCAAGTTTTTTTAAATCTTTGAAACAATTTTTTTTAAATCCACGTCTTTGAAAATATATTTTTGAAAATTTTAGGTACTTACAAACTTTTTTTTACAAATTCACGTCTTTGAAAAATCACTTTTAAGATATCCTCGTTCATTAAAAACACTTTTAAAAATAGACCAATTCTTGAAGAAATATTTAAAATATTAATGGTCTAGAAAAAATATTCAGGTTTTAAAAAATCCACGTCGGCAAAAAATTAAAAAAATCCACGTCTTAATTTTTTTTAGAAAATCTACGTACATAGAAAATAGTTTAAAAGAATCAAGTACGTGCAAACATGTTTTTTAAAAAATCATCGTCGATGAAAAATATAAAAAAAAATATTTTAATTTTTTTTAAATTCACATCTATGAAAATGATTAAAAAAATCAAATACTTTAAAAAATGTTTTAAAAAATCCACTTTTTTAAATCCACGTCCTTGAAAATATTTAGACCAATTATTGAAAAATATTTATAAAATAATATTTTTAAAAAATGAAGGCCCTTGAAAATTATATTTTTAAAAATTCAGGTACTTGAAAAAAATATTTTTAAATAATCCACGTTTAAAAAAAATATTTTTTTAAAAGATCTACGTCCTTGAAAAATGTTTTTTAAAAGTCCACTTCTTTGAAAAATATTTTTTTTAAAGTTAAACGTCTTTGAAAATTAAAAGATTTTTAAAAATCATTTTTTAAAAGATCTACTTTCTCGAAAAAGATTTTTTACAAGATCCAAGTCTTGGAAGAATATTTTTTAAAAGTTATACGTCCTTGAACAAGATTTTTAAAAGATCCAAGTCTTTGAAAAGTATTCTTTAAAAGATCTACGTCCTTGAAAATTATTTTTTAAAAATCCAGGTCTTTGAAAAATATTATTTTAAAAAATCCACGTCCTTGAAAATTTCTTTTAACAAAATCTATGTCTTTAAAAATATTTTTTAAAAAATCCACGTCCTTGATTTTTTTAAATCCACGTCTTAGAAAAATTTCTTTAAACGTAATTACGTCTTTGATTTTTAAAATACATTTTTTCAAAGACGTGGAGTTAGTCTTTGAAAATATGTATTTTTAAAATATCTTTGATTTTTTTTTAATCCACGTCCACGTTTTTTTACAATTCACGAAAATATATTTTTAAAAAATTCAGGTACTTGAAAAAAAAAATATTTTTAAATTTGAAAAATTCAGTTACTTACAAATTTTTTTTTAAATCAGGTACTTACAAAATTTTTTTTAATGTATATTTGAAAAATTCAGCTACTTAAAAAAATATTTTTAAAAATCCACATCTTTGACTTTTAAAATATTTTCGTCCTTTAAAAATTCGTTTAAAAAAATGTACCAATTCTTGAAGAAATATTAAAAAAAATAATGTTCTTGAAAAAATGCTTTAAAAAATTTAGGTTGACAAATATTAAACTCAGGTTAAATTTTTTTTATAAAAAATCTACATCTATGAAACATATATTTAAAAAATGAACTTAGTTGAAATAGATTAAACAAAATAATATGAAAAAATGAAAAATGTACTTCAAAAAATGTTTTTAAAAAGTCCATGCCTATGAAAAATATATTAAAAAATCCAGGTACATGAAAAAAAGTTTTTTTCTTTTTAAATCCACGTCCTTGGAAATATTTTTGAAACCCCTACGTCTTTTAAAAACGTCTTTCTTTCCATACCTTCGAAAAATATTTTTTAAAAGATCAACATCTTTTTTAAAATCCACGTACTTGAAAACAGTTGTGAAAAAATCGACGTCTTTGACAAATATTTTGTTTTTTTAAAGCAAGTCTTGAAAAATATTTTTTTTTAAAAACCAAGCCTATGAAAAATATTTTTTTAAAACAAACCAAGTCTATGAAAAATATTAAAAAAAATCCACGTCTAACAAATATTTTTTTTAAACCAAGTCTATGAAAAATATTTAAAAAAATACAGGTCTAAAAAATATTTAAAAAAAAAAATCCACGTCTAAAAAATATTGTGTTTTTAAAAAAATCAACGTCTAAAAATATTTTTTTTAAACCCACGTCTATGAAAAATATTTTTTAAAAACTCCACGTCCTGGAAAATAGTTTTCTAAAAAATCTAAGTCTTTGAAAAATATATTTTTTAATTGAAAAATATTTTTAAAATAATCCACGTCATTGAAAAATATTTTTTAAATAATCCACGTTTCTTAAAAAATATTTTTTTAATAGTCCACGTCTTTGAACAATATTTTTTTTAAAAATCCACGTCCTTGAAAAAGCTTTGAAAAATCAACGTCTTTGAAAAATATATATATTTTTTTTAAAAAACAAGTCTATGAAAAATATTTTTTAAAAATTCCACGTCCTTGAAAATAGCTTCGAAAAAATCAACGTCTTTGAAAAATATTTTGAAAAAAACCAAGTCTATGAAAAATATTTTTTTTTTTAAAATTCAAGTCTATGAAAAATATTTTTTTTAAATCCACGTCTATGATTTTTTTTTTTTTTAAAATATCCTCGTCTTTGACATTTTTCTTTTAAAAATTGACGTCTTTGATTTGTTTTAAATCCACGTCTTTGAAATATTTTCTTTTTTAAATCCATTTTTAAGTCGAAATGAAAATGTACTTAAATACTTAAAATTCTTTAAAAAATCCACGATTCTTGATATGTTGTACCATAAAAACATCCTTAAAAATCCACATGGTTTTGGCGTTCCTTACAAAAATATTTGTCAAAAAATCAACGATTATTAACCTGCTGATCCTTTGAAAAATCCGTTGGCCACTTCAGTTTTCCTACCATAATTTTAGGACAACATGTTTTCCTTTTATTTTATTTTTTGTAATGGTGACTGACTGACACTCTTCAGTCTTGTCTTTCGTCAACCAAAGAAGTTCGATCCGTTCGCACACAGGGTAAGTGAAGAAAAGCAGACTATTGTGATCCAAATAATGGATCGCGCATTAATGTTACCATCATAGCGGGCAAATGCATTGTGAACGAACTGCTGTTTAAAATTCAATTGAACACCGGTGGTACATGCATAGTGTGAGTGTGTTTGTATGTATGTCTGTGCGATCACTGCAAGTGCCTTGTTTTGGGGTCATTATTGTTATTGATTGCCTTTTTTGTGGATTAAAAAAATAATGCTCCTGGGAATGCTTGGTGTATCTGCATATATCAATCGTGTTGGTCTCCTTGTTTTTTGTTGTTGGGATTCTGATGCTTTAGCTTGGTGGCTGGTGGCTTTTACAGGCAGTCAATTTGGTCACAAAATCCACACAATGATCCCTAAGCTGAGATCTACAGCATTGATTTTGTTCTTCATAATGTTGTTGTTGATGTTGCCATTGTTGTTCTTGTTGTTGTTTTTTCGTTGCGGGAAATTATCCAATTTTTTGTGTGTTGCGTATTTCGCGTTTTGTGAATTTGAATTGAATCTGTTCAAGATTCCATGGTCTGACCTGTCAATTTATATAAATCCGCAACTATCAAATAATTCACAATGGAGCCAATTCTCAAACGTGGTCGCCAATATGAACACTCCAGAAACGGAGTGTGCATGTGTGGGGGTATGAACAACCATTTATATTGATCACAACATATCTCCTTTTCAAGTAGCCAAACTTCATGTTGGGAGCTGTCAACTTGATCGATTTGTTGTGCGACAACGTTATTGGGTGGCCGGCCACCACCACCAAATGGCAAAGGCACCACCAACACGAAACCAAATTACACAGCCAGATATGCATGCAGCAGACATGGATCGGATATTCGGCATTACAACGTGTAGCCATCGTCTGTCTGTCTCCCTGTAAAGCTAAATGCCAATCACAACTCAAAGTAATTAAAATTTATTCGTTATTTCTTTCCATTGTGATGTGGTGTTGTTGTTTTTGTTGCATTAACCAAACAAGGAAAGGGATAACAGACATTACCCTTACCATGCCAAGCAGAAGTGGGATTCTTTGTTGCAAAAGCTTCCAGCGAATTTAGTGGATGTTAACTTTTCGTTTGCACTGTTGTTTTTTTGTTTTTGTGACGAATTACAATTTCTTCCTCATAAATAATCGATACCATCGATTTCTCGTTTTCGTTGTTGTTGGTGTTGTTTTTTGTGGTTTTGCATGTACTAAAACATAATAAAATTATCTCTTAACTACTTACATGCAACGTTTAACCCCAGCGATGATTATATTGCTTCCGGAGATTCAAATCGCGATTTCAATCCCAAACGAAACGAACGACTTTATGGCAGGCTGGCAGTCAACAGACGAAAGAAGAAAACCTAACAATTATTAAATGCATCAAGATCATCTGTTTGATTAGCGATCCACAAGCTTGATATGTGTTAACAACAACACACAGTGTGGAATATACCCGCATTTTGCTTCACAACAAAGAACACGATTAGGTGCGCAAGTAAAGGTACGAGTAAGTGAGTAACGATTATAAATATGAGGTAAGAAAAAGTTGTCATAGAAGACAAAGTCTTCTTAGATGAACCCAAGCGGGAAACAGGTCTTCTAATCGATCCATACCGTCTTCTCTAAAAGGAGCAAATTGTCATCTATGAGAAGACGTATTGATCTTCTCTAAAAGGACCAAGGAGTCTTCTATGTGAAGATCAACGGGTCTTCTATAAGAAGACCAACCGGATTTCTATGAAAAGACCAGCCGGAGTTCAATGAGAAGACCACCCCGGATTCTATAAGAAGACCCACCGGTCTTCTATAAAATTATCAACCGGTCTTCTAGGAGAAGATCAACAAGTCTGCTATAATGAGACCAATCCGTCTTCTATAAGAAGACAATGCAGCTTCTATAGGGGACCAACTTCTCCTTCTGTAAGAAGAACAATAAGAATACCAAATGGTCTTTCATATGGAAAAGATCAACAGGTCTGCTATGAAAACAATCGATCTTCTACTAGAACCACCACCGGTTTTCTTTGAAAAATCCAACCAGTATTCCATAAGAACACCCACTAGTCTTCTATTCTATAGAAGCCGCAAACGGAGGTATTCTATTCTATAGAAGCCTCCTACGGAGGTCTTCTATTCTATAGAAGCCTACTATGGAGGTCTTCTATTCTATAGAAGCATTCTACGGAAGTCTTCTATTCTATAGAAGCCTCCTACGGAAGTCTTCTATACTATAGAAGCCTTCTTCGGAAGTATTCTATTCTATAGAATACTCTAACGGAGGTTTTCTTTCTATATAGAAGCCTCTTACGGAGTTCTTCTATTCTGTAGAAGCCTCCTACGGAGGTCTTCTATTCTGTAGAAGCCTCCTACGGAGGTCTTGTGTTCTATAGAAACCTCCTACGGAGATCTTCTACTCTATATAACCATCCAACGGGGGTCTCCTACTCTATAGAAGCCTCCTACGGAGGTCTTCTATTGGGTAGAAGCCTCCTACGGAGGTATTATATTCTATAGAAGCCTCCTAAGGAGGTCCTCTATAATATAGAAGCGTCCTACGGAGGTCTTCTATACTATAGAAGCCTCCTACGGAGGTCCTCTATACTATAGAAGCCTCCTACGGAGGTCCTCTATACTATAGAAGCATCCTACGGAGGTCTTCTATACTATAGAAGCCTCCTACGGAGGTCTTCTATGCTATAGAAGATTCCTACGGAGGTCTTCTATACTATAGAAGCCTCTTACGGAGGTCTTCTACACTATAGAAGCCTCCTACGGAGGTCCTCTATACTATAGAAACCTCCTACGGAGGTCCTCTATATTATAGAAGCATCCTACGGAGGTCTTCTATACTATAGAAGCCTCCAACGGAGGTCTTCTATTCTATAGAAACATCCAACGGAGGTCTTCTATTCTATAGAAGCCTCCAACGGGGGTCTTCTATTCTATAGAAGCCTCCAACGGAGGTCTTCTATTCTATAGAAGCCTCCAACGGAGGTCTTCTATTCTATAGAAACCTCCAACGGAGGTCTTCTATTCTATAGAAGCCTCCAACGGGGGTCTTCTATTCTATAGAAGCCTCCAACGGAGGTCTTCTATTCTATAGAAGCTTCCAACGGAGGTCTTCTATTCTATAGAAGCTTCCAACGGAGGTCTTCTATTCTATAGAAGCCAACAACGGAGGTCTTCTATTCTATAGAAGCCTCCAACGGAGGTCTTCTATTTTATAGAATGCACTTACGAAGGTCCTCTATTCTATAGAAGCCTCCTACGGAGGCCTTCTATTCTATAGAAGCCTCCTACGGAGGTCTTCTATTCTATAGAAGCCTCCTACAGAGGTCTTCTATTCTATAGAAGCCTCCTACGGAGGTCTTCTATTCTATAGAAGCGTCCTACGGAAGTCTTCTATTCTATAGAAGCGTCCTACGGAAGTCTTCTATTCTATAGAAGCCTCCTAGGGAAGTCTTCTATACTATTGAAGCCTCCTCCTATTCTTTAGAAGCCTTCTTCGGAGGTCTTCTATTCTATAGAAGCCTCTAACGGAGGTCTTCTATTCTATAGAAGCCTCTACGGAGGTTTTCTTTCTATATAGAAGCCTCTTACGGAGTTCTTCTATTCGGTAGAAGCCTCCTACGGAGGTCTCCTACTCTATAGAAGCCTCCTACGGAGGTCTCCTACTCTATAGAAGCCTCCTACGGAGGTCTCCTACTCTATAGAAGCCTCCTACGGAGGTCTTCTATTCTATGGAAGCCCCCTACGGAGGTCTTCTATTCTATAGAAGCCTCCTACGGAGGTCTTCTATTCTATCCATTCTATAGAAGCCTCCTTCGGAGGTCTTCTATTCTATAGAAGCCTCCTACGGATGTCTTCTATTGGGTAGAAGCCTCCTACGGAGGTATTATATTTTATAGAAGCCTTCTACGGAGGTCTTTTATTCTATAGAAGCCTCCTACGGATGTATTCTATTCTACAGAAGCTTCCTACGGAGGTCTTCTATTCTATAGAAGCCCCCTATGGAGGTCTTCTATTCTATAGAAGCCTCTAACGGAGGTCTTCTATTCTATAGAAGCCTCCTACGGAGGTCTTGTATTCTATTCTATAGAAGCCTCCTCTTCTATTCCATAGAAGCCTCCAACGGAGGTCTTCTATTCTATTGAAGCCTCCAACGGAGGTCTTCTATTCTATAGAAGCCTCCTACGGCGGTCTTCTATTCTATAGAAGCCTCCTACAGAGGTCTTCTATTCTATAGAAGCCTCCTACGGAGGTCTTCTATTCTATAGAAGCGTCCTACGGAAGTCTTCTATTCTATAGAAGCCTCCTAGGGAAGTCTTCTATACTATAGAAGCCTCCTCCTATTCTATTGAAGCCTTCTTCGGAGGTCTTCTATTCTATAGAAGCCTCTAACGGAGGTCTTCTATTCTATAGAAGCCTCTACGGAGGTTTTCTTTCTATATAGAAGCCTCTTACGGAGTTCTTCTATTCGGTAGAAGCCTCCTACGGTCGTGTATTCTATAGAAACCTCCTACGGAGGTCTCCTACTCTATATAACCATCCTACGGAGGTCTCCCACTCTATAGAAGCCTCCCACGGAGGTCTTCTATTTTATAGAAGCCTCCCACGGAGGTCTTCTATTTTATAGAAGCCTCCCACGGAGGTCTTCTATTTTATAGAAGCCTCCCACGGAGGTCTTCTATTTTATAGAAGGTTCCAACGGAGGTCTTCTATTCTATTGAAGCCTCCAACGGAGGTCTTCTATTCTATAGAAGCCTCTAACGGAGGTCTTCTATTCTATATAAGCCACCTACGGAGGACTTCTATTCTATAGAAGCGTCCTACGGATGTCTTCTATTCTATAGAAGCCTCCAACGGAGGTCTTCTATTCTATAGAAGCCTCCTACGGCGGTCTTCTATTTAATGGAAGCCTCTTACGGAGGTCTTCTATTCTATTTAAGACTCATGCGGAGGCTTCTATTCTATAGAAGGCTCTTATGGAGGTCTTCGATTGGCCTTCCTCTTACAACTGGTCTTCTATAAGAAGACTAACCGCATTTCTATAATAAGACCAACTGGTCTTCGCTAACAGGGCCAAACCGTCTCTCCAAAACAGATCCTCATTCTTCTGTAAGAAGACTTCCCATATCTTCTCATATGATAATCGATTGCTTTTGTATAAAAAATTGTATTTTATAGAAGACAGTCTTTTCACAAAAGTCCTGTTTCACGTACTATACATTTCCCGCATTTACCATAACCTGCAAAACCAATCCTCCTTTAGTTGCTGTAAGTACCGATAATGTACTAAAATAAGCGAAACAATTTGTTAATGAGTTCATTTTTTTTTGTTCAGTTGTTCTTCCTATGGGCAAGTGGTGTTGTTGTTGTGTTGTTATTATTGTTGTTCATACAGATTAATATCAGATACGGATATTCAACTCTTGCCCAAAACAAAAAAAAAACCTACATACCATGTGGGGTAAGCCAGCCAGTGATATCGCATATTTGAGTAGCCGTTAAGCAAAACTTAACGGCTGATCGCTCATAATTTTCATCAATCTGCTTTCGATCAAGGCAAATGTTTGCGGGAAATGCAATGGGTGTTTTGCAGGCTTAACGATGAGCTAAGGTCCGAAACAAACTTATCAACAAATAGCCTACCATGGCAACAACAGAGTTAAGGGCCCTACGGTAAGGAAGAAATTGCAACAAAAGAACACAACCCACCCGAAATGTAGTTTTTTTCTCTGATGTCTTATCAACGCCCCATTCGCAATTATCAAATTAAAAATGCAGCACATTTTTTCGTGGCATACACCTCTTTGTGTTGGCAACGTCATTCATTGCCTCCTCATCAAGTTAGCGCTAAGAAAACAAGAAGTAAATCCTCACACAAAGATATCTAAAATCACCTGATTGGCCAATAGGCGGAGCAATGGCATCGCACAGCACAGCATCCCAAATGTGTGGTGTTTTGGGGGAATAAATTATGATTTTAAAGACTTGCAGAGATGCAAGTCTCTCCTCGTTATTGGTGCACTGCGTTTTCCCAAGTTATATGAAACTGTGTGGTTGTTGTTGTTGGTGGTTTAAGATATCTCTGTGTGTGTGGGTAACTGCAAGAAATTAAGCTTAGCTATTAAGTGGGAAGTGCCTCTTTGCAGTTCTCCAATGAGAGAGGGATATGATGATGGAGCTTTGTTAAGGTGCAATATATTCCGGTTTTCTTTCTGTTAGGGGTTTTAGTGGTAATACTGGTATTACATTTCACAACAACAACTACTACCATTCACAGATACCACCAACATCTTTGCAATCATGTAATGTTGGTTGCAATAGTTTTTTTTTTTAAATTTCGGTTCAAAATATAGAATGTATGTTTTGTTGAAAATTGGATTAAGATTTTGAAATTATTGAAATATTTAAATTTGTCTGTTTTGTTTTCTAAATATTTGGTCGTGTTAGGGTGTTCAGGCAACTGCAAAATTCATACATTGGATCGGGGACTCCTCGCCATGAAGAGGTTACTTACAAGACAAATAACCCCCCAATATTGATGACATCTACGTGCAATGCATCCATATAACATGGACCAAATGTGAAAGTTGGTATATATAATTTGGAAGAAGTCAAAAAGACTTCGGCTCTGCCATAAACACAACAAACAACAATATTTTCAGTGATTGTGCTAGCGGTGACAAAATTATGTTCTCCCAAAGCTCTAAAATACCCTGCCGGCATCTACTCAACATTTTGCACTGTGAATGAAGACGCTCCTACGAGGGTAAGAGGAGATTGCCACAGCTCACTAGGCATTACAATTGTAGTACCCGATCTAATAATTGACTTGTCCTGGCAACTTGTTATTTTCCTTGGCTCGTTGTCTCCATTAACAGACCACCCGACTTCATAACCTCTGACCGCCGTACTTTTCTGAACCATGGAAAATCTGATTGACAAGGATTCAAAAAATTTACTAATAATTGCTTCAGAGAGCCGTCCATTTCCTCAGGTCCTCGGGTAGCTGAGATAATTTTCCGGACATCAGCACTGCTGCCGCCGTTCGCTACAAACCCGCTGGTTGAATACCCTATATCAGACCAAATTTCCCAGCAGAGGCGACATGGCTAGAAAATAAGCGTGATCAGTGTAACGTGACAAAATGATCACTAAAATAATACCAGCAACAACTGAATACCATCCACACTTATAAAAAACCCTAACGTTACTATGGAACCGGTGCGTTATAATGACAACAACGGAGAACTTCTCAATCACTTTATACAACCGTTCACTTTAGTATTTCAGTTTGTGAAGGGACTGACAGGCTAGCTACTGCAGGGAGTCAGCCATACAGGCTTGAGTACAGTTGTGTGTTAGTAGTACGCCAACCGACACGAGAGTATAGAGAGGTTGGGAAGTTTTTTTGTTAGCTGCCCCTTTGCGCGGTGGCTAATACATTCACTCCACATCCGGGTGTTGTTCCACTCCACCTTCGCGTGTTGTTCCACTCAACCTCCGGGTGTTGTTCCACTCCACCTTCGGGTGTTGTTCCACTCAACCTCCGGGTGTTGTTCCACTCTACTTTCGGGTGTTGTTCCTCTCCACCTTCGGGTGTTATTCCACTCAACCTCCGGGTGTTGTTCCACTCCACCTTCGGGTGTTGTTCACTCCACCTTCGGGTGTTGTTCCACTCAACCTCGGGGTGTTGTTCCACTCCACCTTCGGGTGTTGTTCCACTCCACCTTCAGGTGTTGTTCCACTCCACTTTCGGGTGTTGTTCCACTCCACCTTCGGGTGTTGTTCCACTCCACCTTCGGGTGTTGCTCCACTCCACTTTCGGGTGTTGTTCCACTCCACTTTCGGGTGTTGTTCCACTAGTCAGTAGAGGTTAACTTAGAACTAACACTAACTAACCGCGACCCGAACAACCGAACCGAGTACGGAATCACCGAGTGGCTGAACAGATACGAACTCCGAGTGGCCGAACATCTACAACACGAATTACCGAGTGGCCGAACACATACGAACCCCGAGTAGCTGAACATCTACAACACGAATCATGGAGATCCCGAACATCGAGTGGCCGAACATCTACAACACGAATCACCGAGTGGCCGAACATCGACAACACGATCCACCGAGTTCCCGATTATCTTCAAATCAACTACTACCGAACAGCGGATCATCGAGTTCCCGACTATCTTCAAATCGCCTACTACCGAACAGCGAATCATCGAGTTCCCGTTTATCTTCAAATCGCCTACTACAGAACAAGGAAACATTGAGTTCCCGATTATCTTCAAATCGCCTACAACCGAACAGCGAACCACCGAGTTCCCGATTATCTTCAGATCGCCTACTCAAATCATCAAATCATTTACTGAATCCAAGTTGCCGATTCCCCATCCAATTATCCTTCTTATCGTATTTAAACATCAGTATATTATAAATTAGTTTTACATCAATAAATATCCGATTTAACCCCTATGGCGACCCTGGACACGACTAAATATACCCCAGCCTACGACAAAACCACGTTACATCAGCGTCATCGTATGAACCCTGAAGGGCCAAGAGTTCGAGAACTTACTTATGAAGTCAACAGGCGAACATTAGCGGTAAAAGTGGTTAAACCATCTGAAGCAATGCAACATTGGTATAGATTAAGTTAATTGTGGGCAACTATTAAATCACTCGCGAATTCGGAAAAGAAGGAGTATAGAACGGCTGTTACTTTCAACGGCGTGACAGTGATAAATTTGAGGTGCGCGTGTTATTTTGTAGAGTACTCCGAGAGTGGTAGGGCGAAGAGGAACCCTACCAGACAAGGAGATACCAGCACAATTTATGATGAGCGATGTTACAGTGGTCTTCCTAAACGCGAAATCATCCAATGTGTTGCACCCACACGAAATCTGAATGTTTGAACCCGGGATTGAGTATTCAATAAGTGTCATCAATCTATCGTTATCTATTGTACCAGAAACTGGACAGTTGACAGGGTGCTCCCCCTACTGAAACAAGAACGCCAGCAGAGGTGAATCGTATAGGCCCATCTCCCCCTTGCCGCAAGTAGAATTGATTCTAGAGACATTACTCCCCCCATGATGAGAAGAAGTTTCGCAGTTGCTCCACGTCAGCATGGATTCCTCAAAATGCACAGAACCACAACAGCATTATACGCATTATCCACCCGTATCAGCCGAGGAATGACCTTTCGATGGTGTTCGAGACCGTCAACTATGCCAAACTGTGCGAGTATATAGAGAAGACTTCACTTCACTAAGGCAGTATGGCTCCAGAAAAATATTTAAACCAGCCAGAATGCGTCCGGCCCTGAGGTCTGCAACAGGGAGCCTGCGCATGACACCAGTGGATCATCTTCATGAGTAGACGTAGATTTTACCGGTACATCAACCCAACAAGATGTTGTCGATGAAGTATCTGCCACAATCTAGTGGACAGGCTTCCCCCACCCACGCACGCCAGGAAAGATATCCACGATCCAAAGGTATAACCAGAAACTTCCTAATGGACGAGCCTATCAGCATGCTGGAATAGCATTCAAACTGATACAGTTTCCCAAACAGCAGGCAGTACAAAGGTTCAGTGTAAATACCGTACTCGGAGACCTCATCAATCGCAACCCTAAGCACACGAGCTGCCAAGGCAAACAGGAATGGTTTTAGCCCAGTTAAGATCCGTTCGATGCAGCCGCCTCAATTCATATTGGGCCCGAATTGATGGCACGATACCCAACACTTGTCCGTATGAAACGCTTCATTTATTTAGACTAAATTAAAAAGACTAAATACTAAATTTCAGGAAGTTCGGAAATCCGAAATTCGGGCCATATATAGCCATTGGGCCATATCAAAACGTCGATCCATACCTACAAATTTCTTACGGAAAGTTTTTAGACTCAAAGAAGACTAAATACCAAATTTCCAATATTTCGGTAAAACCTTCAAATCAAGAGGTACGCTTCTATATTAACCCGCGAACCTGTACTGATAATTCTCTCCTGGAATATTTTATAACCCCATGAAAGACTAAATAACAAATTTCAGTCTTCCGGTGGGATATTGACGTTACAACCTTCAGAATTACGAAAATCGAGAAGTGCCGTTATATGGGGGCTACATCGAAACGTGGACTTATACCGACGAATTTCAGTCAAAAAGGCTTTTACCTCCAACAAAGACTAAATACCAAATTTCTGCCATTTCGGTGAGTTGCTGTGGACACAACCTTCAAAGTACCGAAAATCGGGACCTACCGTTCTATGGGGGCTATATGAAGGCGTGGACCTGTACCGACAAATTTCAGGGAGAAAGATTTATACCCCCAAATTTAATATGGAACGTTTAATACCCCAAAGGAAGACCAAATTTCAGCCATTTCGGTGGAATATTGAGGCCACAACCTTCAAAATACCGGAAATAGGGAGGTACCGTTCTATGGGGGCTATACTAAGGCGTGTACCTGCACCGAAAAGTTTCTGGGGGAAATTTTTATACCCTCAACGAAGACTACATACAAAATTTCAGCCATTTCTGAGAAATATTGAGACCACAAACTTCAGTACATCGAACATCGGGAGGTACGTTCTATGGGATCTATGTGAAGGCGTGGACATATACCGATAAATTTCATATGGAACGTTTAATACTCCAAATGCAGACCAAGTACCAAATGTCAGCCATTTCGGGGATTATTGTGGCCACAATCTTCAAAATACCGAAAATCTGGAGGTAAAGTTCTATGGGGGCAATATGAAGGCGTGGACCTATACCGACAAGTTTCTGAGGGAAAGTGTTATACCCCCAACGAAGACAAAGTAACAAATTTCAGTCATTTCGGTGTGATAATGAGGATAAAACCTTCAAAATACCGAAAATCGGGTGGTACCGTTCTATGAGGTATATAAGAAAACGTGGACCGATATAGCCCATTGGCAATACCAAACATCCTAGGAGTAATAGAAACTTCTATAACAAATTACAAAGCTCTATCTTAAAAATTGCGAGCTATATCTTGATTTCAACAGACGGACGGACGGACAGATGGATATGTTTATATCGACTTAGAATTTTACCCTGAACAAGAATATATATCGTCACCATAAATGCCCGAAGACGTAACCTACAAAACCAAAACTTTACAGGAGAAGCAAAAAACTTTATAAAATTAAAAACTTTTTTATGGAATATTAATCTTATGAAGGCGAGTATATGGGATATTATCGATCATATACGAAGGGGAATAAGTAGTGAAACCAAAAACGCTGAAGTGCTTAGTTTTGAGATCCTCCATTACAACAAAATCTGCAATATTATCCCATTTTCCGAAATGCCATTTCTTGAATAGGATCGTTGTTTTTGAACGCAGAAGCTTGCCAGAGGATGTATTGTAGCTTTATGTATCAGATTACGCCAAAAAACGAATTTCGATTTTCATGTCGGTTACGTCTTCGGGCATTTATGGTGACGATATACTTTATAGGGTGTCCGATGAATATTTCGATGTGTTACAAACGGAATGACAAATTTATTTATACCCTCGATATTATGGTGGAGGGTATACAAAAGTGGTTACGTCGAATTTTCCCGCTTATTGAGACTTATATGTTTTATTTTTTCTTGGCTGATGAACCGTTAAACCTCACCGTTTAAAGAAGTTGGTAAATATATTGTCTCCATAAATAAATTTGCAAGCCAGTACCAGTGCTTCAATATTTAGTATTATTTAATACTTCTAGTACACTTATTGTACGACCACCTCTAACAATGAACCTGACAAATCAATAATATATTAGAATTTCACTTCTATACCAAATTTATTGCAATTTTGTACTTTTTCACGCACTAATGATATAATTCCATCTTCATTGCTACACCCAACTTCAAATTTAATAGCATTTGGTACATTTCGTATTTCTTAATAAATCATACAGCCCTCAGCCTAATTTTAGAATTTGTATGCAATTCGAAATTCCACCTATATCCCATCACGCAACACCAAACTGGTACCAAATTTAGTACTTATAGTATGTATGAGTTTCAAAAATTACTTCCTTTTATCCAAGACTATATCCAAACCGCGATTTAGTATTTTTCGTATACATTAGTACGAATTTCCAAAACTTCCTCTCTATCTCCACTCTAAACGTCAACTGCTATACTAATACCGAATTTCACAATTTCAGCTCTACCCCTTTTCACAATAACAATTTGGACCAAATTCTGTGCCATTTAGTAATTTTCGTACACTTATTGTACGTATATCCACAACCACATCCATATCTCAACCTTACACACCAACAGCGGCTATAATACCAAATTTCCGAATTCCACTTCTATTCATAATACCATTAATACTTTTCGTATGAAAGTACGAATTTCAATAACTAACTCCAACAGTAATTGCGAATATCAGGATTCCACATCTATCCGTCCACCCAAATCTAAATTTTACCAAATTTAGTACCATTTATTAATTTTCGTACCCATAAGTACGAATTTCCAAAGCTACCTCAATGCTACACTCCATAAGTAATCTTAATTATAAATTTCAGGATTCCAGCTCTATCTGTACACCCAAATCCAATATGTACCAGACTTAGTACCATTTAGTACTTTCCGTACCCATAAGTACGAATTTCCGAAACTACCTCATTCCCACACTCCATAAGTAATCTTAATTCCAAATTTCACGATTCCAGCTCTATCCGTCCACCTAAATTTAAATTGCACCATATTTAGTACCATTTAGTACTTTCCGTACCCATAAGTACGAATTTCCAAGACTAAGTCAATCCTACACTCCAAAATAATTATATTCCAAATTTCAGGATTCCAGCTCTATTCGTTCACACAAATCCAATTTGTACCAAATGTAGTACTTTTCGTAACCATAAGTACGAAATTCAAAAAACTTCCTCAATCCTACACTGCAACAGTAACCTTAATTCGAAATTTCAGGATTCGAACTCTATCCGTTCACCCAAATATAAATTGTAACAAATTTAGTACATTTAGTACTTTCCGTACCCATAAGTATGAATTTCCAAAACTACCTCAATGCTACACTCCATCAGTAACCTTAATTCGAAATTTCAGGATTCGAACTCTATCCGTTCAACTAAATTTAAATTGTACCAAATTTAGTACCATTTAGTACTTTCCGTACCCATAAGTACGAATTTCCAAGACTAACTCAATCCTACACTCCAAAAGTAATTAAATTCCAAATTTCAGGATTCCAGCTTTACCGTTCACCCAAATCCAATTTGTACCAAATTTAGTACACATATGTATGTACGAACTTCCAAAATCATTTCCTTATATCCACACCACTTCCCAACCTTAATTCACATACCAAATATGAAGATTGTAGCTATATCCGCTTAAAATATACAATTGGTACCAAATTTAGTAACTTTTCGTACACTTATAGGTCGAATTTCCAAAAACCCTTTGGTACATCTTTCTAACTCTCCATCAGTTACCCTCATTCCAAATTTCAGAATTCTAGCTCTTCCCGTTTGCCTAATACAAAGGGTACCATATTTAGTACCTTTTAGTACTTTTCGTACCCTTCTAGGTCGAATTTCCAAAAACCCAGCCTTATCTCACAGCTGCACACCGACAGCATCATACAGCCAAAATTTCAGCTTTTTAGCTTCAGCGGTTTCGTCTGGGCGATGATATGTCAGTCACTCACTCACTCACTGAGCTCTTTTATATATATAGACTAGCAAAATGCCCGCTACTTCGTATGCGGAAAGGGAATAATATGCAAATAAACAATATTTCATATGAAAATGGTGGACACTGAAATTTTTGATGAACTAATACCTATTTTTTAATACATGCCACATGGCGGTGCACGCAGAATTGGCAGGCCAAGGAATAGATGGCGCAAACAAGTGGATGATGAGATGAAAAGGCGTGGTATTCCAGAGTGCAAAGCAACAAATAGAGAGGAATGGAGATCTCTTCTTAGTTCGGCCTATAGAACAAATGTTCTGTAATGGGCCAGCTAAGTAAGTAAGTAATACCTATTTTAATTTCTTTTAAGTACTGCTCATATACCTTAAGTTCGAATTTCCAAAAAATACCTATTTTAAATTCCAGTCCATGTTTTATTAGAACGGTACGGGCATTTTGAAGATTTTATTCACATTTTCCAACCGAAGTATCTGTAATTTCGGCATTTGTGATACCAACATGTAGAAAACCTGTAGTCACTTACTTATTGCGCACGCTTTCTTTGACATGGCCCCTATATAACAGTAATTTTTTACTCATTTTAATTTAGCCCCTTTTGTTCACAGGGGATAACATATCTTCTTGTAAAACAATAGTCGCATAGATCTACGTTTTCAAATGAACTTTTTAAAACGTTCAGAATAAAAAAGAAATAATTTTTGCACACATAAGAACGAATTTCCAAAATCTGTCCCAATCCTCCGCGCAAAAGTAATCATAATTCCAAATTTCACGATACTTTTCGTACACATAAATACGAATTTCCAAAACTACCTCAATCCTGTACTCAAACAGTAATTATTATTACAAATTCTAGGTTCCCAGCTCTATCTGTTCACACTAATCCGAATTGTACAAAATTTATTACCACTTAGAACTTTTCGTACACATAAGTACAATTTTCCAAAACTATTTCCATAACTAAATCCTACCCTACAACAGTAATCGTAATTCCAAATTTCCGGTTTGCAGCTCTATCCGTTCACCCAAATCCAAATTGTACCAAATTTAGAACAGTTTAGTACTTTTCGAATACATAAATACGAATTTCCAAAACTACCACAATTCTATACTCTAACAGTAATCCCTATTCCAAATTTTAGGATTCCGCCTCTATCCATTAATCCAAATCCAATTTGTACCAAATTTAGTACACTTTATTACTTTTTGTATACATAAGCACGAATTTGCAAAGCTACCTACATAACTCAATCCTGCACTTCAACAGTAATCCTAATTCCAAATTTCAGGTTTCCAGCTCTATCCGTTCACCCAAATCCAAATTGTACCAAATTTAGAACAGTTTAGTTCTTTTTGTACACATAAGTACACATTTTCAAAACTACCACAATCCTATACTTCAACAGTAATCACTACTCCAAATTTTAGGATTCCGACTCCATCCATTTATCCTAATCTAAATTGTACCAAATTTAGTACTATTTAGAACTTTTCGTACACATAAGTACGAATTTCCAAAGCTACCTCAATAATCCACATTTCAGGTTTGCAGCTCTATCTGTTTACGTAACTCCAAGCTGTATCAAATTTAGTACCATTTAGTACTTTTTGTGGACATAAGTACGAATTTACAAAACTACACCCATATCTCATTCTTACACTTTAACAATAATCATAGTTCCAAATTTCTGGTTTCCAGCGATATCCGTTCATCCAAATCGAAATTGTACTGAATTTAGTACCATTTTAAACTTTTCATACACATGAGTACTAATTTCCAAAACCATTTCCTTTTATAAACACCACTTGCCAACCTTGATTTCCATACCAAATTCCAAGTTTCCAAGCTAAATCCCTTCAAAATATACAATTGGTACTACATTTAGAACTTTTCGTATACTTACAGGTCGAATTTTAAAAAACCCTTTCGTACATCTTTCTAACTCTCCATCAGATACCCTCATTCCAAATTTCAGAATTCTAGCTCTTCCCCTTTGTCTAATACAAAGGGTACCATATTTAGTACCTTTTAGTACTTTTCGTACCCTTCTAGGTCGAATTTTCAAAAACCCAGCCTTATCTCACTCCTACACAGCGACAGCAATCCACAGTCAAAATTTCAGCTTTCTAGCTTCAGCGGTTTCGTCTGGGCGATGATATGTCAGTCACTCACTCACTCACTCACTCACTCACTCACTCACTGAGCTCTTTTATATATATAGATTATTTATTATTTATTATTTATTATTTATTATTTATTATTTATTATTTATTATTTATTATTTATTATTTATTATTTATTATTTATTATTTATTATTTATTATTTATTATTTATTATTTATTATTTATTATTTATTATTTATTATTTATTATTTATTATTTATTATTTATTATTTATTATTTATTATTTATTATTTATTATTTATTATTTATTATTTATTATTTATTATTTATTATTTATTATTTATTATTTATTATTTATTATTTATTATTTATTATTTATTATTTATTATTTATTATTTATTATTTATTATTTATTATTTATTATTTATTATTTATTATTTATTATTTATTATTTATTATTTATTATTTATTATTTATTATTTATTATTTATTATTTATTATTTATTATTTATTATTTATTATTTATTATTTATTATTTATTATTTATTATTTATTATTTATTATTTATTATTTATTATTTATTATTTATTATTTATTATTTATTATTTATTATTTATTATTTATTATTTATTATTTATTATTTATTATTTATTATTTATTATTTATTATTTATTATTTATTATTTATTATTTATTATTTATTATTTATTATTTATTATTTATTATTTATTATTTATTATTTATTATTTATTATTTATTATTTATTATTTATTATTTATTATTTATTATTTATTATTTATTATTTATTATTTATTATTTATTATTTATTATTTATTATTTATTATTTATTATTTATTATTTATTATTTATTATTTATTATTTATTATTTATTATTTATTATTTATTATTTATTATTTATTATTTATTATTTATTATTTATTATTTATTATTTATTATTTATTATTTATTATTTATTATTTATTATTTATTATTTATTATTTATTATTTATTATTTATTATTTATTATTTATTATTTATTATTTATTATTTATTATTTATTATTTATTATTTATTATTTATTATTTATTATTTATTATTTATTATTTATTATTTATTATTTATTATTTATTATTTATTATTTATTATTTATTATTTATTATTTATTATTTATTATTTATTATTTATTATTTATTATTTATTATTTATTATTTATTATTTATTATTTATTATTTATTATTTATTATTTATTATTTATTATTTATTATTTATTATTTATTATTTATTATTTATTATTTATTATTTATTATTTATTATTTATTATTTATTATTTATTATTTATTATTTATTATTTATTATTTATTATTTATTATTTATTATTTATTATTTATTATTTATTATTTATTATTTATTATTTATTATTTATTATTTATTATTTATTATTTATTATTTATTATTTATTATTTATTATTTATTATTTATTATTTATTATTTATTATTTATTATTTATTATTTATTATTTATTATTTATTATTTATTATTTATTATTTATTATTTATTATTTATTATTTATTATTTATTATTAATTATTTATTATTTATTATTTATTATTTATTATTTATTATTTATTATTTATTATTTATTATTTATTATTTATTATTTATTATTTATTATTTATTATTTATTATTTATTATTTATTATTTATTATTTATTATTTATTATTTATTATTTATTATTTATTATTTATTATTTATTATTTATTATTTATTATTTATTATTTATTATTTATTATTTATTATTTATTATTTATTATTTATTATTTATTATTTATTATTTATTATTTATTATTTATTATTTATTATTTATTATTTATTATTTATTATTTATTATTTATTATTTATTATTTATTATTTATTATTTATTATTTATTATTTATTATTTATTATTTATTATTTATTATTTATTATTTATTATTTATTATTTATTATTTATTATTTATTATTTATTATTTATTATTTATTATTTATTATTTATTATTTATTATTTATTATTTATTATTTATTATTTATTATTTATTATTTATTATTTATTATTTATTATTTATTATTTATTATTTATTATTTATTATTTATTATTTATTATTTATTATTTATTATTTATTATTTATTATTTATTATTTATTATTTATTATTTATTATTTATTATTTATTATTTATTATTTATTATTTATTATTTATTATTTATTATTTATTATTTATTATTTATTTTTTATTATTTATTATTTATTATTTATTATTTATTATTTATTATTTATTATTAATTATTTATTATTTATTATTTATTATTTATTATTTATTATTTATTATTTATTATTTATTATTTATTATTTATTATTTATTATTTATTATTTATTATTTATTATTTATTATTTATTATTTATTATTTATTATTTATTATTTATTATTTATTATTTATTATTTATTATTTATTATTTATTATTTATTATTTATTATTTATTATTTATTATTTATTATTTATTATTTATTATTTATTATTTATTATTTATTATTTATTATTTATTATTTATTATTTATTATTTATTATTTATTATTTATTATTTATTATTTATTATTTATTATTTATTATTTATTATTTATTATTTATTATTTATTATTTATTATTTATTATTTATTATTTATTATTTATTATTTATTATTTATTATTTAATATTTATTATTTATTATTTATTATTTACTATTTATTATAATTTCCGGATTACAGGGCTATCTCTCCATACAAATGTCTCCATACAAATGCAATTTATACCAAATTTAGTATTTTCCGAAATTTCAATTTAATTCGAAATTTCTGGATTCCAGCTCTATCCGTTCACCCAAATATAAATTGTACCAAATTTAGTACATTTAGTACTTTCCGTTCCCATAAGTATGAATTTCCAAAACTACCTCAATCCTACACTCCATCAGTAACCTTAATTCGAAATTTCCGGTTTCCATGTCTATCTAAATCCAAATTGTACCAAATTTGGTACCATTTAGTACTTTTCGTACACATAAGTATGAATTTCCAAAACTACCTCAATCCAACAATCCATCAGTAACCTTAATTCGAAATTTCAGGATTCCTACTCTATCCGTTCAACTAAATTTAAATTGTACCAAATTTAGTACCATTTAGTACTTTCCGTACCCATAAGTATAAATTTCTAAGACTAACTCAATCCTACACTCCAAAAGTAATTAAATTCCAAATTTCAGGATTCCATCTCTATCCGTTCACCCAAATCCAATTTGTACCAAATTTAGTACCGTTTACAACTTTTCGTACCCATAAGTAAGAATTTCCAAAACTACCTCAATCCTTCACTCCATCAGTAATCATAATTCCAAATTTCAGGTTTCTATGTCTATCTAAATCCAAATTGTACCAAATTTGGTACCATTTAGTACTTTTCGTACACATAAGTATGAATTTCCAAAAGTACACCCATATCTCAATCGCACGCTTCAACGGTAATCTAAATTCCAAATTTCAGGTTTTCAGCTCTATCCGGTCACCCAAATCCGAATTGTACCAAATTTAGTACCATTTAGTATTACTCGTACACATAAGTACGAACTTTCAAAATCATTTCCTTATATTAACGCCACTTCCCAACCTTGATTCCCATACCAAATATGAAGATTGTAGCTGTATCTGATCAAAATATACAATTGGTACCAAATTTAGTAACTTTTCGTACACTTATAGGTCGAATTTCCAAAAACCCTTTGGTACATCTTTCTAACTCTCCATCAGTTACCCTCATTCCAAATTTCAGAATTCTAGCTCTTCCCGTTTGCCTAATACAAAGGGTACCATATTTAGTACCTTTTAGTACTTTTCGTACCCTTCTAGGTCGAATTTCCAAAAACCCAGCCTTATCTCACCCCTACACACCGACAGCAACCCGCAGTCAAAATTTCAGCTTTCTAGCTTCAGCGGTTTCGTCTGGGCGATGATATGTCAGTCACTCACTCACTCACTCACTCACTCACTCACTCACTGAGCTCTTTTATATATATAGATTATTTATTATTTATTATTTATTATTTATTATTTATTATTTATTATTTATTATTTATTATTTATTATTTATTATTTATTATTTATTATTTATTATTTATTATTTATTATTTATTATTTATTATTTATTATTTATTATTTATTATTTATTATTTATTATTTATTATTTATTATTTATTATTTATTATTTATTATTTATTATTTATTGTTTATTATTTATTATTTATTATTTATTATTTATTATTTATTATTTATTATTTATTATTTATTATTTATTATTTATTATTTATTATTTATTATTTATTATTTATTATTTATTATTTATTATTTATTATTTATTATTTATTATTTATTATTTATTATTTATTATTTATTATTTATTATTTATTATTTATTTTTTATTATTTATTATTTATTATTTATTATTTATTATTTATTATTTATTATTTATTATTTATTATTTATTATTTATTATTTATTATTTATTATTTATTATTTATTATTTATTATTTATTATTTATTATTTATTATTTATTATTTATTATTTATTATTTATTATTTATTATTTATTATTTATTATTTATTATTTATTATTTATTATTTATTATTTATTATTTATTATTTATTATTTATTATTTATTATTTATTATTTATTATTTATTATTTATTATTTATTATTTATTATTTATTATTTATTATTTATTATTTATTATTTATTATTTATTATTTATTATTTATTATTTATTATTTATTATTTATTATTTATTATTTATTATTTATTATTTATTATTTATTATTTATTATTTATTATTTATTATTTATTATTTATTATTTATTATTTATTATTTATTATTTATTATTTATTATTTATTATTTATTATTTATTATTTATTATTTATTATTTATTATTTATTATTTATTATTTATTATTTATTATTTATTATTTATTATTTATTATTTATTATTTATTATTTATTATTTATTATTTATTATTTATTATTTATTATTTATTATTTATTTTTTATTATTTATTATTTATTATTTATTATTTATTATTTATTATTTATTATTTATTATTTATTATTTATTATTAATTATTTATTATTTATTATTTATTATTTATTATTTATTATTTATTATTTATTATTTATTATTTATTATTTATTATTTATTATTTATTATTTATTATTTATTATTTATTATTTATTATTTATTATTTATTATTTATTATTTATTATTTATTATTTATTATTTATTATTTATTATTTATTATTTATTATTTATTATTTATTATTTATTATTTATTATTTATTATTTATTATTTATTATTTATTATTTATTATTTATTATTTATTATTTATTATTTATTATTTATTATTTATTATTTATTATTTATTATTTATTATTTATTATTTATTATTTATTATTTATTATTTATTATTTATTATTTATTATTTAATATTTATTATTTATTATTTATTATTTACTATTTATTATAATTTCCGGATTACAGGGCTATCTCTCCATACAAATGCAATTTATACCAAATTTAGTATTTTCCGAAATTTCAATTTAATTCGAAATTTCTGGATTCCAGCTCTATCCGTTCACCCAAATATAAATTGTACCAAATTTAGTACATTTAGTACTTTCCGTTCCCATAAGTATGAATTTCCAAAACTACCTCAATCCTACACTCCATCAGTAACCTTAATTCGAAATTTCCGGTTTCCATGTCTATCTAAATCCAAATTGTACCAAATTTGGTACCATTTAGTACTTTTCGTACACATAAGTATGAATTTCCAAAACTACCTCAATCCAACAATCCATCAGTAACCTTAATTCGAAATTTCAGGATTCCTACTCTATCCGTTCAACTAAATTTAAATTGTACCAAATTTAGTACCATTTAGTACTTTCCGTACCCATAAGTATAAATTTCTAAGACTAACTCAATCCTACACTCCAAAAGTAATTAAATTCCAAATTTCAGGATTCCATCTCTATCCGTTCACCCAAATCCAATTTGTACCAAATTTAGTACCGTTTACAACTTTTCGTACCCATAAGTAAGAATTTCCAAAACTACCTCAATCCTTCACTCCATCAGTAATCATAATTCCAAATTTCAGGTTTCTATGTCTATCTAAATCCAAATTGTACCAAATTTGGTACCATTTAGTACTTTTCGTACACATAAGTATGAATTTCCAAAAGTACACCCATATCTCAATCGCACGCTTCAACGGTAATCTAAATTCCAAATTTCAGGTTTTCAGCTCTATCCGGTCACCCAAATCCGAATTGTACCAAATTTAGTACCATTTAGTATTACTCGTACACATAAGTACGAACTTTCAAAATCATTTCCTTATATTAACGCCACTTCCCAACCTTGATTCCCATACCAAATATGAAGATTGTAGCTGTATCTGATCAAAATATACAATTGGTACCAAATTTAGTAACTTTTCGTACACTTATAGGTCGAATTTCCAAAAACCCTTTGGTACATCTTTCTAACTCTCCATCAGTTACCCTCATTCCAAATTTCAGAATTCTAGCTCTTCCCGTTTGCCTAATACAAAGGGTACCATATTTAGTACCTTTTAGTACTTTTCGTACCCTTCTAGGTCGAATTTCCAAAAACCCAGCCTTATCTCACCCCTACACACCGACAGCAACCCGCAGTCAAAATTTCAGCTTTCTAGCTTCAGCGGTTTCGTCTGGGCGATGATATGTCAGTCACTCACTCACTCACTCACTCACTCACTCACTCACTGAGCTCTTTTATATATATAGATAGATAATTTAAATAATATAATCATATGTTTGGCTTTAAAAGAAAATTCATAAAATATACATACCCAGCAAAAATTCGGATCCATTAGTCATTACGTAACCCAGTACAAAGTAATGTAAACAAGCTTCTTTTCCATTACAAGTAATCTGAAAAGTAATGGGATACTTCTTAAAAAAATTACAAGGCAAACCTACTTACTTTGCTCCTCACTAAGTAATGAGGACGGTGGTACAGTGAATGTGTGTCCGACTATAAATCCTAGGGTTGTGTGTTCAACGCTCACTCGCGTGTGTTCAACGTTCAACTCGCGTGCCGACAAGTTTTTTTATTTAAAAAATAACAGTTCTTGTTGCACATATGCACTGCACATTTAAGTTCTTAAGCAACCCTTAATGTTCGTGTGCGTGGCATAGTATGTAGTGTCTTTGGCTAGTGTCAGAGGGTTCGTGTGTTCAACTCGCACATCGAGCGAATTAAAATAAAGTAAAATAAAAGTAAGAAGTGTGATGAAATTAAAAAATCTCTACATCAACTGTTCTAAAAATATATATTTTTTTCAACTTACTTTACAACCTCTAGTTGCCATAGAATAACTACCCAGCAAACCAAAATCGGAAGAAACATCAGAGTTCGGACCGAATTCGGTCCCAAAGTCGGATGAAACGTCCGAGTTCGGATCCGAATTCGGTCAGAACTCTGTCCGAAAGTCATATGGCGTGGTTGACGTGTTCTCTGACCGAAATTCGGATGAAAATCGGATGTTTTAGCCGACTTTCCGAACTCTGTTGAACTGTCGTATAAATTTCTGATGTATTTACCGACTATCGGACAGATATCGGTCCGAATTCGGAAGTAAACTCTTATGAAATTCGAAAGTTTTTGTCGACTTTCGGACCGAATTTGGTCCGAAGTCAGATGAACTATCGTATGAACTTCTGATTTATTTACCAAATTTGTTCTCCGATACAGAAATTAAAACCCGAGCACTCAATTTTTCGTTCGTACTGCATCAACAATTACACTTTCTTTTCTCTCTGCTTATTTACACTTAATTTTGCCAAAGCAGCACAAGAGAAAATAGAAAAATTCCCTTCAGAGAGGGAGAGAGAGGTCGGGAAAAGTTCGTCAGACTAGTCGGACAGAGTTCGGACCGAAGTCGGTCAGACGCGTCGGAAAAACTTCCGACTTTGAGCAGACGCGTCGGACGTGCGACATTGTGTTTGCTGGGTAGTTATTCTATTGGTCATAAAATAACTACAAACTGAGTGCGACATGCCCTTGTAAATATAATGGGGAAGAAAGGGGGTTTGCGAGTAGTTACGGCTGCCAAAAATCTCTTACAAAACCAATGATTTTGGGAGGAATTTTTTTGCTGGGTAACAACGGCAAACCTTAAGCTTTTACTGCAAGTTTCCGTAGTGGTAGGGTCTCTAGGCCCCAAATAAGTACCTCGATTGTAGATAAATTCGTAAATGATTAAATCGATAAATTCGTAGTTATTGCAAATATAGCGTTTTTGAAAAATATCGCATAGAGGAGGTACCACGCCCCTCCTGGAATTCAATAAAATATTTAGCCTGTTTCCGGGGGCCATCCTTATGCATTCCCTGACAATATAAGGAAAATCAATTCAGTAGTTTTTGTAGAAAAAAATTTAAATTGAAAAAGTGGGCGTGGTAGGATTTTCTTTGCATAAAAACCTAAGTTGGATTATGACGAACATTTCAAAAAAAGAATTTTCAAAATCGGTCCAGTCGTTCTCAACTGATGCCACTACCAACGAACGACATTTGATTTGTATTTATATAGATATAGCATTTTTAAAGAAATAGGGTATAGGGGAAGTACCCCGACCCTTCCAAAATTCAACAAAATATGTAGCCTATTTTCACAGAGGGCTATCGCTGTACATTCCCTGATAATTTCAGGAAAATCAGTTCAGTAGTTTATGTACAAAAGATTAAAATTGATGAAAGTGGACGTAAAAGTGGCCGTGGTCATGTTTTCTTTGCACAAAAACCTAAGTTGAGTTATGAAGAACATTTCAAAAAAATAAAGAATTATTGAAATCAGTCCAGCCGTTCTCAACTGATGCCATTACCAACGAACGACATTTGATTTTTATTTATATAGATACATCCATCGAAAATGGACCAGAAGTTCCAAAAACCCCGCCCAAGTGGTGTTCATATGGAAGATTATGGTTTTTAACACTATAATTAACACTATAATTAGAATGGAATTATTTGAAACCTACCCCACACATCCCTACACTTTTCTGTCCACAACATCCCTTGCCACCTACGAAATTAGGTATATTTTCATAGAATATTTAGGTTCAACTGGCTATTTTTTTTTTAATAATTTAAATCTTTATTGACAGATACATACATAAACATATGTATATGTATCTTTATACATATGTATGCATTTTACTGCACATTTATAATGGAGATATCTTATTGTTTAAACATTTCCAAGACATTTGATGACAGCTAATAAAATCTTAAGCCAAACAACGATTAAACGACGACGAGCTGGAGCTCATTTGTATGTAAATTGCTGTAATTAATTGTAAGCCAATACGGTAATTGCTGTTTCGGCACACTATCGGACCGACCGGGCGACATAATTTTCAAATTGAAATCAAACATATGTCATTCATTATTGGATGTCATTTGTTTGCTTCGTTGGTTCATCGGTCGGTCGGTCTGTCGGCCGGTTTAGTTGAAATAAAATAAATTTCCAATCAAATTGTTTCTTATTATTTCCCGCTATTGATTTGATTGTTGTTATTGTTGTTGTGCGGACATCATTATCGTTTTGGCAAATGTAAAATACATGCAAAGCATATGTAACTATATACATAAGTATGTACCGTATGTTTGCATATTATGTTTATACCCAGCAAACATTTAGAGTGGGTTTCAAAAAAATATATAAAAAAATATATAATGGTCTCCTATAAATAGAAGACCTTATATAAGCGAAAAAAATTCTATAGACAGAAGAGCTTCGAAAGGTTTTCTACACGCAGAAAAATATATGTTAGAAATAGGTTTGGATCCAAACAAATATTTGTTTGGGACTGGTTGCAAACAAATATATTTTTGGATCCAAACATAATTTGTTTGTGTCCAAACAAATATATGTTTGCAACATTTTGTAACATATCTCAATTTTATTTGTTTGGGTACCACCATATTTTTTATGTTGGAACATCTTCTTCTATAGACAGAAGACCGTCGAAAGGTCTTCCATAGACAGAAGACATTCGAAAGGTCTTCTATAGACAGAAGACTTTCGAAAGGTCTTTATAGACAGAAGACCTTCGAACGGTCTTCTATAGACAGAAGACCTTCGAATGGTCTTCTATAGACAGAAGACTTTCAAAAGGTTTTCTATAAACAGAAGACCTTCGAAAAGTCTTCTATTGGCAGAAGACCTTCGAAAGGTCTTCTATAGGCAGAAGACCTTCTAAAGGTCTTCTACAGGCAGAAGAACTTCGAAAGGTCTTCTATAGACAGAAGACCTTCAAAAGGTCTTCTATAGACAGAAGACCTTCAAAAAGTCTTCTATAGACAGAAGACCTCCGTAAGGTCTTTAAAGACAGAGGACCTTCGAAAGGTCTTCTAAAGACAGAAGACTTTCAAAATGTTTTCTATAGACAGAAGACTTTCGAAAGGTCTTCTATAGACAGAAGACCGTCGAAAGGTCTTCCATAGACAGAAGACCGTCGAAAGGTCTTCTATAGACAGAAGACCTTCGAAAGGTCTTTTATAGAGAGAAGACTTTCGAAAAGTCTTCTATAGACAGAAGACCTTAGAAAGGTCTTCCATAGACAGAAGACCTTAGAAAGGTCTTCCATAGACAGAAGACCTTAGAAAGGTCTTCCAAAGACAGAAGACCTTAGAAAGGTCTTCCATAGACAGAAGACCTTAGAAAGGTCTTCCATAGACAGAAGACCTTAGAAAGGTCTTCCATAGACAGAAGACCTTCAAAAGGTCTTCTATAGACAGAAGACCTCCGTAAGGTCTTTAAAGACAGAGGACCTTCGAAAGGTCTTCTAAAGACAGAAGACCTTCGAAAAGTCTTCTATAGACAGAAGACTTTCAAAAGGTTTTCTATAGACAGAAGACTTTCGAAAGGTCTTCTATAGACAGAAGACCGTCGAAAGGTCTTCCATAGACAGAAGACCTTCGAAAGGTCTTCTATAGACAGAAGACCTTCGAAAGGTCTTTTATAGAGAGAAGACTTTCGAAAAGTCTTCTATAGACATAAGACCTTAGAAAGGTCTTCCATAGACAGAAGACCTTAGAAAGGTCTTCCATAGACAGAAGACCTTAGAAAGGTCTTCCATAGACAGAAGACCTTAGAAAGGTCTTCCATAGACAGAAGACCTTAGAAAAGTCTTCTATATGTAGAAGATCTTCGAAAGGACTTCTATAGACAGAAGACCTTTGAAAGGTCTTCAATATACAGAAGACCTTCGAAAGGTCTTCCATAGACAGAAGACCTTCGAAAGGTCTTCTATAGACAGAAGACCTTCGAAAGGTCTTCAATAGACAGAAGACCTTCGAAAGGTCTTCAATAGACAGAAGACCTTCGAAAAGTCTTCTATAGACAGAAGACTTTTGAAAGGTCTTCTATAGACAGAAGACAGTCGAAAGGTCTTCCATAGACAGAAGACCTTCGAAAGGTCTTCTATAGATAGAAGACCTTCAAAACGCCTTCTATAGACAGAAGACTTTCGAAAGGTCTTCAATAGAAATAAGACCTTCGAAAGGTTTTCTATAGACAGAGGGTCTTCGAAAGGTCTTCCATAGACAGAAGACTTTCGAAAAGTCTTCTATATACAGAAGACCGTCGAAAGGTCTTCCATAGACAGAAGACCTTCGAAAGGTCTTCCAAAGACAGAAGACCTTCGAAAGGTCTTCTATAGATAGAAGACCTTCGAAAGGTCTTCTATAGATAGAAGACCTTCGAAAGGTCTTCTATAGAGAGAAGACTTTCGAAAAGTCTTCTATAGACAGAAGACCGTCGAAAGGTCTTCCATAGACAGAAGACCTTAGAAAAGTCTTCTATATGTAGAAGATCTTCGAAAGGACTTCTATAGACAGAAGACCTTCGAAAGGTCTTTCATAGACAGACGACCTTCGAAAGGTCTTCTATAGACAGAAGACCTTCGAAAGGTCTTCTATAGACAGAAGACATTCGAAAGGGGTTCCATAGGCAGCAGACCTTCGAAAGGTCTGCCAAAGACAGAAGACCTTCGAAAGGTCTTCTATAGACGGAAGATCTTCAAAAGGTCTTTTATAGACAGAAGACTTTCGAAAGGTCTTCTATAGACAGAAGACCTTCGAAAGGTCTTCTATAGACAAGGTCTTCTATAGACAGAAGACCTTTGAAAGGTCTTTTATAGAGAGAATACTTTCGAAAAGTCTTCTATAGACAGAAGACCGTCGAAAGGTCTTCCATAGACAGAAGACCTTAGAAAGGTCTTCCATAGACAGAAGACCTTAGAAAGGTCTTCCATAGACAGAAGACCTTAGAAAGGTCTTCTATAGACAGAAGACTTTTGAAAGGTCTTCTATAGACAGAAGACCGTCGAAAGGTCTTCCATAGACAGAAGACTTTCGAAAGGTCTTCAATACACAGAAGACCTTCGAAAGGTCTTCTATATGTAGAAGATATTCGAAAGGACTTCAATACACAGAAGACCTTCGAAAGGTCTTCTATATGTAGAAGATATTCGAAAGGACTTCTATAGACAGAAGACCTTTGAAAGGTCTTCAATACACAGAAGACCTTCGAAAGGTCTTCCATAGACAGAAGACCTTCGAAAGGTCTTCTATAGACAGAAGACCTTCGAAAGGTCTTCAATAGACAGAAGACCTTCGAAAAGTCTTCTATAGACAGAAGACTTTTGAAAGGTCTTCTATAGAACAGAAGACCGTCGAAAGGTCTTCCATAGACAGAAGACCTTCGAAAGGTCTTCTATAGATAGAAGACCTTCGAAACGCCTTCTATAGACAGAAGACTTTCGAAAGGTCTTCAATAGAAATAAGACCTTCGAAAGGTTTTCTATAGACAGAGGGTCTTCGAAAGGTCTTCCATAGACAGACGACTTCGAAAAGTCTTCTATAGACAGAAGACTTTTGAAAGGTCTTCTATATACAGAAGACCGTCGAAAGGTCTTCCATAGACAGAAGACCTTCGAAAGGTTTTCCAAAGACAGAAGACCTTTGAAAGGTCTTCCATAGACAGAAGACCTTCGAAAGGTCTTCTATAGAGAGAAGACTTTCGAAAAGTCTTCTATAGACAGAAGACCGTCGAAAGGTCTTCCATAGACAGAAGACCTTAGAAAAGTCTTCTATATGTAGAAGATCTTCGAAAGGACTTCTATAGACAGAAGACCTTTGAAAGGTCTTCAATATACAGAAGACCTTCGAAAGGTCTTTCATAGACAGACGACCTTCGAAAGGTCTTCTATAGACAGAAGACCTTCGAAAGGTCTTCTATAGACAGAAGACCTTCGAAAGGTCATTAATAGACAGAAGAACTTCGAAAGGTTTTCTATAGACAGAAGACCTTCGAAGGTCATTTATAGACAGAAGACCTTCGAAAGGTCCTTTATAGACAGAAGACTTTCAAAAGGTCTTCGATAGACAAAAGACTTTAGACAGGTCTTCTATAGGCGGAAGACCTTCGAAAGGTCTTCTATAGACAGGAGACCTTCAAAAGGTTTTCTATAGACAGAATACCTTCGAAAGGTCTTCTAAAGACAGAAGACCTCTTAAAGGACTTCTATAGACACAAGAACTTCGAAAGGTATTCTATAGACAGAAGACCTTTGAAAGGTCTTCAATAGAAAGAAGACCTTCGAAGGGTTTTCTATAGACAGAGGGTCTTCGAAAGGTCTTCTATAGACAGAAGACCTTCGAAAGGTCTTCTATAGGCAGAAGACCTTCGGATGGTCTTCTAAAGACAGAAGACCTCCGAAAGGACTTATATAGACAGAAGAACTTCGAAAGGTCTTCTATAGAAAAATACCTTATAAAGGTTTACTAAACCTGAAGTAGAAGCTCTTCAAAAAATGTGTGCACTGGGTGCGAGACATGCAGATTGCAGCTAGCTTACCAGCATCAACAAAACATTATTCAACCAAGAGAAACATTTGCTGTTGTTATTCTGATTTTTTTTTATTTTTTTTTTTTTTGGTTTGTTTCTAAAGACAAAATGTCACATTTAATTGAATTTGTGCCGTTTGAGTATTTTGTTGTTATGGTCCAATTCGTAGTTTTGTTTCGTTGATTTCGTCTAGAGTTGTGACTTGTGGTGATCAGCGAGCGTATAGAATTATTGTCGCTGATGTGGCTTCAATTCAATCTTTGCCACACTGTGGGTCTCTTGGCAGTATTTTACAAATTTGCATGCAACGAAAGTAATAAACATGTCAGTCATTGACGTCGTCAGATGACAACAGATGTGGTACCGTCCGTCGTCGTAGTATGGAGATTCGTGTGGTCCATTGAGAATAAGAAAAAAAATGAAACTATTCCACGGAAGCCAATCAGTCGATCAATTCGTTTCATGGCGAAAATCATCATCAACTAGCCACTCAACATGAGCCTGCTGCTACTGCGGAGGTAATATTAAGCTAAGCTTTTTTGATTTTAAGTTGTTATTCTTCAATTGAACAGCATATAAGATTGTTTGGCATAAATCCATTGGCCATAATCCGACGACGATGTTGGCTTAGCTTAGCTTCTTCTCAAATTCAGTAACAAATAATTCAGTCTATTCAATTGCCGGGATTTTGATGATGAAGTATTGCTTTGTTAAAAAGGATTATCAATGGTGGTTGAAGGTATGTTTGAAGCTTGAATGAATTAGGAATCAGTGTTTTTGATTGTTTTTATTTATTGTTGGGAGAATTAGCATTGATACGCTATTGCAGTAATTGTGACAGCAGATCTTTAGACATTTCGCTATATACAAGAAAGTGGGTTTTGACATTTAAATCTGTTCGTTTGCTGTATGGCCAATCTCCTACTATGGTTAACAAGACAGAAGATTCTAGGCACATTGATCTTTTCTACGCTTGTTTGTGTTTGAAGGTGTTTCACTTTAGATTTCGATTTAAATGTTTCTTGCGATAGCAGGTTCGCACTAAAATTAATTTTTAGCTGGAACCAACTTTATTCATATACATAGCTCACACTGCTAGCTCTGTCTACGCAGATTGGTCTTTAATTTTTTGAAGAATTTTGGTGCAAAGTTTATTGTGCTCATTGGTCATTTTTTGGGCTATTGTGTCGGGAAGTTCGAAAAAATTTTATCGTTTTTAATCGGGACACCATGAATACCTGCTATAAAAGCTTCATAATGATTCTCGAACTGTCCTTGAACTTCACTTCATCAACATTTGTATACCCTACACCACCATGTGGTAAGGGGTATTATGTCTTTGTGCATTAGTTTGTAACACGCAAAAGGAAACGAGATATATTCATAGTTCCTTTTAGGGATATACATATAATCACTTTACGCATGTCCGTCTGTCCATGTATTTTTGTAAACAAAGTACAGGTTGCATTTATTGTCCGATTCCCATGAAAACGGGGGAAGATAATTTTTTTGGTCAAAGTACGAACGCTTTTTATTTTTCTTCAGATTTGAATATAGCCTCCATATATATTTCCGCCCGATTTAAGGCATTTGGCGCACGAAACAAGCTATATATGTCCGATTTCAATGAAATTTGGAATGTGCGACGGTATTTAGTCTAGAAATCAGCTCGTACCGGATAGTGTTGGTCGTTGATAGTCGGTCGCCAACACTCGGTTCGGCAGTGCTCGCAACGGTCTTCGGTCGGAAACACTCGGATCGGTTGTCGGTGGATCGGATCGGTTTTCCGGCTGGGCGTCGTTCAGGTGAGCGATAGTGTGTCGATCGGCTGTGGTATTCTGGAAAGAAATAATAGAGGAAAGAAACAAATTATGAGGAGCGAATGAATCGCAATGATCTAACTAATCCCAAGGAGCGAAAGAATCGCAAGAAGCGAACGAATCGCAAGGAGTAGACAAATCGCAAGGGCCGACGGCTTTTGCTATATATTGTTCAAGCGGATCTGACTGCAGTCAATGTCACACTAGACTGGTTTTAACTCAAGGGGAAAAATATGCGGTGTTTAGTTTTATTAGATTTCAAGATTGCCAGAGTTTGAGCACAATCGGATAATGTTAACACGTGCCACTGGGGCCTCCAAGTTTCCATAGTAATTTTTATGGGCCAAAAACGAAATTGCTCTAAAGACCACATTTATTGTTCAATCGAGGAGAAAAATTTACCAGTTCATTTCTGTGGCAGATAAGTCGTGGGCATAGCCATATTAAAGCCGTTGCTTGGTATCTTTCATCCTCTACGACACCCGGAGTAGTTCGATACACTGTGTTTTATTTTCTGGTAGATTTTTCAGACTTTATTCTAATTATACCCTACACAACTATGTGGAAAGTTTGTTTTGGTAAAATTTCATGTAACACCGCGAAATATTCGTCGGAGACCCTCAATGTGGTATACCAATCTTCATATCTCGACGAGATTAAGCGATTTTGAGATGTGTGTCCGTCCGTCCCTCCGTCTGTCCATTATAATTATGGACCGATCGTCACGAAATTTTGCATGGAGGTGGGGGAGATGATCGTGAAATATTTAGCGGGTGAAATGGAACAAAAACATAATTTTTATCCAATTTTGTAGCGGCTCTGTAGGTCGCTATAATAGTCCGATCAACGCGAAATTTTAAATATGTGTAAGAGTATATGACAAAGAAGTAGCTCGAAATTTGAGATGCCGATCAGATAATATTTAGAGGGTTAAATGGACCAGAACTTTTGTGTGAAAATTGTGAAAAATTTTAATATGCAGCTTATATCTTTGTTCCTTGTGAGTTATATTTGGAAGACGATCTCTTGACCTTTGCACTGATGTCGATTACGTTGATGTACGTGATCAGATAACAGAGCTACAGCCTAATATAGTTTTTTGTTCGTAGTGTAGTAATTTATACTCTAGAGGTCGCAATTCAATAGTCACGAAATTTTGCATGAGGTAAGAGTTTAGGTAGAAGAAAATGCCTATAATTTTGCATGATGATCTGATATTATTTAGCGGGTGACATAGACCATTACTTTTGTATGAAAAATATACAAATGTTATTTTTGGTCCATATTTTAATTCCTGGAGGGCATATACCGGCAAAGTAGCCTACATATGGAATAATAACTACTGACCTTTCCCCTGATGCAAATTGCAATAATGTGTCTGCTAGATATCGGGCCTACTGCCTAATATATAATGGGTTTTGAGTAGAGAACCACAATTTCCTCCCATGCTACAAATTGTCTCTATCATGACAGAGACATTTTCAGTTCAGTTGTCAAATTGGATTTTTTATACAAATATTGCAACGACCCCACCTATTTTATATATCAGGATTTAGGGTAAAGGGGATACAAACAAAATACGACCAAAGATGTGTCTCATCGAAATATTGGTTTTGGATCCCAAGTATGTTTGGACGAAATTCGTCTCAGACAATTTGGAGTCTATTTAGCCCTGTCCGTTCATCTGTCTCTCTTAATGTCTAACTGACTGGTGCGCACGATAACTCTCGAACGGATCTACCGATTAGAACCAAATTTTATACATCGTAATATTTTGCCCAAACTTTGTTTAAATTGGAATGTAGGCTATGTCGGTCCACATCTCAACCAAAAAAGTTCAAAATTGTTTTCGAAAAATTGTGTGAACGATAACTGGCGAAGTGAGCAATCGATTCGCTCCAAACTTTCCATATATTCCTTTCAGATATAGATCGGATAAGACTATATCGGTCCACACTTTAGGGTACATCACACACAAAATTCGGAAAAGGGGAAATTTAAGAGTCCTCTCGAATCGTTTTGATTTTTTTTTAGCAGATTGTACTTGCGCCGCAAATCCGCAAGATAACTCCCAAGGGGATTTTCTGATTGGTCGAAACTTTACACATCGTATTAATTGATCCAGTCATGTGTCAGGTTGGAATATGGACTATATCGGTCCGTCCTTCGAGTACCTCCCACACAAAATTTGGGAAAAGTGCAGTTTGAGGACCCGTATTGGATCTATTTGATTATGTTTTTTTGATGTTTTTTTTGAAGAAGGTTCTTTTTAGGTCCCTATTCTGGTCCCTTTTCAGGGGTAAGTCTTACCTCCTGAGATAATAGTCCAGAAGTTAAAAAACACCTGCCGGCTTCAACTAAAATTACAAATCTGAAAAAATTTTGTTTTTCAAAATAGTCAGGCTTAATCCCATAGTTGTTGTTTTAATATTTTATTAAAACAACTTTAATTTATTAGTGGGAAAAAATTGGCGATGTTTACCAAGGGGTAAGGCAGGGAATACTATGGTTTCAGATCTCGCCACAGATCTTCATCAGTTCCCTTATTTCTTGTTTTTCAACAAGAAACTTTTTATACCCAAGTGTCAATTGCTAGCTCAAATAGATACGTGCGCAAAGAAACACTCTGATCGAGAATTTCTTTGGCACTACCTAAACTCTAGCAACTTCACTTGCAAACAAATCCAAATTTTTCCCACTGCTATGCGTTCGTCGATTCTCGACGAAAAAGCACATAACTAATTTGTTGGTATTGCATACTACAGCAATAAACAACATTTTGACGGTGCCCGGTCTCACAATTAGGAGGGTTGGCGTTTTTTTTTTGTTTGGGATGACGACTTCTATTTTGTTTTTCAAAATAGTCAGGCTTAATCCCATAGTCATAGTCCCATAGTCGTCATCCCAAACAAAAAACGCCAACCCTCCTAATTGTGAGACCGGGCACCGTCAAAATGTTGTTTATTGCTGTAGTATGCAATACCAACAAATTAGTTATGTGCTTTTTCGTCGAGAATCGACGAACGCATAGCAGTGGGAAAAATTTGGATTTGTTTGCAAGTGAAGTTGCTAGAGTTTAGGTAGTGCCAAAGAACTTCTCGATCAGAGTGTTTCTTTGCGCACGTATCTATTTGAGCTAGCAATTGACACTTGGGTATAAAAAGTTTCTTGTTGAAAAACAAGAAATAAGGGAACTGATGAAGATCTGTGGCGAAATCTGAAACTATAGTATTCCCTGCCTTACCCCTTGGTAAACATCGCCAATTTTTTCCCACTAATAAATTAAAGTTGTTTTAATAAAATATTAAAACAACAACTATGGGATTAAGCCTGACTATTTTGAAAAACAAAATAGAAGTCGTCATCCCAAACAAAAAACGCCAACCCTCCTAAATCTGAAAAAATAATTCTCAAACTTTTCCAAAACTCAGAAGTTTGCTTACTAAAATTGATTCGGTATAGCCCCATATTACGATACCTACAGATTCCACGTATTTTGAAGCAAACTCGTGTTACCGTTAGCACAGCTGAATTATACTATCTTCTTTGCTGTGTAATTGAATAATTTTGGGATTTATAAATTTGTTTGCATGCAATATTTTTGAATTTATATTCATTGTTAGTTATTTCTACCGATATAAAATATATTTTAGATATCACAATATATGCCCACAATGAACTATTTTCAAAGCATATGTCAGGTACAAGTGCACAATTTTGGACGATAGATCTTCAATAAACTCACAATTTTCCCAATTATGAAATATACCAAACTGCACGGTTATTTATTTTAGGTGTATTACAAAAAGGAACCTGATATTCAAAGACAATTTGAAGATGTAGCAGGAGGGACACGGTGCGCCTTAACTAATTTTAAATGGAAGGTGCTTACACCTGGGAATTTTTTGCAGGTTTTGAAACTACGATGCTCATAGATGAGAAATATCAAGAACCAAAAAAATCGCCGGAGGGATTTTCAAATAAATCGCGATTTAAGTTCATATTTTTAGGGGTCCTTTAGGTTTTCACGATTTTGCTTGGAAACCGCTAGTCGTATGTAAATGGGCCTAAAGAAATCTTGTAGCTGTGAAAATTCTCCACAAGATTGACCTTTACGCTATTTTCGTAGGTGTTACCGTTTTTGAGATATGGAAGTTCAAATTGAGACAATGCACTGACTGTATCGGCTACTTATAAAACAATGTCATTACTGCAATTTCCCAAATTAAACTTATATATCTTGAAAATGGTACAACCTAGGAAAAATAAATCATCCAATCTTGTACAACATTTTCTTTATGCACATCTACATAGGGCTCGCGGTTTCCAAGCAAAATCGTGAAAACCTAAAGAATCCCTAAAAATGCGAACTTAAATCGCTATTTATTTGAAAATCCCTCCGGCGATTTTTTTGTTTCTTGATATTTCTCATCTATGAGCATTGTAGTTTCAGAATCTGCAAAAACTTTCCAGGTGTAAGCACCTTCCATTTAAATTTGGTTAAGGCACACCGTGGGGACTAATCAATGTGAATTTTCCAATGTTCGAATATTTTTTTTAGAAATGTATAATTTATATATTTTCCACAAACATCCCAGTAAAGGCAAGTAAGGCTTCTCTTATATCAATGGATTCAAATTAAGTTATTGATATGTGACCTAGTTTTTATCGCCGAGTCCGGACGGCGTGTCCTAAGTTGCCACTTGTAGACGTTTCTCATGGCTGAAATACTCAGGAAATATCGTCAACAATACTAAGGGGCATTTTGCCACCTGAATCTTGCGTTCTTCATTTCAGAAGCTTTAAAATATCACCGATTGTACCGTGGATTCTTGTGCAGGTTTCTTGGTAGCAAATAAGGTTTCGACAGTTTTTATGGAAATGACTATACATTGTCTTATACTTGCACATTATCGGGATACTCCTTACTTTCTGCAAATTAAAAATATTCCATCGTTCCTCTTAATCCGTATTCGTCCGCCCATTCCACTGATTTATGTGGAATTTATGACAATTACAATCAATTTCACAGAAGATTGAATGAATTAGTCTTGAGACAATTTGTCACCAAGTGTCTTCGATTGATATGAAAAAATAAGTGGCCCATAAAAATGGCTAAAAGGGGGATAAACGATGATAAACGAATTCAATAAACTAAACATTCAATAAAAACCAACCATCCTAAGAGTTTTGCTGCGAAGAAAAAAGAACGTATTTAGATTTAGAGTGGACAGGACAAAAACAGATACAAATGCAAAAATCAAATGGACATTCGGTGATAAAATTGCAATGTGGTATAAGTGAACTGAACATTTAATAGGGTGGTTTGTGAGTATTTATGATCTGTGTCTATCTATCTGGTTAACACGATAGCTACCCAACGGAGTAACCGATTCGGCCCGAACTTCGTACATCGTAATATCTCTTTCAAACATAAAACAACGTTTGAGATGGTTTCACTCAGCTATGCTTATCCGGAGGACGGACCATCCTAACAAACTCTCTTTCAGGTTGTGCAAAGAAAGAGTTGTACGGCAGGACTTTTCGGAATTTTTTTTCCACAGTTTGTCTGCTGCAAGGATTTACAATAAATTTATGTAGGGCATTAAATTGGGAAATCAATTATTAGAACCGGCCAATGGTTACTTTGTTGTTGTTGTTCCTTTGACATAAAGTTACCGTTCGCACTGTCTTTGGAGGGCATCAATATCAATTTGAAAGGAGCTTTTAAAGGTAAGGCATACATATATGAAAGGCTGACAATCCTTATTATTTTATTGATGGCACAGTTTTAATATTTGTTGTTGTTGCTGGTGCCTTTGAATAGCCCATAAATATGTCCATAATCCTGCAAAGTACATATATAAAGAAGCCCTTCTTTGTCATACAGTTACACTTTGATTGTATTACAGCAAATGAAAGCTTAACCCTATCTTTGATTTGTGTTGTTGTTGTCGTGTGCTTGGTGATTGGAAATCCATTTTGAATCATTCAGAGTCTCACAACACCACATTCAAAGGCAACAAGCATGAAATACAAACGTAAACTTTTTCTCTCTCGCCGTGGAAATCATCGACATAATTGAAAAGTCATGTGTGACCAAATGACCAGCGTCATCGTGTCGTTGACCACCCCCATCACTTCAATGTCGGTTAGTGTATTGAAAATCCAGTCGATTTTCTGTTTCGAAATAGATAATATTTTATAGTTTTTTTTTCACATTTTCATTGACCCTTTTTTTTTAGGTGAAAGGGTTGTATGGATAGCTCGTTGGGTGGGTGGTAGTGTGGCTTTGGTTTGGTGTGGCCTTTGTTATTGTGTAGGTGGTGGCATTGGGGAGATTTGTAGGAATGAATATATCCACTCGCCTCGTGTCCACTTGCAATAAAGTATTGAAAATCATTTTCATTTTCCACGGCATTCCACGTGCCTTTGCTAGATTATCCTTTAAAGTCCTTTAGTTATTAATGAGCAAACTTTATTTGTCGCATTTTATTTGTCCCCCTCATGTGTGATGGGTGATATGTAGCGAGTGCCTTAAAACGTTCTGCTCTATTTCACTCCTTATCTTGGTTGAAACAAAAATGGATTGGGGAAGATATTCTTGAAAAAAATGTTATTTTTTTAACACATTAAAAATATGCTTCCCGAATTATTAGAAGTGAGTAGTACTGTAACAGGGTGTATGACATAACATTACAGATATCGCGAAGGCCTATTTTTATTAGGAATCTTTTAGTCAATATGTGTAAATCCTAACATTAAAATATCTTAGATTTCAAATTGGGTGACGTAGGGGATGAAAGATACCAAGCAACGGCCCTGGTCAACTTTAACATGGTAAAACCCAGGACTTATATTGGTCCCTCTTTCATCTCAGGTGGACACTGACTTCTAAGTGGTGTCACATGGTGAGCTGTCTGTAACACTCGTTAAAGGTTGTGCCTAAAATTTGCCGCGCGTTCAATCATAAGAACCTTAAAAACAAGCCCTCCAAAAACAAAAAAAAACAAAAAACCAAGAAACAAAGAACCCTATCAAGTTGACGACCCCAGCAAACGTTTTACGCATTGACAGATTTACTTGAAAAATACAAGGTCGATATTACTGCCATACAGGAAATAAGATGGATTGGAAAAGATGCCACATGGTCGGAGGTTAAAACACCTAGTCTTCAACTTCACCCCAGTGAATGAAAAGCTTGCTACAATACGGATAAAAGCAAAATTCTTCAACATTAGCTTTATCATCGCTCATATATTTTACGAGCACTTAAAAGAAAAATATCGCTCATTTACTCAAAGAGTGGCGTAATTAAAAAATTAAATTTAAAAAATTAAAGCGTTTTCTGAGTTAGCAATTTCTATTTTTTTTAAGAATTCTACTTTATCTTGTGTCAAATTTTCATGCTGATATCTCTTAAACTCAACGAGTTACAGCTCATTTACTAAGGTTTGGCATAATTCAACAAAAAATTGTTGTTTGGGTTTATGAAGCACTAAAACATTTCAAATCATGCTTGATCTCGCACAGAAATTTAGCACTGATATCTGGCACTCTTTGAGTAAATGAGCGATATGATCGTTGTCCTACCCATGACATTAAAATTATTTTAGGTGATTTTAATGCCAAAATTGGAAAGGAGAATATCTTTGCCTCAACAGTGGGGAAATTCAGTCTCCACAGTAGAACGTCTGATGATGGAATGATGCTGACGGACTTCCCAGGGGGAAAACATGATAGATAGCAGCACCAGATCGAAGCATATCGAGTAAATAATCGTACCCGATTAAACGTAACAAATAAAGTGTGCACAGGCACAAAACGAAAGTTGGACATCGGTAACAGATAGCCACAGCATATTCCACTCAACTGGCCCAAATCTTAATATATAAAAGAGCTTTGTAAGTGAGTGAGTGAGTGACTGACAGATCATCGCCCAGACGAAACGGCTGAAGCTAGAAACTTTAAATTTTGAGTGTGGGTTGCTGTTGGTGTGTAGGGGTAAGATAAGGCTTGGTTTTTGGAAATTCGAACTAGAAGGGTACGAAAAGTACTAAATGGTACTAAATGTGGTACCCTTTATATTAGCCAAACGGAAAGAGCTAGAATTCTGAAATTTTGCGTGAGGGTCACTGATGGAGAGTTAGAAAGATGTATCAAAGGGTTTTAGGAAATTCGACCTGTAAGTGTACGAAAAGTACTTAAAGTTATCAAATTTAGTACCAATTGTATATTTTTAACGGATATAGCTAGAATCTTGGATTTGGGTATGTAAATCAAGGTTGGGAATTGGTGTTTATAAAAGGAAATGGTGTGGCAAATTCGTACTCATGTGTACGGAAAGTACTTAATGGTATCAAATTCAGTACAATTTGGATTTAGAATTTTCTTTTTTCAAAATAGTCTGGCTTAATCCCATTGTTGTTGTTTTAATATTTTAAAACAACTATTTTATTAGTGGAAAAGATTTGGCATTGTTCGCCAAGGGGTAAGGCAGGGAATACTATAGTTTCGATCCACGCCACTGGATCTCATCAGTTCCCTTGTTTCTTGTTTGTGGATATTCTCCACCGAAGTTATTTTTCAATAACTTCTTCAACAAGAAACTTTTTATACCCAAACATCAATCGTCAGCTCGAAGTATAAAGGTAAGCAAAGAAAAAAGTTCAATGAGAAGTTTTTCCTTGGCAACCTCATACAACTCCGACGAAAGTGTCTGCGAAACAATTCAAACCTCTTCCACTTGTATGTGTCGTCGAATTTTGACGAATGCACACACCAAAATTTGGTTGGTCTGCTTTACAGCAAAAACAACACACGTCGAGCCAGTGTCTTCAATTTGAAGCATTTTGGCGTTTTTTTATTGGGATAGCGTTTGCAATTTTCTTTTTTCAAAATAGTCTGGCTTAATCCCATTGTTGTTGTTTTAATATTTTAAAACAACTATTTTATTAGTGGAAAAGATTTGGCATTGTTCGCCAAGGGGTAAGGCAGGGAATACTATAGTTTCGATCCACGCCACTGGATCTCATCAGTTCCCTTGTTTCTTGTTTGTGGATATTCTCCACCGAAGTTATTTTTCAATAACTTCTTCAACAAGAAACTTTTTATACCCAAACATCAATCGTCAGCTCGAAGTATAAAGGTAAGCAAAGAAAAAAGTTCAATGAGAAGTTTTTCCTTGTTTCTTCTTGAAGAAGTTATTGAAAAATAACTTCGGTGGAGAATATCCACAAACAAGAAACAAGGGAACTGATGAGATCCAGTGGCGTGGATCGAAACTATAGTATTCCCTGCCTTACCCCTTGGCGAACAATGCCAAATCTTTTCCACTAATAAAATAGTTGTTTTAAAATATTAAAACAACAACAATGGGATTAAGCCAGACTATTTTGAAAAAAGAAAATTGCAAACGCTATCCCAATAAAAAAACGCCAAAATGCTTCAAATTGAAGACACTGGCTCGACGTGTGTTGTTTTTGCTGTAAAGCAGACCAACCAAATTTTGGTGTGTGCATTCGTCAAAATTCGACGACACATACAAGTGGAAGAGGTTTGAATTGTTTCGCAGACACTTTCGTCGGAGTTGTATGAGGTTGCCAAGGAAAAACTTCTCATTGAACTTTTTCTTTGCTTACCTTTATACTTCGAGCTGACGATTGATGTTTGGGTATAAAAAGTTTCTTGTTGAAGAAGTTATTGAAAAATAACTTCGGTGGAGAATATCCACAAACAAGAAACAAGGGAACTGATGAGATCCAGTGGCGTGGATCGAAACTATAGTATTCCCTGCCTTCCCCCTTGGCGAACAATGCCAAATCTTTTCCACTAATAAAATAGTTGTTTTAAAATATTAAAACAACAACAATGGGATTAAGCCAGACTATTTTGAAAAAAGAAAATTGCAAACGCTATCCCAATAAAAAAACGCCAAAATGCTTCAATTTGGATTTAGGTGAACGGATAGAGCTGGAAACGTGATATTTGGAATTAAGATTACTGTTGTAGTTTAGGATTGAGATATGGAGGTGGTTTTGGATTATCGTACTTATGAGTACGAAAAGTACTAAATGGTACTAAATTTGGTACAATTTGGATTTGGGTGAACGGATAGAGCTGGAAACCTGATATTTGGAATTAAGATTACTGTTGGCGTGGGGGATTGAGATATGGAGGTAGTTTTGGAAATTCGTACTTATGTGTACGAAAAATACTAAACAGTACAAAATTTACTATAATTTGGATTTGGGTGAACGGATAAAACTGGAAACATGCAATTTGTAATTACGATTACAGTTGAAGTGTAGGATTGAGATATGGAGGTTAGGAAGGTTCGCTTTGAAAGTTCGTACGTATGTGTACGAAAAGTACTAAATGGTACTAAATTTGGTACCATTCGAATTTGGGTGAATGGATAGAGTTGGAATACTGACATTTAGAATTAAGATTACAGTTGGAGTGGAGGATGGAGATATAGAGGTGGTTTGGGATACTAAATGGTACTAAATTTGGTACCATTTTGATTTTGGAGAGCGGATGGAATCATGATTACTGTTGAAGTGAAGATTGATATATGGAGGTATTTTTGGAAATTCGTACTTAAATGGTACTAAATTTGGTACTATTTTGATTAGATTGAACGGATAGAGATGGAATTCTGAAATTTGGAAATAAGATTACTGATGGATTATAGGATTGAGGTAGCTTCGGAAATTCGTACTTATTGAGTACGAAAAGTACTAAATGGTACTATATTTTGTACATTTTGAATTTGTGTGGACGGATAGAGCTGTATTCCTGAATTTTGGAATTAATATTACTGTTGGAGTGTATGATTGAGGTAGTTTTCGAAATTCGTACTTATGTGTACAAAAACTACTAAATGGTAATAACTTTGGTACAATTTGAATTTTGGAGAACGGATATAGCTGGATCTGGAAATTTGGAATTAAGATTTCAGTTGGAGTATTTATGTGTATGAAAAGTACTAAATGGTACTAAATTTGATACAATTAGGATTTGGGGGATCGGATATAGGCGGAATCCTGAAATTTTGAATTCAGATTACTGTTAGGGTTTGGAGTGGTAAGTACTGCTTGAGATAGTTTTAGAAACTTGTATTTATGTGTACGAAAAGTAACCAATTGTAGTACAATAGTACTAATGTTGGTACGACTTGGATTTGGGCGAATGGATAGAGATGGAAATTTGGAATTAAGATTACTGTTGGAGTGCAGAATGTGAATGAATTTTGGAAATTCCTACTTATGTGCACTAAATGGTACTACATTTGGTACAATTAGGATTTGGGTGAACTGATATATCGGGAATAGTTTTGGAAATTCGTACTTATGGTTACGAAAAGTACAAAATGGTCTACATTTGCTACAATTTAGATTTGGGTGAACGGATAGAGCTGGAATGAAGTTTACTGTTGAAGTGTATGATTAAGATATGGTGGTTTTCGAAATTCGTACTTTTGCGTACGCAAAGTACTAAATTAGGAACAATTTGGATATGGGTGAACTGATAGTGGTGGAATCCTGAAATTTGGAATTACCGTTGAAGATGGTTATTGAAATTCGTACATTCATACGAAATGTATTAATGGTACTACGAATAGAGGTTGAATTCGGAAATTTGGTATTATAGCCTACACACCAACAGCGGCGTACCATTAATACATTTCGTATGAATGTACGAATTTCAATAACCATCTTCAACGGTAATTCCGAATTTCAGGATATGGATGTGGTTGGGGATATACGTACCCTAAATGTACGAAAATTACTAAATGGCACAGAATTTGGTTCAAGTTGTTATTGTGTAAAGGGATAGAGCTGAAATTGTGAAATTCGGTATTAGTATAGAAGTTGGTGTCTAGAGTGGAGATAGAGAGGACGTTTTGGAAATACGTACTTATGTATACGAAAAATACTAAATCGCGGTTGGGACATAGTTTTGGATATAAGGATGTAATTTTTGAAACTTATACTTATTATAAGTACTAAATTTGGTACCGGTTTGGTGTTGCATAGCTATAGCTGGGATATATTTTGTATATATTGTATGAGGGTTTATGTTGGTGTTTAGATAAGGAAATTAGGCTGAGGGCTAAATTATTGAGGTGGTGTTGGAAATACGAAAAGTACTAAATGGTATTAAATTTAGCGTTGGGAGTAGCAATGAAGCTGGAATTATATAATTAGTGTGTGAAAAGAACTAAAGTGCTATAAATTTGGTGTTGGGCTAATGAATAGAAGTGGAATTCTGATTTATTAATTATTTATTTTCACTGTTAGAGGTGGTCGTACAATAAGTGTACTAGAAGTATTAAATAGAACTAAATATTGAAGCACAGGTATTGAGTAAATCGATAAATGAAATTTGTTATGAAGATCACTGTTGAGATCGGATCAGAATGTTTATTAAAATTTAAATGTATGAAAGTTTCTACATGTAATAAAATTAGCATTGGGTCAACAAGTAGAGCTAAAACTGTAAAATTTTAGCTAAGTCCTGGATTTAAAAAATGGTACTAAATAGTGTACTATTGGTTTTATGTTAACTCGAATTTGGTTTTTAAATAATGTACTGGAATCAAAAAGTCAAACGTATCTTTTCAACAAAATTGTTTTTATTTTTGTTTTCTATTCTGCACGTTATAGTAATGTTTTACAAGAATGTTTTTGCACCCTGAGAATAAAAAGGCCTGAAATTAAATGTCTCAAAAATTAACTGTTATATAGGCTAACATCTTTTGAATATAGGTTTTCTACATTTTGATATTACTTACTTACTTACTTAGTTGGCCCATTACAGTACATTTGTTCCATAGACCGAACTAAGAAAAGATTTCAATTCCTCTCTGTTTTTCGCTTGACTTTTTGGAATATCGCGCCTTTCCATTTCTTCATCCACTTGTATGCACCATCGAAGCTTAGGCCTACCGATTCTGCGTGCACCGCCATGTGGCATGTATTCATACGCCTTTTTAGCGGGTTCATCATCGCTCATTCTTATGATTTGGCCTAGCCAACGCAATCGTTGCATCTCGATACATTTAACTATATTCATGTCTTTGTATAAATTATATAGCTCGTGGTTCATACGACGTCGATATTCACCGTCAACGCAAATCGGCCCGTAGATTTTTCGAAGAATTTTCCTCTCAAACACACCAAGAACTGCCTTATCTGCCTGTGCAAGTACCGATGCTTGGGAGCCATACATTAGCACGGGCAGTATCAGCGTTTTGTATAGTGTTATTTTTGTTTGACGAGATGTGGCTTTGTTTTTAAATTGCTTATTTAAACCATAGTAGCATCTGTTGGCCAATACAATTCTTCTTTTTATTTCACAACTGATGTCGTTTGTTGTGTTTATGGCAGTGCCGAGGTAGACGAAGTCTTTAACTACCTCAAAATTATAGGTACCAACTTCCACAGTTGGTCCGAGCTCTATGGACACTTTGCTCGTGGACACCATCAACTTGGTCTTCTCACCTTTTACCGCCAGACCCACTTTAGCAGATTCTCCTTCGACCTTCATAAAGGTATCAGTTACTTATTTTACTGATCGGCCCATGATGTCTATATCATCAGCATAAGCAAGTAACATGTGGCTATTGGTGTAGATTGTGCCATTTCTTTTGACGTTTGCATCTCGTATAACCTTTTCCAGCAGGATGTTGAAGAGATGACACGAAAGGCTGTCTCCTTGTCTGAAACCTCTTTTGGTACCAAACTTTTCGGAGAGGTTCTTTCCTATTTTAACTAAGGATCTCGTGTCAGTTAAAGTCATTTTACAAAGCCGGATGAGCTTTGCGGGGATACCAAATTCAGACATGGATTGGAATACCTTTGAACGCAGCGGGCTGTCGAAGGCTGCTTTATAATCGACAAAAAGGTGGTAGGTGTCGATCTGCATCTCTTGGGTCTTCTTCAGGATTTGCCGCAGGGTAAATATCTGGTCAATGGTGGACTTGTCAGGTCTAAAGCCGCATTGGTATGGTCCAATTATCTCGTTGACCATATGCTTTAGTCGTTCGCACAATATCCCTGACACGATCTTGTAGGCAATAGGGAGTAGACTTATGTCCCTATAGTTAGAGCATACAGTCTTATCTCCTTTCTTGTGGACAGGACATAGGATACTCAGGTTCCAATCGTCGGGTACGCGTTCTTCCTGCCAGATGGTGCTAACTAGCTGATGCATACACCTTATCAGCGTGTCGCCTCCGGTTTTGAACAGCTCGGCTGGTAAGCCATCGGCTCCTGCTGCCTTATTATTCTTCAGCCGGTTTATTGCTGTCTTTACCTCATCTTTGCCGCGTGGTATACATTCAATACCATCTTCTGGGATTGGGACTGTGGTATCTTCGTCGTCTTCGCTGCTATTGGATACCAACAGTTTTGAAAAATGTTCTTTCCATATCCTGAGTACACAATCTGTATCAGTTACCAAATTACCTTGCTGGTCTCTACAGGCGGATGTGCCTGTACCAAAGTCATCTGTTTGATGTTTCACCCTTTGGTAGAATTTTCGGACTTCGTTCTGGCTCCTGTACATCTCGATTTTTTCACACTCCCCGCTTTTCCATTTCTCTTTTTTCCTTGCGGAAAAGACGTTTCTCTTCTCTCCTTTTCTCCCTGTATCTCTCTCGTGCGCTACGCGTTGCTACGGATTGTAAAGTAGCCCTATATGCCGCATTTTTCTCTTCGGTGGCAGCACGACACTCCTGATCATACCATGGATTCCTTGGTGGAGGTCTCTTGTATCCAAGTATGGATTTTGCGGCTGTTTGCATGGAGTGGGCAATGCTTTGCCATTGCGTTGAAATGTTATCCGGTGCTTTGATTAGGCAATTGGGCTAGTTGTGTGGAATATGCTGTGGCTATCTGTTGTGATTGCAGCTTCTAACTTTCGTGTTGTGTCTGTTCGTACTATGTTTGCTACGTTTAACCGGGTGCGTACCTTTGCTGCAACAAGGTAGTGGTCCGAATCAATGTTTGCGCCTCGGAACGATCGTACATCCAGCACGCTCGATGAATGTCTTCCATCTATCACAACATGATCAATTTGATTTCTTGTTTTCTGATCTGGAGAGAGCCAGGTGCCCTTATGAATATCGTGATGATTAAATCTGGTACTGCTAACTACCATGTTTTTTGCAGCTGCAAAGTCTATCAGCCTCATACCATTGTCAGATGTTTCAGTGTGGAGACTGAATTTCCCGACTGTTGGGCCAAAGATATTCTCCTTTCCAATTTTGGCATTAAAATGGCCTAGAATGATGTTAATGTCATGGGTAGGGCAACGGTCATATGTTTCTTCTAAGCGCTCGTAAAATATATCTTTGGTCTGTTCGTCCTTTTCTTCAGTGGGAGCATGAACGCAAATAAAGCTGATGTTAAAGAATTTAGCTTTTATTCGAATTGCAGCAAGTCTTTCATTCACTGGGGTGAAGCTTGATACCAGATGTTTTAGCCTCCGACTAACTACGAATCCGCAACCAAACTCATGCTTTACGTCATGGCAGCTATAATACAGTTCGTCACCTTTAGGTGTTGTTGTGACGCCTTTCCCAATCCATCGTATTTCCTGTATGGCAGTAATATCGGCCTTGTACTTTTCAAGTACGTCTGCCAATGCGAAGACTGCACCTTCTCTATAAAGAGTGCGAACATTCCAGGTGCAGATTTGCAGATCATGGCCCTTAAAACGTTTGCGGGGTTCGTCAACTTTAGAGGGGTTTGTTTTTCTTTTCTTTCGTTTTTTCATAGTAGGCTAGGGGAGGGTTACTAACCCGACGCCCAAACCCAAGTTTTAACGTTCTTTTGGGTGAACGCGCGGCACATGTTAGCTCACTACCTTTAACGGGTGTTAAAGGCAGTTCCCCAGGTGACACCACGGGGAGGTCAGTGTCCAGTTGAGATGAAAGAGGGACCAAGATAAATCCTGGGCTTTGCCATGTTAAAACAGGTCAGGACCGTTCCCTTGTATCTTCCATCCCCTACGTCACCCTCCACCATAAAATAGTCTTAATAAAAACGGCATAATTAGTTGTCTTTCAATATCCTAGGTGGACAAATTTTTCTACGACGGATACCCCAAATGCCTAAATGATCTAATCTAATCTAAAAATGTGTTCAGCCAGGCGAAAGGTACAACCTATAGGAGCTTTATCATAGTGTGGACATACCTTTACAATTTTTGGTAGAAAAGTTTTATAACTGCAGGGGAGCTCAAAAGTCAAATTACGGGTAGTTCCAAAACATAGACCAATATTGACGATCCTTAAAAAAACTCAAGTGTCAAATTACACCAAGTTAGGTTAAAATTTTTAGCTAAAATCCCCAAAATAGGGGGGTACCGTTATATGGAGGTTATACCAAAACATGGACCTATGTTGACGATTTTTGATGAAGAAGTTTTGTGACCGCTGAGAACCTCAAATGTCAAATGACACCAAGTTCGGTTAAAATCTTTAGCTAAAATCCTCAAAATACCGAAAATCGGGAGGTTCCGTTATATGTGGGCTATACCAAAACATGGACCTATGTTAATGATTTTTGGTGGAGAAGTTTTGTGACCACTGAGAACCTCAAATGTCAAATTACAGCTAGTTCGGTTAAACATTGTAGCTAAAATCCTCAAAATACCGAAAATCGGGAGGTACCGTTATAGGGGGGCTATACCAAAATATTGAACTATGTTGACGGTTTTTGGTGGAGATGTTTTGTGACCACTGAGAACCTTAAATGTTAAATTACAGGTAGTTCGGTTAAAAATTATGGCTAAAATCCTCAAAATACCGAAAATCGGGAGCTTCAGTTATATGTGGGCTATACCAAAACATGGACCTATTTTAATGATTTTTGATGGAGAAGTTTTGTGACCATTGAGAACCTCAAATGTCAAATTACAGCTAGTTTGGTTAAACATTGTAGTTAAAATTCTCAAAATACCGGAAATCGGGAGGTACCGTTACATGGGGGCTATACCAAAACATAGACCTTTACCCATCATATTGGGATAATAAGTTGATCACTAAGAACCATGAATGTTAAATTATAGCTAATTCAGTTCGTAAATGTGACGAAAAACGTCAAAATACATGAAATCGGGTGGCACCGTTATATGGGGGCTATACCAAAATGTGAACAGATATAGCCCATCGTCGAACTTGACCAGCCTGCAAACAAAAGACGCATCTTCCCAACATTTCAGCGTCCTATCTCCATTTTTATGCATGCTAGAGTCATTACCACAGACGGACGTGGACAGATCGACTCAGAATTTTACCCTGATCAAGAATATATATTCTTTATAGGGTCGCAAATGATTATTTCAATGCGTTACAAAGGGAAAAACTTAACTTAATATAATCTCCATACCATGGCGGAGGGTACAAAAATGAAGAAATGAAATTATTTGGAATGATGGCTTATACTTGTCTAAAGTGAAAATTTTTGAAGTTATTGTAGTAGAGGTAGCAAAAGCATTCGACCTATAAAATCAATTTCCAAATAGCTATAAATATTAACTACAATAGAGTGATTTTTGTTAATATAGAATCCCAGAAAGAAGAATAAAAAACATTGTATCTTTTTGTATTAAATAAAACGTAGATCATTTATCCTATACACATCTATGATTGTTTTTATGTCTTTCCAATTTCAATTTCACCTCTAAATCCGCACTGACATTGTGGTTAATTTCAATCCTCTTATATAAAGCAGATCAATTACAAAACCATACCTTTGCGCACTTCATGCGTGAATGTGTTTTTTGTTTCGGAAATGTAAACGACAATAGTCAATCCAATTTTATTTTTGTCGGTTTTCAATTCAATTTTTAATGGGCATTTCAAAATTCTATTGACACAATTGCTAATAAGGGATTAAGAACAGACCATCCCGAAAAAAAAGATTACAACAAACATTTTTGCGGAAGATTATTTACTTATGAAAAGAATGCATTTTTGGCAAAGGTAAAATCGCAAATGAAATTGGAAATGCCAAATTATATTGGGTGAGTATTTGGACAACATTTGTCCAAATAGTTAACCACTAAGCCATTGGGTTCAATTTCATTGATTTTAGATTTGTTTGCATAATAGAAATCAATCGAAGATTTCAATGAAGCATTGCGGATTAATTACAATTGTATCATTGCGAAAAAAACCGTTATAGATTTGTTGAATGAATAGGGGAATTATGTGAAGTGGTTTTTTTTGCAAAAGGTGTTGACAAATTAGAGTAGGATTTGTAGATTTTTAGTACGTGCTACCTAAAAAATTTACGATACTTAATCCCTTTTATGTTATACATTATCCCCGAAAAGATTATACAATACATGAGAAAATTATAAAATGCTGACCCACCCTAAAAACCAGTGTTGACAATTGTTAAACAAAGTGATTTGCTGTAAATTCGAATTTTGTAATTATCGTTTTGGAATTTATACCAAAAGTAGCTCCTAATAATAATTCTGTACTTTTTTCGTGGAAAAGTCTATAATTCCTAAAAAAAGCATTAAAACATTCTGATGTTCCCGGCTATACAATCGTGGCATAGTTAAATGTATCGAGTTACAACGATTGCGTTGGCTAGGCCTTATTATGAGAATAAGCGATGATGAGCCCACTTAAAAGGAGAATATTCGGCCGCAAGGTTGTATACACAGAACGTCGTGATCAAGGCTCGGATGGAGTGATTAAGAGGAAGACATGATTAAAAAGTAATAAGTCGTTTAGTTCGGCCGGGTCGAACTTTTATACCCTCCACCATAAAATATTCTTAAATAAAATGGAATAATGAGTTTCCTTTCCTGCCCACAATTTTAGGTGCAAAAATTTGTCGACCACTGCCTAAATATCTAATCTAATCTAAAACAAGTAAGAACGGCGTTAAGTGCGGCCGGGCCGAACTTGTTATACCCTCCACCACAAGTTGTATTGAAGTAAAATGGAATAATAATACTAAATTTCAGCAATTTCGGTAAAACAATGTGAGGCACCGTTGTATGGGGGGCTATTTCAAAACGTCGATCTATACCGACAAATTTCTGACGGAAAGTTTCTAGACTCAAAGAAGACTAAATACTAAATTTCCTATATTTCGGTAAGATAATGTGGCTAAAACTTAAAAAATACCGAAAATCAAGAAGTAAGATTCTATGGGGATATAGGAAGACGTGGACCTATACTGATACTACTCTTCTGGAATATTTTATAACTCTTGGGAGACGAAATATCGAATTTCAGCCATATTGACGTCACAATCTTCAGTATTACGAAAATCGGGAGGTACCGTTCTAAGTAGGCTATATCGAAACGTGGACCTATACCGACGAATTTTAGTCGGAAATGGGGCAATATGAAAGCGTGGACCTGTACAGATAAATTTCTGGCGAACAGTTTTATATCACATTGAAGACTAAATACCAAATTTCAGACATTTCGGTGGAATATTGAGGCCACAACGTTCAAAATACCGAAAATCGGGAGGTACCGTTCTATGGGGGCTATATGAAGGCATGGACCTATACCAACAAAGTTCTGGGGGAAAAGTTTTATACCACCAACGTAGACTAAGTTCCAAATTTCAGCCATTTTGGTGTGATAAAAAAGCTAAAACCTTCAAAATACCGAAAATCGGGAGGTACCGTTCTATGGGGGCTATATCAAAACGTGTACCAATATATTCCATTTTCAATACCAACCATCCTGCAAGTAATAAAAACTTCTGTACCAAATATTGACTCTCTATCTTTAAAATTGCGAGCTGTTTCTTGATCAATGAACGGAAACAAACAAAACGATTCCCGTACCAATCACACAAAGCCACAAACTTTTCAGCTTCTCTGAATCGTTTCATTCTCACAACCAAAACAAAACACAAACTTTTCAATGTAAAAAGATAGAAACCGTACGATTGCGGAAATGTAACTTCGGTTATGCTTTGCCGAGTTGTTTCATTCACCACCGAAACAAGAAGTATTTTTGGGAAACGTTTGCCGTGCGTATTGTCAATGACACACTCAGACACACACACATGTGATTGCTTAACAACCCTATAAGATAGCATCAGCATATCGCAGTGAATTTTATCAACCACCAAACGTTTTTCCTTTATTCAAATGTGTTCAGTACTATTTCGTTTTCTATCTGCTCTTGTGGAGTTGAGTACTTTTCGCTTTTCGTTTTGTTTGCACTCACGAATACAAACAAAACAAAACTAAACAGCGAGCACGGCCAACGAGGGTTATGTTTCGTTTTGTATTGTTTCTATGGAAAATACGAAACGAAACGATTGGAAATTTTATTTAAAGTATTTTTACGTACTCTGATCTTGATTTCAACAGACATACGGACAGACGGACATGGTTAAATCGACATAGAATTTTCTGCAGATCGATAACTTTATAGGGTCTCCGACGAATATTTCGGCATGTTACAAACTGAATGACAAATTTAATTATACCCTCCATATGGTGGATATATCAACGTGTGGACCTATCTTGACAATTTTTGGTAGAAGAGTTTCAATAGTTTCAGGGAACCTCAAATGTCAAAAAAACGGACAGTTCCGTCAAACAATGTAGTTCAGACACTCAAAATACTGAAAATTGGGAGGTACCGTTATATGGGGGCTATACCAAAACATGGGTTTATGTTGACGATTTTAAGTGAAGAAGTTTTGTGACCATTGAGAACCTCAAATGTCAAATTAAAGCTAGTTCGGTTAAACATTTAAGCTAAAACCCTCGAAATGCCGAAAATCGGGAGCTACCGTTATATGGGGACTATACCAAAACATATACCTTGTTGACAAGTTTTGGTGGAGAAATCTTTTGACCACAGAGACATCCAAATGTCAAATTACATCTAGTTCGGTTTAATATGGTAGCTAAAATCCTCAAAATACCGAAAACCGGGAGGTACAGTTATATTGGGGCTATACCAAAACGTGGACCCATATAGCCCATCTTCGAACTTGTCCTGTCTTTGGCAAAAATACATTCTGGTGCAAAAATATAGCGTTCTAGCTCAATTACTGTGGACGCTAGAGTGATTACAAAAGACGGACAGACGGACCTGACTATATCGACTCAGAATTTTGTCCTGATCAAGAATTATTTTGTTTTTTCAAAATAGTCTGGCTTAATCCCATTGTTGTTGTTGTAATATTTTAAAACAACTAATTTATTAGTGAGGGTGACGTAGGGGATGGAAGATACCAAGCAACGGTCCTGACCGGTTTTGACATGGCAAAGCCCAGGATTTATCTTGGTCCCTCTTTCATCTCAAGTGGACACTGACCTCCCCGTGGTGTCACCTGGGGAACTGCCTTTAACACCCGTTAAAGGTAGTGAGCTAACATGTGCCGCGCGTTCACCCATAAGAACGTTAAAACTTGGGTTTGGGCGTCGGGTTAGTAACCCTCCCCTAGAAAAAACAGCCTACAATGAAAAAACGAAAGAAAAGAAAAACAAACCCCTCTAAAGTTGACGAACCCCGCAAACGTTTTAAGGACCATGATCTACGAATCTGCATCTGGAATGTTCGCACTCTCTATAGAGAAGGTGCAGTTTACGCAGTGGCAGATGTACTAGAAAAGTACAAGGCCGACATTACTGCCATACAGGAAATACGATGGAACGGGAAAGGCGTCACAACAACACCTAAAGGTGACGCACTGTATTATAGCTGCCATGACGTAAAGCACGAGTTTGGTTGCGAATTCGTAGTTAGTCGGAGGCTAAAACATTTGGTATCAAGCTTCACCCCAGTGAATGAAAGACTTGCTGCAATTCGAATAAAAGCTAAATTCTTCAACTTCAGCTTTATTTGCGTTCATGCTCCCACTGAAGAAAAGGACGAACAGACCAAAGATATATTTTACGAGCGCTTAGAAGAAACATATGGCCGTTTCCCTGCCCATGACATTAAAATCATTCTAGGCGATTTTAATGCCAAAATTGGAAAGGAGAATATACTTTGCAGCTGCAAAAAACATGGTAGTTAGCAGTACCAGATTTAATTATCTCGATATTCATAAGGGCACCTGGCTGTCTCCAGATCGGAAAACAAGAAATCAAATTGATAACGTTGTGATTGATGGAAGACATGCATCAAGCGTGTTGGATGTACGATCGTACCGAGGTGCAAACATAGAATCGGACCACTACCTTGTTGAAGGAAAGCTACGCACCCGCTTAAACGTAGCAAACAAAGTACGAACAGACACAGCACGAAAGTTAGACATCGGTAAGCTGCAATCACAACAGATAGCCACAGCATATTCCACACAGCTAGTCCAAGTGCCTAATCAAAGCACTCCTCATCCCGATAACATTTTAGCGCAATGGCAAAGCATTGCCCACTCCATGCAAACAGCCGCAAAATCCTTACTTGGATACCAGAGACCTCCACCATGGAATCCATGGTATGATCAAGAGTGTCGTGCTGCCACCGAAGAGAAAAATGCGGCTACTTTACAATCCGTAGCAACGCGTAGCGCACGAGAGAGATACAGGGAGAAAAGGAGAGAAGAGAAACGTTTTTTCCGCAGGAAAAATATAGAGAGATGGAAAAGCGGGAGTGTGAAAAAATCGAGATGATGGAGCCAGAATGAAGTCCGAAAATTCTACCAAAGAGTCAAGCATCAAACTGATGGCTTTGGTACAGGCACATCCTCCTGTAGAGACCAGCAAGGTAATTTGGTAACTGATACATATAGTGTACTCAGGATATGGAAAGAACATTTTTCAAAACTGTTGGTATCCAATAGCAGCGAAGACGACGAAGATACCTCTGTCCCAATTCCAGAAGATGGTATTGAATGTATACCGCCCAGCCAAGATGAGGTAAAGACAGCAATAAATCGGCAGCAATACAGCAATAAGGCAGCAGGAGCCGATGGCTTACCAGCCGAGCTGTTCAAAACCGGAGGCGACACGCTGATAAGGTGTATTCATCAGCTAGTTAGCACCATCTGGCAGGAAGAACGAGTACCCGACGATTGGAACCTGAGTATCCTGTGCCCCGTCCACAAGAAGGGAGATAAGACTGTATGCTCTAACTATAGGGGCATAAGTCTACTCCCTATTGCCTACAAGATCGTATCAGGGATATTGTGCGAACGACTAAAGCCTACGGTCAACGAGATAATTGGACCATACCAATGCGGTTTAGACCTGGCAAGTCCACCATTGACCAGATATTTACCCTGCGGCAAATCCTAGAGAAAACCCAAGAGATGCAGATCGACACCTACCACCTCTTTGTCGATTATAAAGCAGCCTTCGGCAGCCCGCTGCGTTCAAAGGTATTCCAAGCCATGTCTAAATTTGGTATCCCCGCAAAGCTCAACCGGCTTTGTAAAATGACTTTAACTGACACGAGGTCCTCAGTTAAAATAGGAAAGAACCTCTCCGAAGAGTTTGGTACCAAAAGAGGTTTCAGACAAGGAGACAGCCTTTCGTGTGACCTATTCAACATTTTGCTGGAAAAGGTAATAGGAAATGCAAATGTCAAAAGAAATGGCACAATTTTCTCCAATAGTCACATGTTGCTTATGCTGATGATATAGACATCATGGGCCGATCAGTAAAAGAAGTAACTGATACCTTTATGAAGGTCGAAGGAAAATCTGCTAAAGTGGGTCTGGCGGTAAACGGTGAGAAGACCATGTTGATGGTGTCGACGCGCAATGCGTCCATTGAGCTCGGACCGACTATAGAAGTTGGTTCCTATAATATTGAGGTAGTAAAAGACCTCGGCACCTCCGTAAACACAACGAACGACATCAGTTGTGAAATAAAAAGAAGAATTGTATTGGACAACAGATGCTACTTTGGTTTAAGTAAGCAGTTTAAAAACAAAGCCACATCTCGTCAAACAAAAATAACGCTCTACAAAACACTGATATGTATGTATGGTATGGCTCCGATGCCTGGGTACTTGCTCAAGCAGACATGGCAGTGCTTGGTGTGTTTGAGAGAAAAATTCTTCGAAAGATCTACGGACCAATCTACGTTGACGGTGAATATCGACGTCGCATGAACCACTAGCTGTATCTGCTATACAACGACATCAATATGGTTAAACGTATCGAGATGCAGCGATTGCGTTGGCTAGGCCATATAATAAGAATGAGCGATGATCAACCCGCTAAAAAGGCGTATAAACACGGAACTCTTGGCGATGCACGCAGAATTGGCAGGCCAAGGAACAGATGGCGCAAACAAATGGATGATGAGATGAAAAGGCGCGGTATTCCAGAGTGCGAAGCAAAGAATAGAGAGAAATTGAAGCTAAGTAAGTAAGTAAGTGAGACTGCGAGACCATTCAAAAGAAAACGAGAACAAAGTTGAGAGCATTTACCAAACCAAATTGGAAATATGAGAGCAAATAGTGGAACTTAGGGAAAAATAGGTAAGTGATTTTGCATCTCATGAAAATCTTACATATTTTTGAAAAAATGAAAAAACTACATCACGAACGAAAATATGTAAAAATTCTTGAAATATTTTTTTCTGTGTTTATAGGGTCGCAAGTTATGACTTCAATGCTTCAAACTGAAAAACAAACTAAATATACCCCACGGTCCGCCTGGGAAGTTATTGAGGATTCTGAAACTACAATGTTAATTGATGATAAAAATCAAAAAGCAAGAAAAAATCGCCGGAGGGATTTTCAAATAAATCGCCGTCAATGTTCAAATTTTTAGGGCTTTATTATGTTTTCACGATTTTACTTGAAAGCCGATTGCCCAATCCAAAATGGATTCGAGAAAATGTTGTAGCCGTGAAAATTCTCTACAAGACTGACCTTAATGGTATTTTCGTAGGTTTTACAATTTTTGAGATATAGAAGTTCAAATCTGGACAATGCACTGACTGTATCGCCTCCTTATAAAACAATGTTATGACCGTAATTGCCTAACATTAACTAATATATCTCAAATATGGTACAACCTGGGAAAAATTCGAAAGCCAATCTTGTAGAGAATTTTCACAGCTACTACATTTTCTTTAGCTCCATTTCGATAAGACTTGCCGTTTTCAAGCAAAATCGCGAAAACCTAACCAAAAAACCTAAAAATGTGATCTGAACTTCTATATCACAAAAATGGTTTAACCTAGAAAAAAATTGCCAAGGCCAATCTTGTAGAGAATTCTCACAGCTACTACATTTCCTTTAGCCCCATTTCGATAGGTCTTGCGGTTTCCCAGCAAAATGGCGAAAACCTAAAATAAACCTAAAAATGAGAACTTTGATCGCGATTTATTTAAAAATCACTTCGGCGATTTTTTCTTGTTTTTGAATTTTTCTCATCTATGAGCAATGCTGTTTCAGAATCTGTAAAAATTTCTCCTGTGTAAGCGGTTTTCATTAAAAGTTAGAGTCAGTGCATTGTGCCAATTTGAACTTATATATCTCAAAAACGGCAAAACCTACGAAAATAACATTAAGGTCAATCTTCTGGAGAATTTTCACTGCTACAACATATACTCTAATACCATTTGGATGGGGCTTGCGGTTTCCGAGCAAAATCGTGAAAACATAATAAAGTCCTAATAATTTGAACTTTGACCGCGATTTATTTGAAAATCCCTCCGGCCATTTTTGTACTTTTTTGATTTTTTTTCATCTATGAACATTGTAGTTTCCGCAAATCTTCCCAGGTGTAAGCACCTTTCATTAAAAATTAGTTAAGGCGCACCGTGACGTTCCATACTATGATGGAGGGTATAAAATCATAATATTAAAAAAAAAAAACAATAAATAGCGAGGATTGGAAACCTAATCTTAGTTCGGCTTCTATGACAAATTTTCTGTATAGGGTCACCTAAGTAAACACGTATACGATGCCTACAAACATCTGAACATTTCCATTGGAATCATTTGTCACCTACGAAAAACTTTTTAGAATTTGGATTCTGTTTGAAGGGTATTTAGGTCCACATTTTCTGGTATTGTTTTTTTACAGTTATAGGCTAAAGGTATTTTGCTGACGGCAACTCCGACTGCTTGTTTTCTTTTCCTCGTTAAGGATAACGTTTCATCCCTCTCCGAATAAAATATTCAGTGCGTATATTATTTCCCAATTATAATATATGTTAATACTTATTTCTGTTTGTTTGTGGGTGCGGATGTTTGTTCACTTGCACCCACTCACACCCTCAATTGTGCAGCCCAGTAGCAGTTAGCGAAGGTATTCATGGTTAGTACAACGTCAAGTACACAGAATAATGTAAAATAGACGATTTGAGAAGGTCTCTTTAATTGCAAAGTACACTCGCAGAGTATGACCCAAACAGACATATGCACACACATGTAACTCACTCACATACATACATGCAAACATGTTCTTTAACACACTCACTCCTTAGCTGATGATGATGATGGTAGAGGTACGTCGTCGTAGCGAAATAAGGCGCTTATCTCAATCTTTACACATGGTTAGAGCCGGCCTTTTAATTGTTGTAATACACCAACGACAATACTAAAGCAACAACAACATCAATGGCAACGGCAACATTTACGCCAAGGTGCCCCATACCCCCCTAGAACCAAGCGAACCAAGTAAAGTAAGAAAAAACACAACAACAACCACATTTATAATGACAACAATAGCCAAAACATTGTGTCGTGAACACCCGTAAATGTGCAATTGCAACCACCGGGCCATAGAGCCCAACAGCGGCAGCAAAACTACTTGGCTAATATGACATACGAGGTACCTGAGCCACACACACATATGAAGTCCATACTTACATATTATCATCAACAATAACAAAAAAATGGTAAAAATAATGGATTTTTTATTAAGCCGGTCAACAATTACCGAGAGAGAGAGGAGAGGAAAAGAAATACTTTTTGCAGTAGCCACTTGAAAGGCTGGCTCACAGGCAGAGGACACTTTCGGGGACAATTAAATGCCGCCCTCCCTGGGCCATAATTATAGCAAACACTCGTTGGATAGTTGCAGCACCTTGCCGGTGCGCTGTCGGTGCTATAAGTCTAAGCAAACTTGCCATTCCATCACACCGCCAGCCTGCCTGTGAATGCATTTCATTGTCATCGTCGTCGTCAACGCATTTGTCATCAATTATGGGCGACATTGCACTGCCAGTCAGGCAAATCAGCCAGTGCAACTAAAACGTGTAATTACACACGTTTAGATTCTCTGGATTCATTCATTCTAATTCCACAACCTGGCATGTTTTCTTTTTGACAAATGGAAATGAAAACGAAAATGTTGAAATAGAAAATTGCAACAACTGCAACTGCAATTTGAAAAAAAAACATTGTCGTTAATGTTGTCACAAAATGTTCTCACGTGCAAACGTTGATTGTTGTTCTTAGGTAATTTTTAAACATTTTTATTCATTCAAAAGGATTTTCATTGGAGTTAATGGTGATAGCTTAATTGCCAAAGACAAAATTATAATTTTGTAGCCATAGTCACAGGGACTACCCGCTATTAACAATTTTAACACGGTCCAAGAAATGGTCATAAACTGGATTCAAGAGCAAAAGTGTCGTGGAGGAAATGACTGATGGTTGATTGACAGTTATCGTGTCCACCAGTCACTTTAGTTAGTCAGTCTAGTATTTTTAAGAGCTTTCGGGCCAAGAAGAATTATATGTTGCAATCGGGTCCACAAGAACTACTTTCGTTGAAAATTTCAAACCGGGCTGTTCGAGCCCTAAAATTTTTTTTGAATTTTGTGAGGGAGTTACCCGAAGGAATTAATCGATATAAGGCATTATCCGTTCACGCACGGCTTAATTTTTTTTCTGGCACAACGGCCGATTTTGGGCGACTCTCACCACCTTCGTTTTTTTCGAGTGTCGGCCACAATTGAATTCATTAAACCAGTTTTTCATAGTGCCCTTTATCAAAATACAAATATTTAATTGGATCGATGCACGTCGAAATTTGTGAAAAATTATCGGACGAAAAACTCACTGTAAACAACACAACAAATGATCATATGCCAAACTGACCTGAGTACGCTTAGGCAAAAAACTATCAAACTTAAAAAATATGTCAAATGACACCAGGCGACAATGCGAGTTGCCTAGGCCAGAAGGTTTTCGAGCTGCTATGAATAAAGCAGTACTCTAGCCTCGATTCATGGCACAAATACTACAGCCACACATATTATTTTGTGCATCATTGTTTTCGAGTGACCCTCATATCATCGTGCGACACGAACAAAATTAAAAAAAAAATACAAACAAACCATATCCTTATGGGAGATTTTAAAGCCCAAGTTGGCAGGGACAACACCAACCTCCAAAATTTAATGGGTACTCACGGAGTTGGACGTCTGACTGAAAATGACAAACTTCTTGCAGAAACAGGTTCTAAGCCCGATCTTCTGATTGGAGGCACACTCTTCCCGCTTAAAAGAATACATAAAGTTACTTGGACATCAAATAGATCATATTTTGATAAGCAGGAAATGGAAAGGCTCACTACTTGATGTACGAACCAAAAGGGGATCAGATGCAGGAAGTGATCACTATCTTCTTATTGCAACCGTTTGTTTAAAAATAGCAGCTATTAAGAATGGCGATAAGCGCTCACGGAACAGTAAACGAATATATCGAACAGAGCGTCTAAAAATCAGGGAAGTCGCTACAGCATTTGTAAACCCATTACGAGAAGCCCTCAACAATATTCCCATTGAACAACGAATCTCATGGAGTACGGTCAGAGATATATGTGTATCTATCATCAGCCAAGGATAACATCGGATATGTCAATAATAAAAGGAATCCGTGGATTTAGATTGGACAAATACGCCAGATGAGAACAACCTTATAAATGCTGCGAGGAATAGAAAACTCACCATTGCAGAATAAATTTACACAATAGATATTATATATACATCTAAAATATTCAATCTGTAATTGTATGATCGCCAAAATCCGAATACGGATCGGCAAATAAAGAAGAAGAAGTGGATTTCCGACGAAACTTGGACCATACTACAGAAAACTTGCTAAAGAAGCGATAAATGTTGCAAAAACATCGATTGTATTGCAACAGAAGCCCAACGTGCAAGTGAAACAAATCGCAGCCGTGACTTACATAAAGCCGAAAAACTTTTATCAAATCGGCCTTTCACATCTGTCAAGCCTATAAGGGATGATGATGGCACTCTGATCACGAAAAAAAGCAAACATATTGCAGATTGGAAAACCTTTTATATCGAACTGTTATCAAACCATACGGATAATGATGTCGAGTTCCAATGTAATTTCACACAATGAAAACCCAAACATATTGACGCTATAATCGCACGAAAATATAGCAAAACAGCTGGAGTTGACAATATAGCTGCAGAGTTGGTGAAAGTTGACCCTTTAGTCAGCTCAAAACTACTATACCCCATCATTACCAACTTCTGGGAAAATGGTACGCTAGACGGGAAAATAAAAGAAGGAGTAATTATAAAGCTACCAAAAAAGTGTGATTTGTCTAGATGCACAAACTGGCGTCCTTTATTTACATCGGCATATTTTACATAAAAAATTGCATTAATTACATAAAAAACAGGTGTAAAAAGTTCAGGTATAACATAGGGCATCAAAAACTGGCGTGGAATAACTGTATTATTTACCATCAATAAGGTTATAAGCTGCATCATAAACTATAGAATCAACAAAGCATACCCTGAGCTGTAAGGTTATAAGCTGCATCATAAACTATAGAATCAACAAAGCATACCCTGAGCTGTGTCGAGCTGAACAAGCAGGCTTTCGTCCCCACAAATCATGCGTGGATCACATCAATAGCCTTCGCATTTTATTCGAACAAAGTGTTGAATATCGGTCGCCATTATATTTAATATTCATCGACTTTCAGAAAGCTTTTGATAAATCACGGCAGCCAGCTTTTGGACAATTAAAAAACATTTGGACATCCTCATCTATTTCAATTCAAACCAAGATACGCATTTACAACTCAAACGTATCTTCAGTCCTTCTATACGGTTGCGAAACATGGAACGCGGCCCCTCAGCTCATACAGCGATTAAAAAGCTTCAGCATCGGCTGCCTACGGCGAATGCTAAGAATTTACTGGCCCAACACAATCTCAAGTAACAGGCTATGGAAATTGACAAATCAAACACCAATCTATGTGAATATCATGGGACGGAAATGGAAGTGGATAGGGCATACACTGCGGAAGGATCCCAATGATATAACAAAACAAGCCGTTGAATGGGATCCACAGGAAAGCCGAGGAAGAGAACGCCTAGCACACACTTGGAGGCGACAAATTGAAAAAGATGTTTAAAGAAACGGAGTTACATGGAAATCAAAAGAATATCATTAGATAGAACTAGGTGTTTCTTCTCGAATCTATTTGGACAAATTCGAACAACAAAATAAAGCGGTAACTGGGGAGCAAATTTGGAGCCAACGAAGAGAGAAAAAAAGGCACAACACTTGCAAAAGAAATAAAAAGAATAAAAACACTTTTTTTATTCCCGAACGATACCGGTTAAAAAGAAACACTTTTCTTTTATTATTATAAAAAATCCACAAACTATTCCTAAAATGTTTACTTTTATATAATTCAAAGTTATTTTAAATTAATCGAATTATTAATTTACAAAAAGCGATAGCGCCAAATATAATTACGCGCTCGAACAATGATAACTCAACTATATTTGTAACTAGATTTACAACAACAAAAATATTCGTTCAAAATACTAAGCGAGTGACATCTCTCAACGGGGTTGCCACATCCAAAAAGTTGCCATCAAAAAATGTTGCCACGTCGTCTTTCGCCGCCAAGGTATCCAAAAGCAACGGCGCTTCACGAACGTGAACACTAGGTTTAATAATTTTGTTGTGGCCCTATGCTCCGGGCGTTTTTCCCCATCACATCCACGTTTGCCGTTATGGATCCCAAAGGTTTGAGGCCTTGTTGTCAAAAGGGATCATATTTTCTAAACGGCTAAGAATTTTAATTTGCTCTCTGAGGCAAAGTTGTTGCTCTTGAACTAAAGAACTAATTCTGAACACATACAATCCACCAAACCTCATCTTCAAGTTGAAAATCTCATAAAATTTCAAATCAAATTTCCTTTTTTGAAAAAAAAATAGCAGGATGTTTTCAACGGATTTTTGATGTCCTTGTTATCCTTGAATGCAAAAAGTGAAAATTATTATATAAAGCCAATATTATCCTCTTTAATATGTCGGACGGTGTCATTATACTGACTGATCACTGCCTTTGGTCGTTCCTCAAATGTGTAAAATGGAAGAATTGGCGATGGAAATTTGTTTTTGAAAATGTACATGCAGGAAGGAATCACAAAAAATAATATCAATTTATTTTCACTAAAACGAAAACCAGTCATTATTTTTCAAAGCAGAAATCGCGCATTTTACGAAAAATATTTGTTTCGTATAAAAACGAAACCGAAAGAATCCAAAATCGTAACGGGTTTTCGTTTTAGTGAAAATAAATTGATATTATTTTTTGTGATTCCTTCCTGTAAGTAAAAGCTTAAAATGAATTAATTTCTATTCATTAAATGTTAAATCTACAGATATTTTTTTTATTTTTTTTGCAAATATGGGTAAAAATACGCATTAGCTGTGTTCCTTTACTTACCTGAGGTTACCATTTTTACCATTTGTTACCATTTTTTACCTGCAAAGCGTTCCTCAACCCCAAAAAGTGGTGAAACTGGCAGCAATTTTTAAGAGAGTGATAGAGGAGAGAGAGCACATATGCCTTTCTCTTCTACCACAGGCTACCAGCAAAATTTCTCCAGGTAAAAATGGTAGAACTGATTTTTCGATTTTTGTTTGACGATGAAGAAAAAATAGACGAAAAAAGAAGAAAAAGTCGAACGCTGACAAAACTAAATTAAAAACTGTGAAATAAAAGACGAAAATAGATTTTTTATGTTTCTTTTCGACATTGCTACCAGATCTACCATTTTTCCGTTCCTTTACTTTTCTGGTAAAAATTTTCATGAGGGAGCAATTTTGAGCAATTTTGGCACTTTTCTCTTTTACCACTCTTACCATTAAAAAAGTAAAGGAACAAAGCTTTAATGGGTACTCACGGACTGAAAATGGCAATCTTCTTGCAGAAACAGGTTCTATGTCCGATCTTCTGATTGGAGGCACACTCTTCCCGCATAAAAGAATATATAAAGTTACTTGGACATCTTAAGACTACCACACGCAGAATCAAATAGATCATATTTTGATAAGCAGGAAATGGAGAGGCTCACTACTTGATGTACGAACCAAAAGGGGAGCAGATGCAGGAAGTGATCACTACCTTCTTATTGCAACCGTTTGTTTAAAAATAGCAGCTAATAAGAATGACGATAAGCGCTCATGGAAGTTCGATATATATCGTCTAAAAATCAGGGAAGTCGCTACAGCATTTTGTAAACCCATTACGAGAAGCCCTCAACAATATCCACATTGAATCAACGAACCTCCTACGGTCAGAGATATATATCTATCATGAGCCAAGGACAACATCGGATATGCCAATAATAAAAGGAAGCCGTGGATTTCCGACGAAACTTGGACCATAATACAAGACAGAAAACTTGCTACAGAAGCGATAAATGTTGCAAAAACGTGGAATGCTAAGGTAGAGAAAAGTAATCAATACAACAGATTAAACCGCAAGGTAAAGAAAAGTGCCCGCAAATACGAACGGAAACGCATCGTTTGTATTGCCACAGAAGCCCAACGTGCAAGTGAAACAAATCGCAGCCGTGATTTACATAAAGCCAAAAAACTTTTATCAAATCGGCCTTTCACATCTGTCAAGCCTATAAGGGGTGATGATGGTACTCTGATCACTAAAAAAAGCAAACATATTGCAGATTGGAAAACCTTCTATATCGAACTGTTATCAAACCATACGGATAATGATGTCGAGTTTCAATGTAATTTCAACACACACAATGAAAACCCAAACATATTACATTAAAATATAACAAAACAGCTGGAGTTGAGTGAAAAACAGCTGCAGAGTTGGTGAAAGTTGACCCTTTAGTCAGCTCAAAACTACTATACCCCAAAAATGGTATAATGGTACGCTAGACGGGAAAATAAAAGAAGGAGTAATTATAAAGCTACCAAAAAAGTGTGATTTGTCTAGATGCACAAACTGGCGTCCTTTATTTACATCGGTATATCTTACATAAAAAATTGCATTAAATACATAAAAAAACAGGTGTAAAAAGTTCAGGTAGAACACAGTGCATCAAAAACTGGCGTGAAATAACAATATTATGTACCATCAATAAGGTTATAAGCTGCATCATAAACTATAGAATCAACAAAGCATACCCTGAGTTGAGTCGAGCTGAAGAAGCAGGCTTCCGTACCCACAAATCATGCTTGATCGCATCAATAGCCTTCGCGTTATATTCGAACAAAGTGTTGAATATCGGTCGCTATTATATTTAATATTAATCGACTTTCAGAAAGCTTTTGATAAATCACGGCAGCCAGCTTTTGGACAATAAAAAAACATTTGGACATCCTCATCTATTTCAATTCAAACCAAGATAAGCATTTACAACTCAAACGTATCTACAGTCCTTCTATACGGTTGCGTAACATGGAACGCGGCCCCTCCGCTCATACAGCGATTACAAAGCTTCAGCAACGGCTGCCTAAGGCGATTGCTAAGAATTTACTGGCCCAACACCATCTCAAATAACAGGCTATGGGAATTGACAAATCAAACACCAATCTATGTGAATATCATCCAAACTAGCATTTGGAAGACTGTTTTTTCAAAAATCACATTGCGGAGTCTTTTTAGAGTCCTTTTGGTGATCAAAAACTGATTAAGTCGCTTGTATGATCAGAAAGGGACTCGAATGTGACTCCCTGTAATGATTAAAAAAACTTCAATTTATAATACAACAACAAATGTGTAGCAATCACAAATAAATCATTGATGTGTTTAAAATGTGACCATTTTTTTATTTATTGTCACATATTAATCATCTGGAAGATTGAAAAATGCTTAATCAAAAAAGGGTCATGCAGGTGTTTGAAAAGTGATTATAATTATGTATCATCTGATCATATTTTGAACAGTTAGGTGATTAAAAACTGATTGTTTTGTTTTATTTTTATTTGGTTGTAAATAATTCTCATATACACTTTCTACAAAACTTTGATATAAATGTAACGTATAATATTAAAGGTATAGACAAACACAACACATGTTCAGGTTTTACCAAGTGAAATGAAGAAGCAGTATACTAACCACCGCGCAACATAATGGATAATTAAAAGACATAACAAAGCAGAAAAGACAACAAAACAAAGGAAAGAAACAAAAAAGAATAAAAGGAAATTTCTTTTAATTTATTTCGTCTAATAAAATGACTCATAAATGACTCCCTAAAGACTCATAAATGATTATAAACATGACTCAAAAAAGACTCGAAAAATAGCCCCACATTAATCAACAAATCACCAATAAATGATTGAAATACGAATCGAAAAAGACTTAATATTCCATCAGAAAATGGTCAAAAATGACTCGAAACTAATGCAGAGGAAGACTCATTTGTGATTTTTTTAGAAGAGTCGCCTGAGGTTACGTTTTCCTCCCGACAAAGGAGTCATTTATGATCAGAAAATTAGCTCATATTCCAGCTTTTTAATCGAGCAGCCGGATCAAAAAAGACTCGACTTTGATTAAAATTTGCAAAAAATGCTGGCTGGGATGGAACGGAAATGGAAGTGGATAGGGCATACACTGCGGAAGGATCCCAGTGATTTAACAAAACAAGCCGTTGAATGGGATCCACAGGGAAGCCGAGGAAGAGGACGCCTAGCACACACTTGGATGCGACAAATTGAAGAAGATGCTTAAAGAAGCGGAGTTACATGGAGCGAAATCAAAAGAATATCATTAGATAGAACTAGGTTAAATAATTTTGTTGTGGCCCTATGCTCTTAATAGGAGCATGATAGAAGCCCAAAAATACGAAGACGCGTGTCCCGGCGTTTTTCCCTATCTCTTCCACTTTTGCCGTTATGGGCCCAAAGGTTTGAGACCTTGTTGTCAAAAGGGATCATATTTTCTAAACGGCTAAGAATTTTAATTTGCTCTCGAAGGCAAAGTTGTTGCTCTTAAACTAAAGAACTAATTCTGAACACATAAAATCCACCAAATCTCATCTTCAAGGTCTCATCAAATTTCCTTTTTTGAATAGCAGGATGTTTTCAAAGAATTTTTGATGTTCTTGTTATCTTTGAATGCAAAAAATGAAAATTATTACATAAAGCCAATATTCTCCTCTTTAATATGACACCAACAACAGCATCGTGCGATGAGTACAAGGTTTAAAATATTTTTTTGAACATTTTTGTCCTTTAAAATTTAAATGTGTTTTAAAAGGTCAACAGGATGAGAAAACGAAAAACCTTATGCGTCATTTTACTCGATTTTTCGTATAGTTTTAGACGTACAGTGTTGGTCACACAATTAGCACACCCCACTACCAACATTTATTTTGCCTAAAAATACCTTCAAAACTAGTTGTATTTAATATAGTATTTGTACTAATATATTCTCAGTAGTATGCTTAAAGAATACAACGCAATACAGAAACTAAAACATAACTGTCAATTTGAATAACCTCCAAAAATGTAAAAAATGTCCTAAATTCACTGGACACGTAATTAGCACACCTTAAAAGAATCACTAATATTGTCAATAGTTTCAATATTTTAGTCCATATTCAGTTTTAAATCCCTTTCGTTTGGGAATAAGTTCCAGTTTGCTAGTTATACTCTCCACCAGTCTCCGAAATTTCAGTGTCATAAGCGAATTATATGGGGTACACCTTGGGCCCCAAGGATTGATGCAAATTTCAATTTTTTTGTGTTTTTTATCGATTTTTTCACATGTAAACAAATTCATTGAGGCAAGTAGTTCATAGAAACATCTAATAAAACATCATATTCTTGTTCATCTTTGAAAAATTTGCGAATAGTAGGATGTACCCACCAGCAGTGTGCATTTGTAAAGTCCGTTTGACACAAAAATTTTCATTAAAAACTGTAATATGATGCTTTGAGCTATTGATTTTTTAAATTCTTATCCATCTGTACTGAATTTTACCGATATGTCGTGGTGTATGCCACGATAAACCTATGTTCATCTCTATGGTACCTACGCAAATTTCAATAATTTTCTAAACAAAAGGAAAATGGGAGATAGTCTAGTGAGACCGCAAGATAATATGTTTCCCGGAGCTTAAACCGATTAAATTTAAAATCAATAATCCAGAAAACATTTATCTTGAATAGTATATGCCTACTTTCAGGGATTTTAACCAATTTTAGCAAACCTCAAAATCCTTTATGGTCAGAAAGGGGTTATACCATTAAAAATGCCCATGTGCTACGTGTTCATTTAGTGCTTGGTTTGCAGTTTTGTAATGATAGGTCCTTGGTGTTATTCAGACGTGTAATTTTGAAATACAAATGGTGTTATAAGTCGATCCTTCTTCACATAAGGGTGCATTTTATTGATCTTTTTTCTATAAACCCCATACAAATCTAAAATTTTCTTGAATGAATCATCGACCTTAAACACTTTTTGAAAAGTTTCTGTACTTTATATTTAAATTTCGGTAATCGGTTAACAATTCCAATATTTTCAGATCCAATTGTACATTTGTTTTTAAAGTTTTGGCGACTTTCTGACGTTTAAGTGTACATTACGAAAAATGGTCCGCTATTGGGATATATTTTGAGATTCCGGGGTGATAAATTATTTTTTTTTTTCAAAAAATGATTTGTTCAATACGTTTTGAATATGAATTAACTTCAATATAAATTAATTTTTGTATATTAATTGAATTAAATTAAAAATCTTAGGGTGTGCTAATTATATGTCCCCTTGATAATTTGGGCGTCTTCACAAAACTTTTATTTTCAAAAAACCACTGATTATACTATCCTCTTATATCATTAAATATGTTAAATACATTATAGAAAATAATTTTGTTTACGAAAATATTTCAATTTGCCCTATCAAAACTTTTAGCTGACTGAAACCATTTTGCCCAACGGGGTGTGCTAATTCTGTGACCAACACTGTATATAGTCCGGTTCATGTGTAATTTTGGCTGTCGGGCGGTGTCATTATACTGACTGATGTACAGTTATGTGAAAAATAATAAGAACAGTGACATTCACTGCCTTTGGTCGTTCCTAAAATGACTAAAATGGAAAAATTGTCGATGGAAATTTGTTTTTGAAAATGTACATGTATTGCAATAAGAAAACCCGTTACGATTTTGGTTTCTTTCGGTTTCGTTTTCATCCGAAACAAATATTTTTCGTAAAATGCGCGATTTCTGCTGTGAAAAATAATGACTGGTATTCGTTTTAGTGAAAATAAATTGATATTAGGAAAAGTTTGGAGTTTAAATTAACTGACATAACTTCGCATATGCATTTATCTAATGAAGTGCGATAAATATACTAGTTCCCAAGCTTTGCCTTCGTCTGCCAAAAAACAAGATTCAATACGCCTGAAGATCGGCTTAACCAACCGTAATGGTTGAATGTGTGGGACTAATTTTTCAATGTAGATAATCCCAGCAAGCATTTTCTATCGCCCATTACCCGAAGCAGTCACTCCCGGGCGATAGAAACACACATCCGCGATATCGCATTCTAATTGATGTAGGCACACCGTACGGGAAGAAATGAACCACGCATTCGTTTCCTCATAAAAATATCGCCATCGTGACTCTCGACTCTGGACTAAAGCGATTCTTTCAAAGACAACGCATGAGACACATTTATGAGGAAACGAGTGCGTGGTTCATTTCTTCCCGAACGGTGTGCCTACATCAATTAGAATGCGATATCGCGGATGTGTGTTTCTATCGCCCGGGAGTGACTGCTTCGGGAAATGGGCGATAGAAAATGCTTGTTGGATATAGTACCTTTAGGCGACAAATAAGTACATTGTTTGAAAGATATTGCATATTTTACCATAAAATAGTGGCAATGACCAATAAATAAATAAATAAATAAATAAATAAATAAATAAATAAATAAATAAATAAATAAATAAATAAATAAATAAATAAATAAATAAATAAATAAATAAATAAATAAATAAATAAATAAATAAATAAATAAATAAAGAAATAAATAAATAAATAAATAAATAAATAAATAAATAAATAAATAAATAAATAAATAAATAAATAAATAAATAAATAAATAAATAAATAAATAAATAAATAAATAAATAAATAAATAAATAAATAAATAAATAAATAAATAAATAAATAAATAACTAAATAAATAAATAAATAAATAAATAACTAAATAAATAAATAAATAAATCAATAAATAAATAAATAAATAAATAAATAAATAAATAAATAAATAAATAAATAAATAAATAAATAAATAAATAAATAAATAAATAAATAAATAAATAAATAAATAAATAAATAAATAAATAAATAAATAAATAAATAAATAAATAAATAAATAAATAAATAAATAAATAAATAAATAAATAAATAAATAAATAAATAAATAAATAAATAAATAAATAAATAAATAAATAAATAAATAAATAAATAAATAAATAAATAAATAAATAAATAAATAAATAAATAAATAAATAAATAAATAAATAAATAAATAAATAAATAAATAAATAAATAAATAAATAAATAAATAAATAAATAAATAAATAAATAAATAAATAAATAAATAAATAAATAAATAAATAAATAAATAAATAAATAAATAAATAAATAAATAAATAAATAAATAAATAAATAAATAAATAAATAAATAAATAAATAAATAAATAAATAAATAAATAAATAAATAAATAAATAAATAAATAAATAAATAAATAAATAAATAAATAAATAAATAAATAAATAAATAAATAAATAAATAAATAAATAAATAAATAAATAAATAAATAAATAAATAAATAAATAAATAAATAAATAAATAAATAAATAAATAAATAAATAAATAAATAAATAAAAAAAAAAAAAAAAAAAAATAAATAAATAAATAAATAAATAAATAAATAAATAAAAAAATAAATAAAAAAATAAATAAATAAATAAATAAATAAATAAATAAATCAATAAATAAATAAATAAATAAATAAATAAATAAATAAATAAATAAATAAATAAATAAATAAATAAATAAATAAATAAATAAATAAATAAATAAATAAATAAATAAATAAATAAATAAATAAATAAATAAATAAATAAAACAAAAATTAAAATCGAAAATGTGTACATTTTAAAAGTCAAATTAAATTTTAGTAATTTTAGTATTCATAAACCACTATTATATTATCATTATTTCTGCAAACTTATTTGTTTTAATTTTCTCTGTCGAATGAGTGTAATAAGTACTGTTGGCACTTTTGACTTTTTGGAATTTTTTCGATTTTTTGTTTTTTTTCTAATATTCAAATTCACTCTATCATAAAGAAAATGAAATATATTTTTTCTTATCTAAATATAACTCACATTATACACAATACATATTATTATTTGTCTGCTTATTGTCAGTCACAATCATATAGTCACTGCACTTTTTTACTTTTCAATTTATTAATGATTAAATATTAAATTATTAATTATATTTTTGAAATTTCACTTTCCCGTACCTTTCGCACTTGAAATATTCAACTGAATGATATTTTTCTTGTTGTTGGTCTTTGCAAATACTTGGAATAGCTGTAAAACTCTCACCGTATCTCTCTCACGAGAAGAAATAGTAAAACAATGTAAATTGTTTGTGTAAACAATCAAATGCAGAATTTTCATCTTCTTCTGTGACACTAGGTAGTTCTTGCAGATCGATCTAATTTGAACAGTAATACATTTGTTATTGTAAAATGATAAAGTATCGCTCTTTTATAGAAAAGAAGTTCAGAATGCGATTACTTTTGGTAGAGGAAGTGAGTAACTCACTTCCAAATGCTAGCTGGGATAGGTCTAATAAGCTCAACTCGGAAGAGAATTAATTAAATATCACTATAAATGACCTTCGCCTTAATAAGGCAAAAATAAAAAATAAATTGATGTTATTTATGTGATTCCTTCCTGTAAGTAAAAGTTTAAAATGAATTAATTTTTATTCATTAACACCCTGTTCATGTATATCGACCGAAAGGTTTCTTGCGCTTCGGAAGTGTTCATGTAAACACCTTCGAAACGAAAATCTATGCGACCGACAAGCCATACGAAATAACACGTAAACGTACACTTTTCCATTAAATTTGGGTTTATGTATTTCGAAATGACTGTCTCTTATAGAAAGAGAATGTCAAAATCACTCACTTGCTTTGTAGCTACCGAGTAGAACGTAAACTCGCGAATAACACCGAAAATCTTAAAACAAATTTATGCAACACATTCATGAAACAAAATAAAAATTATACAGACACGTTTTAATGGCGGTTTCATTCATTATTTTGATGAAATCAATTAAATAAAATAATTCAAAATACCGACACATTTTATTTTCTCAAACAAAACAAAACACACATATTCCAATGTTTGTATGTATATGTGGATTTTGTTTTCATTTCTCATTTGGCTCTCATTTATGGAACATAGTTGTACAAATGTACATTCAAATTAGTAGTATTTCGCATCGGATACGTAACGGCAGTCGCACGATAGTTTGCGAAATACAAAATAAGTAAAAATACGCATTGTTATCAACTACTCGAGAAATCATTAAATGTTCACATAAAGAAGGAAATTCATGTAGAAAAATTACAGGAAAAGTTTGGAATTTCAAAACAATAGTAGAGGATGCAGTTAACTGGACTTCAAAACAGAAACTCGTTGCAGAAAACCAAAAATTACTCCTGTAATTATAATACCACATCCTTACAAATAAAAAACGACTTAAATATTATTTTTGACGCATCAACAACTCGTAAAACTCTCTTTGGTGACCACATTTAAACTCACAGTGTCAGAAAAGTATCATTTTACAGCCTGTTTCTGTATGTCGAAAGAAGAATGTGTCGAAAGAAGAATGAAACACGTCCAAACCCTTGTGTGTATTTCAAATTTGTTTTTTGTTGTGAAGCAAAAGCAAAGGTAAAATTATTTCGAAAACTAAAGTTCGGGCGTGTTTCATTCGCACACATTCTTCTTTCGACATACAGAAACTGGCTGTTAATCAAAAAATAATACCCTTCCCACGTAGTTGTGTAGGGTATAAAAATTCAACAAATAATACAGATTTCTAGAAATCACGTCGCTTGATCTAAGAAAAATTGCGTACCATTCTTTGGTCCGATAAAACCAACCGGGTAGAAGACCTAAAAATCAATAATATAACCCCAAATATACTCTAAAGGCGGTTAAATATGACAAAGGCAACATCATGTTGTGGAGTTCATTTTCTTACTAAGCTGTGGGATCTCTATACAGTATTCAAAGTGTTTTTGAAATCACCAGATTACACTGAAATTTTGAAAAATATAATGCTACCGTATGCTGAAGAGGATGTGCCTCTCAAATGAGTCTTCAAGTAGGATAATGACCCTAAGCATACGGCAGCATAAAAAAGAGGTTCCAGGACAATTAAGTTAAGATGTTAGAATGGCCCGCACAATCCCTTGATTTGAAACCGATTGAAAATTTGTTAAATGAAGTTAAAAGATCAAGCAGGAGAAAGTGTGCATCAAATTATGACGACCTTTGGCAATTTATACAGGTTGCGTGCGACGCGATACCTGTACAGGAGTGCCAAAATTTGGTTGACTCAATGCCCAGACGAAGCGCTGACGTTTTAGAAAACAAAGGATCGTCTACGAAGTACTAATGAAACCATTATTTAGTAAAATCCTGCATTAATTCCTTTCAAAGTTGGTCCTTATTAAAAGATGTCATGAAGTGTCCTTATTTTTTCGCACATGCCAAACTACGTCAATTCGTATGAAATATAAAAAATAATAAAATATGTTTACAAATAATAAAATATTTTTATTAACCTTTTCGTCACATTTTATGAAAACAATAAATTTTATAAACTAAAGTCAATTTCACTTTTTTAGTCAGTTTTCAGTGTAATCTTGGTTATGGATTGAAGTGTCCTTATTATTTTTCACACAACTGTATGTGAAGAATTTTCGTCTCCTCGTGTAAAATGTCTATTAAAGAAATGAGGAGACACCCTGTTGCAGTTCTCAGAGTCGAAATACTCTTTCAATGAGTTATACTTGTAGTCACGGACCGCACCGACTCCGCATAGCTTTCCACAGACTGACCTATTGTGTTATATGCGGATAACATGCCTTCTTTATGCCCATCTCCTTCTCAACTTGTCACAGATAGCTCTGGCATTTGCAGACGACTTAAATATTCTAAGATATACAATCCTGAAGTAGTTGGTTGTCGAAATTGTTCTATCATTGACTTGGGCATTCAATGGTTTATACTTCTCAGCAATCCATGTGATAACTGTGTGAACGTAGATTTAGTGAGAAGATTGATTAAATATGAGCTGAACCTTTCATAATTGTCATCCAGGATGGGACCGAAATCAAGCAATCATCTGCATACACAAGGATTTCTATGCCGTCTAGAGGGAGTGGAATACAGGAAAGGAAGAGGTTAAACAGTTCCGGTGATATCATACCTCCTCAGGAAACTCCATGTTACACTCTATGGAGCTTAGACCTCTGTTTTTCCTGAATCCCACATATGACGTTTCAAGGTAGGTTGGAGGATTGCTTGCTCGTTGTCCTCAAATAGTGTAGCGTTATAAATCAATCCCCATAGTTCTTTGGTACGGCCTGCTCCGATAAGGGCCTCGACAAATGTGCTGTTTTTTGTACTGTGTTATATGCAGAATCTGATAACGGACATCTTGATAGCTATGCATGATGTTGGGGAGGAGTAAAGCCTCTTTGCTACATGCGACAAAAGTGAAATCGACCTGTACGATTCACCTAAGCTGGCATCCTTGGCTTCAGTTGAGCGACCCCTGCCTTTTTTTCAGAGTTAGTGGATAACAAAAAACGACATATTTGACTATCGGCATTACCATGGAGATTTCGTCGGGGTGCAATACTTTTAGTGAGGACTTTGTAACGTGGATTTGTCGTAGGTTGGTAACTAAACCTCACGGAATAATAAAACGAGTAATCTCCCTTTCCTGGGGGTTAAATCGGATATTTATTGATGTTTAAATACGATAAGAAGTGTTCGAATAGCAAATGGTAGATCGGTTAATTGACGCTGGTTATCGGAAACTTTGGTTGAGTATTGGTGGTTGGAAGCTTCGTACGAGATATGTGATTCGCTGGTCGGTAGTAGGCGATTTGAAGATAATCGGGTCCTCGATGATTCGTTGTTGCGTATGATCGTGGATGCTATGCGTCGTTGTTCGGTTGAACGGATACCCAATGCTCGTGTCGTAGGTGTTCGGGCAGTCGGCGATTCGGAACTCCTAGTTGTTGTTGTTGTAACAGTGTTTTATTATTATGTTTGTATGTTCGTTCTCCTGTTCAATCTGGCTCTGGGTCTATCTCCAGTTTCAGGAAGGTGGCTACTTCGATTAGATGTAGCCACAGATCCACTGGAGTCAGGTGAGTAGGCTTGGTTGAATAGGTGCTTAGTATCGTGCGGGCCCATGCCGCATACTGGGCAGATGTCTTGAACGGTGCGATCGATTCCCGCCCAATAGGAATTTAGGCGACTGCAATATCCCGAGCGTAATTGAACCAAAACTACTCTGGTTTGTCGTGGCAGCTGACGCTCTTCAGCTGCGATAGATGGGGGATGTACTCCGATGGCTGCATTCACACAATAATTACTTATGGTCTTAGCAACTTTGTCCGTGTTAATGATGTTCAAACCTGCCTGATATGCCTGTTGATCTAGAGATTATTTCCTATATTTTTGGACCGCCGCACAGTGGTTCAGAATCGTTTTTTCCTGGTCAAAATTCTGTAACTTTTGATCGGATAGAGATATTTTCACAATTCTTTTTTGTTAGACAGATAACACAATCAGCTTTCCGGTGAATTATAAGCGGTCAAATTCGGTCTGGTAGTTGCAGAGGAATTCAATGTCAAAGTTAAACTTTTGAATTTTTTTACTATTTTTCATCAAAATATCAGTGCTTTTGTGTTTTTATATCTTCTTATATATTAAAGATGGTCAAACGCCAATAAATAAACTATAAAAATGCAAAAAAAAAAAACTAAAAAATTTTTCGAAAAAAAATTAAAATATTTTTTCACAAATTTTTCACATTAAAAAATGCAAAAAATTTAAATTTTTTCAAAAATTAAAATAAAATGCTCCTTGGGTGTTCATAAAACTTATATAACTCATATGAAAACTCATATACTCCAAAAAATTTTAATTTGTGTAAAAAAGCTGTAATTCATATGGGAATTGGTATGGAAAAACACACATTTTTACCCATGTAATTTCAATAAATTTAAAAAAGTGTTAAACGGACGGAAAGGGACGGGAACAAAAGTATATATGGGCTAAAAGAAGAGACTTTCGGGCATATTTCTGTGGAAACAGAACATTGTTCCATGTTGTTCCACAAAAGTTCTAGTCCACTAAATTTGGAATTTCATAAAATTTAGTACCTGAGGAAAAATAAAATAGCTCATGTTGTGTAAACGCCACGGTAATTTGTTTAATTTATTTTTAAAGGCCACAATCCTACCTACCTAACAAAAAAACAGCGAACGCAATTTATGTTATAGTTTCCCAGAAATAGCTATTTCTTTCTCCAGAAGTTTTCAAAAATTACGTATTTCCCAAAAATTGGAAAAATGTTCGTCTTTAGGGGCACCACACGCCCGCACCTTCCAATATTTTGACCTAATTTTTTGGTTTCCTTAGTTCCAATATGTTTACTATCGAATCCCATATAGAAATTAAATATCTGTTACAAAACAAAATTTTGATTTTTGGCCAGGAAAATCGATTCCTGAACCATTGTGCGCCGTCTCTAGAGCATGAAGATCCTTCTTGATATGCCTGGGGGTATCGGTGGCCAGCAGATGGTGATTGGGATGTTTTTCACGGTAACACCCGAGCAAGTACTGCAACGATAGCATCTCATTATGTTGTCGTACTGAAAGAATCTTTACCTCCTCATGTAGAAGGTCCACTGTAGATTTGAGAAGGCACCCTGTTGCTGTTCTCAGGGCGGCGTTCTGACAAATTTGAATCTAATTCCACTGCGTGTCACATAAATTCGGGGACCAAACTGGCGCCGCATAGCTTACCACAGACCGACCCATCGCTTTATACGTGGTCAATAAGGTTTCTTTATCTGCACCCCAAGTGCAGCCGGCTAGGGACTTGAGGAACTTGTTCCTACATTTCAGTTTATCGCAGATAGCTGTGGCATGCGAGGACGACGTGAACTCCTACGACGTGGGACTCCTAGTGGGGTAGTTCGGCGCTTCGTGTCGTAGGTGTTCGGCCACCCGGTGTTTCGTGTGGTAGATGTTGGGCCACTCGGGGATTCGCTGTTCGGGGTTCGGCGTGATTCGTGATTCGTGTTGTAGATGTTCGGCCACTCGGGGTTTGGTATTCGGCCGCACGGTGATGCGGGGTTCTGCCACTCGGTAATCCGTGTTGTAGACCTTCGGCCACTTGAGGTTCGTATGGTTGTTCGGGCCATCGGCTCTCGTGTTGTAGGGGATTCGGCTCGGTTGTTCGGGTCGTCGTTCGTTAGTGTTAGTTCTAAGTTAACCTCTACAGTATACTACGAGTACTGACTATTGGAACAACACCCGAAGGTGGAGTGGAACAACACCCGAAGGTGGAGTGAATGTATTAGCCACTGCACAAAGGGGGTAGCTCCCAAAAATACTTCCCAACACTCTGTACATTTCCGTGAATGTTGGTGGACTACGAATACTTAGTTGTACTCAAGTGTGATTAGCTCCCTGCAGTAGCAAGCCTCTCAATCCCTTCACACACTGAAATACTTAAGTGAACAAAGCGATTGAGAAGTACTCCGTTGTTGTCATACTGGTGTTTTATTACATTGCATTGTAACGCATCGTTTCCATAGTAGCGTTAGGGGGTTTATCAGTGTGGATGGTATTAGGGGGTTTATAAGTGAGGATGGTAATGTTGTTGGTATTATGTTCGTGATCATTTTGTCACGTTACAACTTTCGTGATATACTCGAATCCCGGATTCCGTCCGGGCCCAGCGATTTGTGTGATTTTAGGATTTAGATAATCAGCCATCGTAACTTTGGTAGTGTCTCCTGGCAGATCTTATGCTGCATAATACTCTTCTCTTAGCTCTGAAATTTTCGGGGTTCTCGACAATTGATCGGTTAAGGCGCTTAATGCAAGAATTGGAAATTATAAGCCACGGTTTATTAATTCGCAGCTATCCAATATATCTTTTGGACGTTCCACTATCCCGAAGATATGAATGCTCCCCTCCCATCCTTTTAAACAAACCCCTTCCTTCCTGAACCCGGGCAACAAAATACATTATGAGGTTGTCATACAAACTAAGTCATTCCTCCCCAATCTAGGAATTTCAGCACTCTTTCATCATTTCGTAGTAAAAAGAATGAAAAAACTAACCCTTCCATATCCAATGACACAAATATACCTCCCGCCATTCGCCAAAATAGGAGAATAAATTTGTTTCTATTGTTCCGTCACATTGTGTTGAGTCATTTTTCATAACTTTCTTTGTGCCCGCGGTGGTTGCGTAGGGCGAATAAGCAAGAATTTCTTGGAGTTCACCACGGCTGGATGACTGCTTGGCTGGCTGGCAATGGGATATTAGCCATTGTTGCAATAGGCATCTCATCTTTATATTTCATTGTCCAACTTCATAGGTTAAGGTTTTCCTAAAGAAATATTTTTCGTTTTTTTTGCGTTTGTGGTTGTTGGCTGGAGGATGGATGCATTTTCTTTGTTTGTAGACCAGGCCAGACCACTAGACTGCTTGGGGTCTGCTCAATGTCTGGTTGTCTGACTTGAAGTCTCACAGAATCAGCTTGGAGTTTTTTTTCACTTCAGCTTCTTCTTCATCTTTTTCGCTTCTAGAGGGGGACATTCTTGCAGTTTGTTAACATAAAGCTTGGTGACTGGTCTCACTGGGAACCCACTTGGTGACGGTGGTGGCTGGGGGAGTGGTGAATGTGGTAAACGTGTAGTTTTCAATGTTTGAGTACGAGTAAAGCAGCAACTACTTGCCTTCTTGGACTTTGTTGGTGTTGTTGCTTGCTCTTCGATAGTTATAACGATATTAATGTGATTGTCGTTATTTTTGTTGCTGCTTCTGCTGTTGTTGTTGTTGCTGCTTATAAAGCATTAACCGTGCCCAATTTCTGCTTAAAATAAAGAAGAAATCGTTACAGCGATACCACTGAGAACGGGAAAAAAAGTCCAAACGAAGATGGAAAGGATATTCATTGCTTTAATACAAGTCTTAACTGGTTGCCTTGGTTTACTTGCCTGGCTGACTTCAGGCTGGCTGAATGGTTAGTTGACTAACTGAACAACACGACATGGTTCTGCTGGGTTCAGCAACAAACGTTGTGCAGTTGTGTTGCTCTTCCTCTAATCTAATTCATTGTACAACTTACATACTTATACGATGACGATGATGACGACGATGTTGTCGTCGACTATGTCGTATTCCTTATAAAATTGACCATATCGATTCCCCGATAGTGTGAGAGGAGCAATAGGAGGGAGGTGGAAAGAGTTACCATCTACCATGTGGCGCTGTGGTTAGAAGATTGTTTTTCGTAGTTGGCATAGGTGGCCAATTGTGATTGTCCAAATGCATAATTTGGCATTTTCACTTACCTTGGCATCCCTGATCTCACGATCATGTTATCCAAAACGTATAGGAAATGAGGCAGTTAACGATACACAGTGAGTTGAGAAGGGAAACTATTTCAAAACATGAAATTTATGAATTTTATACAATTTCTACAAATCGTTGAGGACACCTAACCTTTGACCGCAAAATTTGGTCCCAAGCCAGGCTGAAAATAGGGAAGGGATAGTCGCGAGCCGATAAGGTGAAAACGCTACAATATCTATGAGTTGTCAATGAGAACCGTACCTAACATTTTCTAAGCGACATTTCGAAGCTGAAAAACGTCATCTTGTGGTACTTTTATAGCGGTCCTTAAAATACAGGACGAACAGGACATTGTAGGAAGCTAGTTAGAAGGTCCAAATGTTCTACGAAAATAATCCTCATTTGATTTGATTGAAGACTTGTCATCTCATAATTAAGCTAAAACAACAGTTAACAAAGATATAACGCTAATTTTAGATGCCTTACAGGGTCTTCTGCAGAAACTTAATCACGCCAAAACTCGGAAGTTCGACTCATGGCGTATCTGTCCTGCGGGATTCTTAATATACTCACTAAGGGCTTTCATCCCCAAAAGGAATTATCTCTGCTCCAAAATTTCGGTTCTCAGTGCTATCGGTGTTTTTCAATTTTTGCATGTGGTGTACCAGCAGTATTCGAACGGAGCCTCGTTGATATCTGGGCGACTGGTAATGCCTCCTTGTTCTACAACTAAACCAATGCGCACCCAAAAAAAAAAGGAAAATAAGAAAACTTCGACTGATGTTGCTGTTGATGCCTCGATATCCTTAATTTCTCTTCCTCTCTCACTGACATTCAGGAACATGGACACGGACAACGATTTCCCTAACATAGTCACCAGTATGGGTAGGGACGACAGTTCAGGAACCAATGATAAATGACAGCCTGAACAAATAAAGCAGGGAGCTCCACACAAAAATTGAGGAAAAATTGTCCTCATGCAGCTTAGATGACATCGTGAACGACCTAACACAGCAAGCAATGACCACATGTGAAATATCCTCATTTAGCGATAAGGGATCTTCCAATTAGCGAAATTTACCAATCGAGTGAAGGAGGGAACCCTGTCGAATCTTCTATGGAAGCGACGAGAGAGGAAGGTTCTTCGCTCCGCCCCTTCAGCCCATAGGAGCTGAGAAAAAAACCCAAGAAGCAAAAAAAAAATCGACCAAAAAAGGAAAACAAGCTGCCCCCTTTCAAAACTGCTGGGCAATACAATCACATAAAGGCGATGCAGAGACAGGCGGACGAGGTCGCGTCGGATCTGAGGTAGTATCGATCTCACAAGGAGTGTAGGAGGACAAGAAAAACGTGATCGCAAGAAACTCGAGATGTACAGGAGGGAAGATGTTGAAGGGAATCTGATAACTGATACAAAAAGCGTACTGAGAATCTGGAAATAAGCTTCTGGCAACAAATATAAGAGGCAGATTCCTCTTGGTCAAATACTAATTTCGGCGCAGAGGCGACGGGTTCAGAATAAGAGTGATGAGTTTCGCTATTTAACCCTAACGGCCTTTGACATTGGAAGTCAATATGTGAAAACAAAAGGTAAATGTGGCTAGAAGAATCTGAGGAGCTGCAACTTGGGAACCCCTAGTAGTAGTAAATTGTGGACAATGGTTAAAGTTATTAAGATATCCGGTAGCGATCGGACGAAGGAAAATGTTTTGCGTCGTTTGTGATGAATGATGTTGAAGATGTTATCCGAAGACCAAAATCATACAAAGCGCCTGGGCCTAATTGAATTTTAATGATGATGTTGTTGTTGTTGTTTTAGGACACAAATATATTCTTTCGTATATTTTATTTAGTTAGCAGGTTATGGTTCCTCTATATTTCGATTCAAAAATGCCGCATCCTGGTCTGGCTGCTTCCATAAAGAATCAGCAGAAAGGTGAGTAGTTTTCGCTGGCCAGTTGAACAAATGCAGCGTATCGGGTGGTCTCAATCCACATGCCGGGCATGCGCTGGATTTCGTGCCATCAATTCGGGCCCAATATAAATTGAGCTACGGCATCGTCCGGATCTTAACTGGGCTAAAACTACTGGTGTTTGCCTTGGCACCTGGACTGGCTGCTTCCATTAAGAATCAGCTGGAAGGTGAGTGGTTTTCGCTGGCCAATGCAGCGTATCGGTTGGTCCCAATCCACATGTAGGGGATGTGCTGGGCCTCGTGTCATCAATTCGGGTCCAATATGAGTTGAGGCGACTGCATCGTGCGGATCTTAACTGGGCTAAAACTACTGGTATTTGCCTTGGCACCTGATGTTCTTCTCTAGCGATGGTCTCCGAGTACGACATTCATTTTGTACTGCCTGCGCAACTGCATCACTATGAATGCTATTCAAGCCTGCCTGATAGGCTCGTTGCTCTAGAGGTTCTCGCTCAACCTTTGAACCTCTTTCTCACGATAATGAAGATCTATCCTGACGTTACTGGGGGAGGAAGCCTGTCCAGTAGATCGTGCAGAGATGCTCTCGGCGATAAAACCCAAGCAGATCGACAACAGTTTGTTGTGTCTCCTTATGAAGATGGTCCACTGGTGTCATGAGGAGGCATTCTGGCAGGTTTGAATATTCTTCCACTTCTCAGCGCTACCATTTACATAACACACTGCCCTCGCATAACTTACCATAGACCGGCTTATTGCTTTGTAAGAGGTCAACAAGGTTTCTTTGTCAGCATCCCAAATGCTGGCGGCCAGCGACTTGAGAACCCTTTTCCTACCTCTGATCTTGCCTCAAATAGCTGTGGCTTGCGCGAACGATTCAAACATGCTGTCGAACGTTACACCCACTATTTTGAGGTAGTTAGTGGTCGGAATCAGGGAAACCTCAACAAATATGTTCAAGGGAACCCCTTATTTCAGCGGTCCAGGTTGTGAACAGTGTGGCTGTGGATTTAGCGGCGGATATTTTCATATTTCTCAGATGGAAGGACTGCCCTAAGTCAGCTATGTGGACATTTATCCTATAACATATGTATGTCATCGACGATAGGACTGACTCCAAAGTCGTGCAATCAGCAACATATGTACATTACAACCCCTATCCCAAATGGAAGGTGAAATTTTTGAACGTTGGAGGTTAAACAGTCCTGGATTTATCACCCCGCCTTGGGGAACTCCCTGTTTCAGTCTACAGGTTTTGGTCTTCTTATTTTAAATTCTACAAACGATTGGCGTCCACATACATATGTATATAGTTGATTTTCCAACGTATCAAACACGGCATGAGGGAAGTCTTATCTATATCATAGAACAGCTTGGCATGGTTGACGTTTTCGAATGTTTTCGATTGGTCAAGAGCCATCATAACTGTCTGGTCTCACGGCCTGTTCTAGTTCAGTCCTCGACTGATATGTGTGGATATGGCGTGTAATGCTGTTGTGGTACTGTGCTTTCATGCTGATGTAGGGCAACTAGGAAACTGATTCTCATCATGGGAAGGAGTAGTGCCTCGAGAATATTTGCTACAAACGAAAAGAGGGAAATCGGTCTGTGCGATTCATCTCTGCTGACATTCTTTTATTTCCAGGCTTCTCGTACAAAATGGATGGCTAACGATAGAATGAGGACACTTGTTAAATACTCAACCCCGGGTTTCTCAAGCATTTCCATTGAGATTTCTTGTGGGCCCAATGCTTTGGATGATTTCACGTTTTGGATGACGCCTGCAACATAGCCCATGGTAAATTTTGGTGGTACCTCCACGGCTAGGAGGACTCTTTTTACACGGCATAGCACACTCCTCTTCGCCCTATCACTATCGGATTAGGTACTGTCACACCGTTGAAAGTAACAACCGTTCTATCACCCTTCTTTCCCGGATTCGAGAGTGGTTTAACCTGTACCAATGTTGCGTTGCTTCAGGTGTTCTAGCTACTTTTTCCGCTTACGTTTGTCTACTAGCCTGTTGATTTCAAGTGTAAGGTATCTAACTCTTGGGTCTTCGGGGTTCGTGCGACAAAGCTCATCACGTTCATTTGATAGTCCAGTTTCCTCTGCTGGTTTAGTTATGCAGCGAAAGTTTGCAGCAGTTATAATGTTCTGAACAATTACCTCAGCTACCCGAGGATCGGAAGGAAGCGGTGATTAGTCAATGAGATTATTTAATTTCGTCAGGCCCCACCATTTATAACATTTGTGTCAGGCTATTTAGCCTAGTCTATTTCTGTTTTTCCTCGAGAGGAATATGAGAATATCGGGCACAAAGTAAGCAGCCACATTGTTCACCACATGGACTGCGCAGATTAAGCTCTCACTGTATGAACAGTTCGATAGGTCAATAATTCCGATACCGGGGAGTCACATTCACATGCCACAGTTATCAGCGATAAGATGAGAAGTTGGAACAAGGTCTTCAAGTGTCTAGCGGGAGGTAAAGAAACATCGTTAACCAATCACAAACCTGAAAATCCTGAGAAATACAACAGGGTATATCCTCATGTCTTCGGTGGAACACTTGCTTGTGTGCTATAGACAAACTCGCCCTGACATGTTAGGAAATACATTCATGATCTGGATAAATAAAAAAAGAGAACCTCGAGATCAACAGTCAGTCACTCATCAAGCAGGTTAGAGTAGTATTCATACTGACGATCAAATCGTGCGAATACCGTCCTCAGACATCACCCACTATCCCCATGAACAATAGCTGCCTCGACAAGAGAGAGTCGTTTATTAAAATCCAATTTCTGGTGGGGCATGATTAGAGCAGAACATCTATCTCGTATGCAATAACGGTCTACATGATATGTTGCTGTCGATTCGATGGCAATAGGGTTAATTAACTACATTTGTTGACCGAACTATCTGTAATAAGACATTTGAGGTTCTCAAGGGTCACAATACCTTTTCCCCAAAACTTTTCAACATATGCCCGTGTTCGAGGGGTTCAGCTACATTTTAGAGCGAACTACCTGAAATTTGATATTTGAGGTTCCTAGTGGTCACAAAACTTCTGCTCCAAAAATTGTCAATATAAGTGCATATATGGCCCAATATGTAGCCCCGTTTTTACCTGAACGAATTAGCTAAAATTAGGTACTTGGAGTTATCGGTACTCAACAAATCTCCACATCAAATTGTGAAAATTAATTAGTCCATATAAGTTCATAATATTTCATGGTGGAGGGTATAAAAAGTTCGGACCGGTCGAACTTAACGCTTTTTATACCCTCCACCATAGGATGGGGGTATATTAAGTTTGTCACTACGTTTGTAACTACTCGAAATAATCATTGTAGACCCCACAAAGTATATATATTCTTGATCAGCGTGCAATTCTACATCGATATAGCCATGTCCGTCCGTCTGTCCGTCTGTCCGTCTGTGGAAATCACTCTAGCGTCCGAACGGATTGACGTAGGTTGATGAAATTTTGGGAAAATATGTTATATTTACGTAGGACTTTTGGTATTGAAAGCGGGCTATGTAGGTCCACGCTTTCGTATAGCCCCCATACAAAATGACGCGTGACGCGTCGTCGTTTTAAGGAATTTTTAAGATATTTGGCCCATTTTACCGCCGAATTGGTTGTAATTTGGTACTTTGTGTCTCCAGAGCCAAAAAATATTCCTACCAAAGTTGGGTTATATAGGTCCACGTTTTGGTATAGCCCCCATATAAGGCCCCATATAAAGTACGCGTCATTTTAATATACTTTGAATGTATTAGACCCATTTGACCACAGAATTGGTTGTACTTTGGTATTTTGTGTCTTCAGAGGCCAGAAAACATTCCTACCAAAGTTGGGTTATATAGGTCCACGTTTTGGTATAGGCCCCACATAAGGCCCCTTATAAAGTACGCGTCATTTTTTTAATATATTTTGAATGTATTAGACCCATTTGACCAAAGAATCGGTTGCAACTTTGTATTTTGTGTTTCCAGAGGCTAAGAAACATTTCTACCATAAAATGTTTATATAGGTCCACGTGTTGATATAGCCCCCATAATACAATATCTCCCGATTTTCGATATTTTGAACGTTTTAGCCTCATTATCACACCGATATGGCTGAAATTTGGTATTTAGTCTTCTTTAGGCGTATAAAACTTTCCTCCAGAAATTTGTAGGTATAGGTCCACGCCATCATATAGCCCCCATAGAACGGAATCTTCCGAATTTCGGTATTTTGAAGGTTGTGGCCACATTAATCCACCGAAATGGCTGAAATTTGTGGTGGAGGGTATAAAAAGTTCGGCCCGACCGAACTTAACGCTTTTCTTACTTGTTTATTGTTCAATTTTGTAATTAAAATTTCCTAAAAAAATATAATGTCATGGTGAGGACAGGACTGTGGTCATAAGATCTTATTATTATGGGTCTGCTTGGGTCTGGCGGGGGTAGATTGGCTATGATGAATTTGGATTTTAACCGAATTGGGGAATTGGGGATAGTCTTTCTTGTGCCTTGGTAAAAAGGGGATACAATATGTCGACTAGATATCATTGTCTCGACGGTGATTTCGTTGTTCGGTTCATCGGTTCGGGTTGTTTATATATGTTCGATGGTGATCGGATTGATATGAAGACGATTGCTGTAGAGTAGGTGGTAATCAGATATGTAGCTCCGCTCTGAAGTATGCGAATGCTGTCTGTTCGGATGTATTCAGGGTATTGATCGGCTCTGAAGAATTCGGATGTCGTCGGCATGAAGGTAATACGGTGTGTTGCTTAACTCGGAGGTATTCGAATGCTGTCGTATCGGAGGTAAGCGGATGTACTGCTCTGCCCTGAATTTTTTGGGCGTTCTCCGAATAGAGTTCGGTAAGTGGGAGTTGGCTATGAGCATCAACCTGACTATGAGTTTGTAGTTTGATAAGAGCGAGGAGCGTGATAAGCGGCGGGAGCTAAAATACCTAAAAGCATGCTAAGAGCTTGGATCGTGCTAAGGGCAGAATCGACGATTTGACTGTCTAGTACCAATTACCGAGCCTGCGGACGAGCCATACGTCTATTTCACCCGTACGTCTATTTCACCCACACTTTCGTTGAGGAAAACCAGGTAGTAACATGTAGTGAATGAGAATTATTTGCCCAACACTTAGATCGAACCTAAGTAAATGCTCTACAACGCGTTGTAACGGTTGGATAATGTTGTGTATTGGGAAGGTTGATGGTATTGACTATATTAAATGGAGACCTTAAGGCTGGTTGCCTTGCTTTCCTGCTTAATTTCTGACATAACAAAAATAAAAGAATAAAGAAGAAAATGGCAACCTAGTTCGAAATTGGCTCGGCCTTCTTTATTCTTTTATTTTTGTTATGTCAGAAATGAAGCAGGAAAGCAAGGCAAACAGGCGAGGCAGCTTATGTACCCAGGTCTTTAAGGTCGAATGGATATTACAGCGAGTTGAAGGAAATGTAAAAATTGTATGAAACGAATACGTTACGAACTCTATCTTCTTCGCAGGGATGATTCGCATATCATGGCGCTATCAGCGGACAAGTCAAAATTAGGGGTTGCACTACGCAATAATGGGTTACTAACTCGAGCAATAGACCCACTTTTTATACCCTCCACCATAATATGGAGGGTATAATTAAATTTGTCATTCCGTTTGTAACACATAGAAATATTCATCGGAGATCCTATAAAGTATATATATTCTTGATCAGGTAAAATTCTAAGTCGATATAACCATGTCCGTCTGTCCGTCCGTCTGTTGAAATCAAGATACAGTTCGCAATTTTTAAGATAGACATTTGTAATTTGGTATAGAAGTTTCTATTACTCCTGGAATGGTATTTGGTATTGCAAATGGGTTATATGGGTCCACGTTTTGATATAGCCCCCATAGAACGGTACCACCCGATTTTTGGTATTGTGGAAGTTTTAGCTTCATTATCACACCGAAAGGGCGAAATTTGGTACTAAGTCTTCGTTGGGGGTATACAACTTTTCCCTCCAATTTTCTCGGTATAAGCCCACGCCTTCATATAGCCCCCATAGAACGTTACCTCCCGATTTTCGGTATTTTGAAGGTTGTGGCCTCAATATTCCACCGAAATGGCTGAAATTTGGTATTTAGTGTTCATTTGGGGTACAAAGCTTTCCATATGAAATTTATCGGTATAAGTCCACACCTTAATATAGCCCCCATAGAACGGTATCTCCCGATTTTCGGTATTTTTCGTGGCCTCAATATTCCTCCGAAATGGCTGAAATTTGGTATTTAGTCTTCGCTGGTGGTATAAAACTTTCCCCCAGATATGTGTCGGTACAGGTCCACGCCTTCATATAGCCCCCATAGAACGGCATCTCCTGATTTTCGGTATTTTGAAGGTTATGGCCACAATAGTCCATCGAAATGGCTGAAATTTGGGATTTACTCTTCTTTGCAGGTATTCTACTTTCACCTCTAAATATGTCGGTATAGGTCCACGCCTTCATATATCCCCCAGAGAACGGTATCTCCCGATTTTCGGTATTTTGAAGGTCGTGGCCTCAATATTCCTCCAAAATGGCTGTAATTTGCTATTTAGTCTTCGTTGGTGGTATAAAACTTTCCCCCAGATATGTGTCGGTACAGGGCCACGCCTTAATATAGCCCCCTTGAACGGTACCTCCCGATTTTCGGTATTTTGAAGGTTGTGGCCTCAATATTCCTCCGAAATGGCTGAAATTTGGTATTTAGTCTTCGTTGGGGGTATTCAACTTTCGCCTCTAAATATGTCGGTATAGGTCCACGCCTTCATATAGCCCCCATAGAACGGTTCCGCCCGATTTTCGGTATTTTAAAGGTCGTGGCCTCAATATTCCTCCGAAATGGCTGAAATTTGCTATTTAGTCTTCGTTGGTGGTATAAAACTTTCCCCCAGATAGGTGTCGGTACAGGTGCACGCCTTAATATAGCCCCATAGAACGTTACCTCCCGATTTTCGGTATTTTGAAGGTTGTGGCCTCAATATTCTTCTGAAATGGTTGTAAATTGTTATTTAGTCTTCATTGGGGGTATTCAACTGTCCGCTCTAAATATATCGGTATATGTCCACTCCTTAACATAGCCCCCATAGAACGGTACCTCTCGATTTTCGGTATTTTGAAGGTTGTGGCCTTAATATTCCACCGAAACGGCTGAAATTTGGTATTTAGACTTCGTTGGTGGTATAAAACATTCCCACAAATATGAGTTGGTACATGTCCACGCCTTAATATAGCCCCCATAGAACGGTACCTCCCGATTTTCGGTATTTTGGAGGTCGTGGCCTCAATATTCCTCCGAATTAGCTGAAATTTGTTATGAAGTCTTCATTGACGGTATTCAACTTTCCCCTCTAAATATGTCGGTACAGGTCCACGTCTTAACATAGCCCCCATAGAACGGTACCTCCCGATTTTCGGTATTTTGAAGTTTGTGGCCTCAATATTCCTCCGAAATGGCTGAAATTTGTTATTTAGTCTTCGTTGGGGGTATTTATCTTTCCCCTCTAAATATGTCGGTATTAGCCCACTCCTTCATATAGCCCACATAGAACGGTACCTCCCGATTTTCCGTATTTTGAAGGTCGTGGCCTCAATATTCCTCCAAAATGGCTGCAATTTGCTATTTAGTCTTCGTTGGGGGTATTAAACTTTCCCCTCTAAATATGTCGGTATTAGCCCACTCATTCATATAGCCCACATAGAACGGTACCTCCCGATTTTCCGTATTTTGAAGGTCGTGGCCTCAATATTCCACCGAAATGGCTGCAATTTGCTATTTAGTCTTCGTTGGGGGTATTCAACTTTCCCCTCTAAATATGTTGGTATAGGTCCACGCCTTCATATAGCTCCCATAGAACGGTACCTCCTTGATTGCGGTATTTTGAAGGTTGTGGCCTCAATATTCCACCGAAATGGGTAAATGGAGGTTATAAAAAGTTCGTCCGGGTCGAACTTAACGCCCTTCTTACTTGTTATAGTTTTAATTGGTAAACCTGTTGCTCAGTACATTATATTCTTATGAGATAGGACCAATGATCCTGGGTTCAACCCAGAGTAAAAGCTATTGTCAATCCAAAATGTTTATTTCGTTTCACTGTGTTGGTGTTGCACGGAAACTGAGCAATGGAACTTCAGCAGCAGAATTGACAAAAACACCACAACCACCACTAGCAACAACAACATCATGGCAACACGCAAGCATCAACAATGAACAACAAGCAAACAACAAACATTCAACATCAATATAATCACATCTGGCATTATTTTCAGCGTCTTGGTCTGTGCATCTGCATCTTCATCTTCGTTTTTGGTTTGGAGTTTTTTCTTTATTTTTCTGTTTTCTGTTTTGCAACTTGGTCTTCCTCACTCTTGTTGCATGTTTATCATGCTGCAAATTCGCAGAATTCCAAATTCAGAGGAATGCCAACAAATGTTGTTGTTTGTTATTGCTTGCTGGTGTTGTTGTTGTTGCTGGTGCTGCCGATGTTGTTGCTATTGCTGCTGTGAACTGTATTACAGAATAAAGTCAAAAACAAAATAAGAGGATGATAATGATGAGTCGGATGGATAATGATGATAGTATTGGTGGTGTTGGAGTACTTACGATTGTTGTCCTCCACCACGTTGTTGTAGGCTTACATAGATATGACCATAGCATAGCGTAGTGCTCACCATGCCGCTCGCATATTACCACGCTTCAAGTATTTCATGCTACGTACATAGTTTTCAAGTTTGTTGGATATTAAATTAAAGAAGAAAAAAAAACTTTGGTAGATTAAGGCAGCAAGCAGCAGCATCAGCAGCAATTCTGCATATTGCCATAAGTCATGACCACAGCTCTACGGCTCCTGCTTACTTATTTCATGAAGGTTTTTTTTTTCTTTCTTCGCTTTTGGTTCGTTTCATTCCATTCCAATGCATTTCATTTTATTGGGAATTATTGCTACGTTTCTTGTTGTTGTTGTTGTTGTTGTTGCTGGTGCTGCTGTTGTTGGGAGCTATGTTGCCTCAACGGCTGCCGAAATGAGGAGAACCTGCAACAGCAGGAAAAAAAAGAAGAAATCTATTGAAAGGATTTTCATTGTTGGCAGTTGTTAACAATTTATAAGATCAACATGCTCGATTATGTTTTACATTCGCTGGCAACGAGTATTTTTGCCTATTGTTGTTGTTGCTGTTATTCACCCGCTCAACTTCCCAACAAAAAACGACAACGAAAAAAAACTTCAAAATGTTATTGCAACTCCTCCAAATATTGCCATGAATTCCCAGTTCCTTATAATCATTGTTGTGGCTTGTTATTGTTATTGGCAGTGGTGGTGCTGGTGTTGTTGTTGTTGCTGCTGCACATAATTTGTTGAAATGAAATTACAACAATATTGTTTCGTAGTCACTTAATATCATTGTCGTTTTGTTGTCCCCCATCTACATCGTGGCCATAAGTATCCAAAAACAAAACGTCCCAACCAACCAGCCAACATACCTTCCATTGCTGACAGTTGTCAATGGTCATGGGGCTCCATTTGTCCATGCAAATATTTTTGCCGTATACCAACAACAACTACAAAAAAAAACAGCAACAACATGAACTTTATCCTTATCCTGTGGCTGCTGCTTAGCGGGAGTGATTACTAATACAAAATTGTTGGGAGGATAGGTTATCACTAATGTTGTTGCTGCTATCGTTTCCATCACAAGCACCAGCACCACCACCACTAGGAGCACCACCATCGTTGGAATATCAACGTATGTTTGCCATTAACTTGGTTTTGAGCCTATATAAGGACACCAATGTGGCCATGATTACCTTTTTAAGGATACGGTTGGAGTTAGAAGTGGTGGGGAATATAAAGCACAATTATTATTGAAATATGAAATCATAATTCCAAAATTGGTGGAAGCTTTTTAGCAAAAGCCATGTCTATGTAGCTCTTTGGCAGACATTTGGTCATTGTGTGCGTTAGACGTTTATGCTCTAAGATGGACCGACATATTGATCGTCGGCTTGTCGTTGCTAAATAGTCTTAAACTCTAATAGCGAAGACAAGGAATGATAACACTGTGAACACAAATTTTGGGGCAGAGACAATTCCTTTTGGAGATGAAAGCCCTTGGTGAGTACATTAAGAATCGCAAAGGACAGATCCGCCGTGAGTCTAACTTAATGCACAAAACGACCACGGAAACGCGACCTAAAATTTTCTGAACGAAATTTTTGTAGAATTTTCCGAAGCTCAAAAACCTCATCTTGTGGTACTTTTATAGCGTCTCTTAAAATAATGGACGAACAGGACAGTGAAGGTAACGAGTTAGAAGGTCCAAAATACGAAAATAATCCTCATTCGATTTGACTGAAGACATGTCATCTCAAAAACAAGTAAAAAAGCGTTAAGTTCGGCCGGGTCGAACTTTTCATACCCTCCACCATAAAATATTCTGAACTAAAATGGAATAATTAGTTTTCATTCCTGTCCCCAACTTTAAGTGGGTACGTTAAAATGTCAGATAATGTACATAAAATCTGTCGGTAGGCCCTTTTTATGGTGCCTATATCTAACATATGTTGACAATTTTTGGTGGGCTAGAAATTGGGAGGTACCGTTATATAGGGGTTATAATAAAACATGGACATATGTTGACAGTTTTTGATGGGAACCTTTAATGTCAAATAACTCCTAATTCGGTTAAAAATTGTAGCTAGAATCATGAAAATACCGAAAATCGGTACATAACGTGGGAACTTCAAATGTCATTAACAGCTAGTTCGGAGGTATGTGGGCTATAAGAAAATATGAACTTAAATGAACAATTTTTGTTGGCTTTTAAATTTCAAATTACAGAAAGTTCGTCCAAAAAATAAAGCTAGGGTACGGAAATTCGGGAGGTGCGTTTTGGGGCTATACCAAAACATGGACCTACGTTCGGTTAAACATTTTAAGTCAAAGCCTCAAAGTACCGAAAATCGGGAAGTATCGTTATATTGGGGCTATGTTGAATATTGTTGATGCAGATGTGTGGTGACCACTACAACTTTCAAATGTCAAATTACAGTTAGTTCGGTTAAAAATTTTAGCTAAAATTGCCAATTACTGAAAATTGGGAGCTACCGTTATATGGGAGCCATATCCGAACATGGACCTATGTTGACAATTTTTTATGGAGAGGTGTTGTGTCAAATTACTGCTAGTTCGGTTTAATATTGTAGTTAAAATCATCAAATTATTGAAAATCGGGAGGTACTTTTATATGGGAGTTTTATCAATACATCGACCTTTCTTGACAATTTTTGGTGGAGAGGTGTGGTGACCACTAAGAATTTCATATGTCAAATGTTCAAATTACAGATAATTCGGTTAAAACTTGTAGGTAAAATTCTCAAACTACCGAAAATCCGTTATATGGGGATACCGAAATCCGTTATACCGAGGTACCGTTATATGGGGCTATACCAAAACATGGACCTACGTTCATAATTATTTCGAATATAAGTTTTTTGGTCACTAAGAACCCTAAATATAAAATTATAGCTAATTCGGTCTAGAAATGTGAATTTAAACGTCAAAATACCTGAAATCGGGCGGTAACGTTATATGGGGGCTATTCCAAAACATGGACCAATGTCCACTAGTTATATAAGTTTATTGACATTTAAGAACCCTAAATGTCAATTTATAGCTAAATCGGTCTGTAAATGTAACTAAAAACGTCAAAATGCCATAAATCGGGGGTACCGTTATATGGGGGCTATACCAAAACGTGAACCTATGTCCACAACTTTTGTTATATAAGTTTACTTACACCTAAGAACCCTAAATGTCAAATTATAGCTTAATTGACCTGAAATGGAGCTGAAAACGTCAAAATACCGTAAATCGGAGGGCACCGTTATAAGGGGGAACTATGGACCTATGTCCACAAGTTTTGTTAAATAAGTTTATTGATACTTAAGAACCCTAAATGTCAAATTATAGCTACATCGGTCTGAAAATGTAGCTAAAAACGTCAAAATACCGTAAATCTGGGGGGTACCGTTATATGGGGGCTATACCAAAACGTGGACCTATGTCCACAACTTTTGTTATATAAGTTTATTGACACTTAAGATCCCTAAATGTCAAATTATGGCTACATCGGTCTGAAAATGTAGCTAAAAAACTTCAAAATACCGTAAATCGGGGGTACCGTTATATGGGGGCTATACCAAAACGTGGACCTATGTCCACAACTTTTATTAGATAAGATTATTGCCACTCAAGAACCCTAAATGTCAAATTATAGCTAAATCGGTCTGAAAATGTAGCTTAAAACGTCAAAATACCGTAAATCGGGGGGTACCGTAACCGTTATATGGGGGCTATACCAAAACGTGGACCGATATAGCCCATCATCGAACATGACCTGCCTGCAAAGAAAAGACGCATTTTCCCAAAATTTCAGCGTCCTATCTCCATTTTTGTGGATGCTAGAGTGATTACCACAGACGGACGGACGGACGGACGGACGGACGTGCACAGATCGACTCAGAATTTTACCCTGATCAAGAATATATATACTTTATAGGGTCGCAAATGAGTATTTCAATGCGTTACAAACGGAAAAACAAACTTAATATACCCTCCATACTATGGTGGAGGGTATAAAAAGGCGCGTGAAATAGGTCTGGAATTTGTCATGTTTCATTTTTAAATTTGTTGATTTTGAACGAAGAAGACAGTGAGAAAATTCTTAAAATGCATCCTAAATTTGTTGTAAATTTCCCAAAAAAAACTTTTGAAAACTTTGTAATTATTTGACTTTCAAGTTTAAATTGCTACACTCACCTGTAATAATTGCAACATACATCCTATTATATTCATGAACATATTCACATACATTTGTATGTTATGCATGTGTGCATATGCCTGTGTGAACCACAATTGTATGATTGCAATTTGTTTGGTGACAACAATAACGACAAACAAAAGCTACCAACAGCGACGGCGGCAACAACATCAATATATCGACAGCAACATTCAATGCGGTGGAAACGGCAACAGCAGCAGAGCTAACCGACCAACAGGGCTGAGCAGAGCAGGGCAGAATGATTGCAACAAAAGGCATTGTGTCTGACTGGCTGTTGTTGCTTTACAACTGCAATGAATGGTGGCCTGGCAGAGCTTTGGCTTGCTTTTGTGATTGTTTACAGGCGATAAGAGAATGAAATAGACAAACTCATCGTTATAATTAGAATTTATTTTAATGAAATTAAATTGCCAATTGTTCCAAAGCAATGGTTTCAATGGTTGGGGCGATAGTGATGAGGATGATGGTAATAATGGCGATGATGCCCTGTGCACAGTGTGTCTACACCACATACATTATGGAAAATTAATGACAACACATTCACACACTGAGAGACATACTCATACTCACACACACACGACATGCATACCTGTAATGTTATTACACAAAAATATTCATTTGGCTAAAATGGGTGTAAATGTCAAAAGAAGACAACACACTCATACGCCACACACATCACTTGCGACAAACATTAGGTGTGTACGATAGCCCAATAATTTGTACAAATTCGTACAAATTTTTGCTGAATGCTGTTCGATAACAAAATTATCCAGCAAAAGAGAGCGAGTTTGGAGAGATTTTTGGAGAGTTTTGTGACTGAGAACTTGCAAATTTTTGCTGGGAAAATTTGTCCCGCAAAAATTTGCAAGTCTGATCAGCTGACTTTTAATCACATGTTCAATGTAAACAAATCGAAATGTTAACATTTTCGACCAAGAAAATTTCACGATTGCACATTTTTTTAGATTCTAAAGCGTTGTGGATAGGATTAAAGCATTAAATAAGTAAAGTGCAATTTTAAAATTTATGTTGTTGTTCCGTTTGGTTTAAAATATCAAAAGAAACAAAAACAAATTTCATACATTTTCGGAAACAGCTGACTTTCTTGCAAGTTTTTGCAAAATGCTGTTCGATAACTTTCTGCAATTTTTCTTGCTTGAGAGAGTAAAATTCACTGAGAGAGGTTGCTGGAAATGACTGAGTAATTATTGCTGGGAAAGTTATCGTACACACCTATTGTGTGTTGTCGTTGTTGCTGTTGTTGTTATTGTTGTTTACGTGCACATTAAAAGGTATATTAATTAATTTAATTACAATTTGTTCAAATTCATTTGTAATTGCTCAACAACATTCACACAGAAGCAGGCACCTAAATGTAGGTATGTCGGTGTGTGTGTTTGTGCCTTAGCCTCAGCTAGATAATAATTTCATAAGTTAGTTACAATATTCTAAGTGTCGTCGTTAATAAATTGAATATTTCAATAAAATAAAAATGAAAATACATTTTATAGCCACTGGTCTAAATAATTATTTATACAAAAATGTGATTAAGATTAGTAATCATAAAGCTTTATATGAAGTATGCATGTATGTATGTATTTGTGTCCATATCATAATTATGACTAGGTGATATTTTTATTAATGGACAATGATTTACGGATATGCAAGTGGTCAGTGTTAATCCTTTCACTTAAATTACATAGGATTCATGCGTAGCAATTTGTAAAATTGAGGGTTTCATGTTTAAACTGGGTACCGCCATAGTTTAAGGCTAAGCATTCAACTAGGAACTAGATTACCCAACTCTAGAAACTGGCGTTTCCCTGCTGAAAACATGTCAGGAAATAAAGTCTGAAACCTCGCTTTGTGTTGTATAGCTCGGAAAGGTACTTTCCTTTTTTAAGAGGTTAGCATCTCTTTCTAATTTAAGAACAAATTAAAACTAAATCTAAATTCGTATATTCTCAGCCTTTTTTGAGGCTGAAAGTTTTAAAGGTTTTACTTACATTTTCCATCTCAATTAGCTGTAGTTTAACTTTCCTTGTTCTCTGTGAACCAGAAGTCTCTTTACGGATAATTTCTAACGTAGCCACAATTACAAACGAATTAGCTCCGAATAAGCTGAAATTTGGTTTTTTGAGTCTATGAACAGCAAATATTCCAATCAAATTTATTGACGAAGGCCACATTTAATCGGAAAGTCAAGAAAAGGCCCCAAAATTCCAAAAGGTATATTTTCGGCATATTCATATTTCCCAAAAAAAAAAACTTCAGAAAATTCTAAAGACCTCCTAAATTAATATTTTTGGGAAAATGGTATTCGATTAGTCCGTATGCTATAGTCCCAATTTCTGGCCGAATTTTCGAAGGTCAGCGCAATGTCGCCTTACATTACCTGAGTATTTCAGCTATGAAAAATGTCTCTACAAATGGTGCCTTTAGGCATGCCGTTCGGACTCGGCGATAAAAAGTAGCTCCTATATCATTGAGCCAATATGAATCGGCGTACCCTCATTGATATGCGAGAAGTGTGCCTAGGGAGACACTGGCTATAAAAGGTCATCAAATGTGAAGGGGAAATCTTTTAAAGAAGTTATACATATACAGAAGAAAATGTGAGCTATTTCATTAATAACAGAAAAGCGTCAGTCGTCAGGCGTAAACGATTTCTTATAAAATAAGTAAAAAAGTATCAGTCGGCTTTGCCGACAGAGATACACCCTCAGCCTATGTGAATTGAAACTTTCATCTACGGATAGATCGAATGTCTTTTCACAATTTTCTGGCCCCTTTGGGACATTTGAACTTGCCGACAAAAATATGGATTAGAATTGAAGTTCAATGGGTCGACATAGTCCATTATGGATGTGGATGTTATTTTATGAGTCATATCTTTTCGATAGATATCGCGTCCACTAGTCATTTCAGTGGGTCATCGTATAACTTTTGGACCAATATGCCAGGAAACATGGACTTGTCAACGGAAAACATAATATCGTTGTAAACAGAACCGCACCTAACAACATCGGTATACATTTCCAAAAGATCTCGAACAGACCGTAAACTGCACTAGAGACAAATGTTGAACTTTTGTGTGGGAGGTTCCCTAAGGAGAAGACCGATATGAGCCATTTAAACTAAATTTGGTAAATTTTAGGATATCCAAAATTTGGACCAAATTGGTTGCCCCGTTCAAGGGGTATCGTGCATGCTATGTTCGTGACATTTTAAAATTTTGGGGAGAAGTACCTGAAGTTGTGGACCGGTATTGCCCATCTTCGAACTGAAACCAAGTTTGTACAAAATATGACGAAGGCCAAATTTTGGACCAAATCGTTGGATCAGTTCGGGCACTTTTCTCAAGAAGTATGGACTTGCCACTGAAAAAACTTTTACCATCGTAATGAAGGCAGCGAATGCAAATTGCTCCAACAAAAATCAAAGTGATTTGGGAGTAGGTCTTAACGTGAATTGTGTGTGGGAGGTACCCAAAGGCGTGGACAAATATAGTTTTCGAATCTAATCTATATGTGGTAGATATATTACTTACTTACTTAGCTGGCCCATTACAGAACATTTGTTCCATAGACCGAACTAAGAAAAGGTCTCTAATTCTCTCTGTTTTTCGCTTCGCTTTCTGGAATACCGCGCCTTGTCATCTCTTCATCAACTTGTTTGCGCCATCTATTCTTTGGCCTGCCAATTCTGCGTCATGTGGCATGTATTCATACGCCTTTTTAGCGGGTTCATCATCGCTCATTCTTATGATATGGCCTAGCCAGCGCAATCGTTGCATCTCGATACGTTTAACTATATTCATGTCTTTGTATAGCTGATATAGCTCGGGGTTCATACGACGTCGATATTCACCGTCAACGCAAATCGGTCCGTAGATCTTTCGAAGAATTTCCTCTCAAACACACCAAGCACTGCCTTATCTGCTTGCGCAAGTACCCATGCTTCGGAGCCATACATTAGCACGGGTAGTATCAGCGTTTTGTATAGTGTTGTTTTTGTTTGACGAGATGTGGCTTTGTTTTTAAACTGCTTACTTAAACCATAGTAGCATCTGTTGGCCAATACAATTCTTCTTCTTATTTCACAACTGATGTTGTTTGTTGTGTTTATGGCAGTGCCGAGGTAGTCGAAGTCTTTAACTACCTCAAAATTTTAGGTGCCAACTTCCACAGTTGGTCCGAGCTCTATGGACGCTTTGCGGGTCGACACCATCAATTTGGTCTTTTCGCCGTTTACCGCCAAACCCACTTTCGCAGATTCTGCTTCGACCTTCCTTAAGGTATCAGTTACTTCCTTTACTGATCGTCCCATGATGTCTACGTCATCAGCATAAGCTGTTACTTGCTTATGCTGATGGCTATTAATGTAAATTGTGCCATTTCTTTTGACATTTGCATCTCGTATTACCTTTTCCAGCAAAATGTTCAATAGGTCACACGAAAGGCTGTCTCCTTGTCTGAAACCTCTTTTGGCACTGAACTGTTCGGAGAGGTTCTTTCCATTTTTAACGGAGGACCTAGTATCAGTTAAAGTCATCTACAAAACCGGATGAACTTTGAGGGGATACCAAATTCAGACATTGCATGGAATACCTTTGATCGGAGGGGACTGTCGAATGCTGCTTTATAATAGACAAAAAGGTGGTATTTGTCGAACTGCATCTCATGGGTCTTCTCCAGGACTTGTCGCAGGATAAATATCTGGTTAATGGTGGACTTGCCAGGTATAAAGCCGCATTGGTATGGTCCAATTATTTCGTTGACAATAGAGAGAAGACTTATGCCCCTATAGTTGGAGCATACAGTCTTATCTCCTTTCTTGTAGACGGGACACAGGATGCTCAGGTTCCAATCGTCGGGTACGCGTTCTTCCTGCCAGATGGTGCTAACTAGCTGATGCATACACCTTATCAGCGCGTCGCCTCCGGTTTTAAACAGCTCGGCTGGTAAGCCATCGGCTCCTGCTGCTTTATTATTCTTCAGCCGGTTGATTGCTGTTTTTACCTCATCTTGTCCGGGCGGTGTACATTCTATACCATCTTCCGGGATTGGATCTGTGGTATCATCGTCTTCCATATCACGCTATATGTATCTATATGGACTTCATTCTGGCTCCTGTACATCTTGATTTTTTCACACTCCCGCTTTTCCATTTCTCTCTTTTTCTCACGGAAAAGACGTTTCTCTTCTCTCCTTTTCTCCCGATATCTCTCTCGTGCGCTACGCGTTGCTACTGATTGTAAAGTAGCCCTATATGCCGCATTTTTCTCTTCGGTAGCAGCACGACACTCCTGGTCATACCATGAATTCCTTTGTGCAGGTCTCTGGTATCCAAGTATGGATTTTGCGGCTGTTTGCGTGGAGTGGGAAATATTTTGCCATTGTGTTGTTATTGTATTGGGACAAGGAGTGCTCTCATTAAGCAATTGGGCTAGTTGAGTGGAATATGCTGTGGCTATCTGTCGTGGTTGCAGCCTATCGATGTCCAACTTCCGCGTTGTGTCTGTTCGTGCTTTATTTGCAACGTTTAGACGGGTACGTACCTTTGCTGCAACAAGGTAGTGGTCCGAATCAATGTTTGCGCCTCGGAACGATCGTACATCCAACACGCTCGATTAATGTCTTCCATCTATCACAACATGAACAATTTGGTTACTTGTTCTTTGATATGGAGACAGGCAGGTGCCCTTATGAATATCGAGATGATTAAAACTGGTACTGCTAACTACCATGTTTCTTGCAGCTGCAAAGTCTATCAGCCTCATACCATTGTCAGATGTTTCACTGTGGAGACTGAATTTCCCGACTGTTGGGCCAAAGATATTCTCCTTTCCAATTTTGGCATTAAAATGGCCTAGAATGATTTTAATGTCATGGGCAGGGAAACCGCCATATGTTTCTTCTAAGCGCTCGTAAAATATATCTTTGGTCTGTTCGTCCTTTTCTTCAGTGGAAGCATGAGCGCAAATAAAGCTGATGTTGAAGAATTTAGCTTTTATTCGAATTGCAGCAAGTCTTTAATTCACTGGGGTGAAGCTGGATACCAGATGTTTTAGTCTCCGACTAACTACAAATCCGCAACCAAACTCATGCTTTACGTCCTGGCAGCTATAAAACAGTGCGTCACCTTTAGATGTTGTTGTGACGCCTTTCCGAACATTTTTGAAATTGTGGAGTGGACCGCTATTGCTTATCTTCGAACATAAATTAAGTTTGGACCAAATATTACGTAGGGCAAATTTTGTATTTGGTATGTATTCTGAAAATGCCATATTTTATCATATTTGTAATGAGTGGTTAAAAAATAATATATAAAGAAGTTTCCATTCGCATGGAACCATTTCGATAACTCCGTGATAGTTAAGCAGCTCATCTCGAGGGGTAAATATTCGAAAATTATTATTTTGTGACGAATTTTGGCCATGTACTATAATAATTAACGCTACTTGTTTGGAAATTATTTATTTTTCAATGATAGTACATTTAAATAACTCAATAGGTATAAGGTTTTAATTGGACAGAAAATTCTATAATCATTCATTTCTTTATTTAATTTGGTTCCGTTGAAATTTCGATAGGATTCTTTCAAATATAAACTTGCCATTAAAGTTCATTGGTGTATATAAAAACCAAGTTTGTATGTGTATAAGTAAGAACATTAGGACATGCCTCCTCTATCTTTTCAAAATGACTACCTTCAATATCCTGCTGATTTTTATATTATCTAAATATCGATTCGAACCAATTACAATTTAAGCATAAGGCAGTGGTACTTGTAAATATGTCAGTATATTATGTATGTGGTCACATTCACCCCTTCTTTTCCAGCAAACAAATGCAAAACACATGTATTGACTCACATTAATGCATACAGATATACATACATATGTATGTATGTATGTTTGATAATACATACGTATATACAAATGTCTGTTTTTTTTTCTAGAGAATAGCGCGTTAGTTATGTATTTTTTATGGCTTTTCAATAATTTATTTGTGGTTGATTTGAGTGCGTGTTAGCGTGATTCTTTGAACGCCTGCTTTATTGTATTTTTGTTTAGCGTGTTTCTATTTTAGGGTTGAATTCCCCCTCTCTCCGTCTCATTATTTTGCCTACCACTCACTCTAAATACCTAAGAACCCATTAAAATGTCAATAGAGACACAAGGGCCAGTATAAAAAAAAAAAACAAAATATCCTAATGGTTATAGACATCGAACACATTCCAACTCCATGTTTTATCCGCAAGAACATGCATTCACACATGTGCTTTTGTATTTTTGTTGTTTAAACAAAAAGGGAAACGGACATCACCACATAGGCACATAGTATGGAATGTATGCTTCTTTTACCTCAAGGATCTGGTGTTAAAGTTACCGTCGGCAAATGTCGACAATAACCAGAATTTGCGTTTGGGAATTTTAATTAAATCTCTATAATATTAGTATTTATTTTGTATTAGCAGACCCCGGCCCTCGTTGCTGACCCGTCGTAATGTGTTTTAATGAACACTTTTTATGGCTTTATGCTTGACATTTCGGGTGCCACCGTGGTGCAATGGTATGCACGCCCGCCTTGCACGCAGAAGGTCGGGGGTTCGATTCCCCGGCCAAGCAACATCAAACATTTTTGAACGGTGGCAAAATACCCCTCAGTAATGTTGGCGACATTTCCTGAGTATTTCAGCCTTGAAAAACTTCTCCACAAGTGGTGTCTTAAGACACGCCGTTCGGACTCGGCGATAAACAGTAGGTCCCATATCATTGAGCTAAATATGAATCGGGGTGCACTCATTGATATGAGAGAAGTCTCCCTTGTCCCGTATGGGATGTTGTGGAACAATTTGTTGTTATGCTTGACAATTGATATGCTTGATATTTTCTACCTCACTTTTTGGGTCCATTGTCAAACCGAGGAGGATTTTAAATTTACCAACAGATTTTGTCTGTAACCTTTCTTTTCTCTTACGGACTGTCGGATTTTTTCGCCTATTGATGCTGTTTAGGATTTAATATCGTCCATGTCCCCTGTCTTATTGAGACTTATATGTTTTAGTTTTTCAGGGCTGATGGACCGTTGAACCTCACCATTTAAGGAAATTTTTACATATGTATGTCGTTTTTCTCGATCTGGGCGCAACCCCCATTGCCTCGAAAATTAATTTGTAAGCCAATGTACTCATAAGTTTAGCAAATATAGCGATTATAAAACAATAGGCTCCCGAAATTCGTCTACAAATATATAGCATTTTTAACCACGGGATATTCCTGAACATTTTTTTAAAAAGTGCATGAAATTAGTAGTAGTTTTGGAAAAATAATGTTTTGAAAAGAGTGGGCGTTGTCATCAGTTTTCAATATATAACATATCTAAAAAAGTGGGCGTGGTCCGGTATTTGGCTCCAAATATGTACCTAGGGTACACACAACCCCATTGCCTCCCAAAATGTATGCTGAAACCGATATAATCATAAGTTTGGCTTATACAGATAGCGTTTAAAAGAAAGGCGTGGGGAAGTTACCCCACCTCCTCCGAAATTCACAAAATATACATAACAACAGCAAACATTGAGCTTTTCCTGCAAATTTGATGGAAAAAACAGGCGTGGTCGGGTCTTTAGGCCCCAAAGAAGTATTGCATTGTGGATTAATCCGTACATTTTTTAAACCGATACATGCGTAATTTTTGCAAATAAAACTTTTTTTAAAAATTTGCAAAAGGGAGGAACCCCATCCCTGTACATTCCCTGACAATTTTAGGAAAATCGGTTCAGAGAAACATTAAATTGAAATGAAAATTGAAAAAAGTGGGCGAGGTAAAATTTTCTTTCCATTAAAACCTAAGTTGAGTTATGAGGGCATTTGGTTTTTATCCATAAAGACATGGCGTTTTTTAAATATGGCAACGGGAAGTACCCTTCGAAATTTTCCACCAGGGGCCATCCATGTACATTCCCTGAAAATTGCAGGAAAATCGGTTCAGTCGTTTTATAAACGTAACATATTTTAAAAAGTGGACGTGGGCGAGTCTTTGGGTCATAAACAAGTAGGTAAGGTCGGAGACACAACCACAATTGTCTCGCAAATTAATTTCCAAACCGATACATTCGTAATTATTTTGAATATAGCATTTTTAAAACATAGGGTATTAATGTATTGTTTAAGTATTAGTGGGGGCAATGAGACTACATCAACAAGAACTTTAGAGGCAATTTTGTTTAGAAATTCAGGTAAGGTATGAAGCAGCCATCGCATCTATAAGACTTATGTAAGTCGATGAGCGAGTGGATCGAAAGAGATCACCACAAATACTACGGTTCAAGAGGTGTGAGTCAATAGAACATATTGTATCAGACCGTATTTCTAAAAGAAGTGAAATCGCTTTAGTTATACCCTCAGTATTTATGCTAACGAGGGTATATGAAGAAAAGACAAAATTTTGTAGTTTTCCATAAAAAAAAAATTAAAAAATTTTTTTTAAGCTACATGAAAGATTTTTGGTACATAGATTGGGAAAAAAATGCCATTCTTAAATCTGCTCGTGATACTAATTTTGGTTGTTGCGCGCAAAAGTTATGGCGGTTTCAATTCTGATAAAAAGAAAAAAATCTTTAAAAGACTCTAATCATTATATTGAGAAACTCTCTTAATTAGGGGCTCCCTACATACTATATGTTTACTGAGGTCCCATAACTTTAGTGAAAAAGTTGTGCATTTTCGCGGAAATTAGGAAAGAATTGCAAACAATTGGTAGTTTGCAACTTGTTTTAATAAAATTCAACCTGATTATGCCTCTAAAAAATATATAAAAAATATGTACGTAATCTATACATCGCGAAGATTCAAATGAAACCAAAACTATACAAATCCGTTTAGTGGTTTTCATATTATAGCGAAAACAAAAAAATATATTGAGGAAATTTATAAAATATTTGTAAGAGAAAATATTTATTAAAATTTATTTTGTGAGTTAGTTGAACAAAATGTAAGAAAAATAGGTCGGAGTTTTTCTTCTATTTTAGTTAAATTTCACGCAATAAATCACATTTTTTATTCTAATCACTTCTCGAAAACACGCTAACATCTAGCAGAAGATATGGATATCTTTCAAATGAATGTTGGGTTCCTTTAAATGGGGTATAATCTTGAAATAAAATTGTATCGGGTAATGTTCATTTTGAAATGCGTGTAAATCGCGAAATCCTCAAAATCACTTGATGCGCATGCGGTTTACCAATACAGCGAACTCTTCTCTTTTAATTTGTACACATTTGCCAGGATTTACTTTGGCCGCTAAGATGTAGCATCGTCTGCAGTTTAGTGTGCAACAAACTGTATAACGCTTATATTTTGCACAAAGTGCATACACTTTTTATGCGCATCCGATTTCACTATCAACCGTGAAAAAATACATCGATCTAAACATATTTCAATAAAATCCATCAGGAACCGTGGATGTAGCATCACACTGTATTTTTTGGATAAATCGGATACAGCCCCCACGATACTAAATTTTTCAAACCGCTGTTTTCGCACAAACGCGAGTGATGATTCACTTTCTTCATTGAAATGGAAACGATCCACATAAAACGCGAATTAGTCAGCGATATTTTGGAAAACATTTTTCGCAAATTTTTCAATTTTTGCAGTAGCCATTTCCGCCGTTCTAGTAGATGGATTTTTATGATCTGTGATTCATATGATCCGGATCGTCGAAAAACTAAAATATCGCGGGGTACCAGCACACTCAAAACGATATTGTAAATATTGTACCCAAAAAATAGGTTTTTTAGAAAAAATATCACACTAAATTTTGGCCTTTGGCAGTAGATTACTCTGCTGCTGTGTGGGCTACATACTCACTATACATATCAGATTATGTGAAATCGCGAGTTCTTTAATCCTATAATTGGTTTTTCGAAATATCCGAATGCGTGTCCCAGTTACATAAAAAATACAAAAAACACCTGAAATCCAGCTTCAAAATGTCAGCATCCATAAAAGGTGGATGCAGTGGAAATTTTGGAAAGTGATACATTAGAAGTGTAATCTTCATTTTGTATTCTCCTACTTTTACTTTGGACAGATGTCCGTCATTTGAATGGTTTAATAAGAAATCGAATAGCAATGTAAAAAACCTGTTTAGCTTCAACGTGTTTTTACCTATGTTTTTTCCTTTACGCGGTCGTAACTACCACGTAAATTAAATTTTTTTGCTAAATTTTTGAGCTTTGTACAAAAACATCTAAAATAATCCAGCAATAGTCATAGTTACTGGTAAACTACAATAGTTCGCGTATTATAATAGTGCAAACCTTGGCTTCATGGAAACTAAAAATTTTTGACTTTTCCTCATATACACTTTCATACGGGCAAAGTGTGCTTCATCGAAATAATCGTTTTAGACCCCAAGTATGTTTGGACGAAATCCGTTTCAGACAATTTGGAGTCGATTTAGCCATGTCCGTCCGTCCGTCAGTCTGGCTGGCTGGAGCGCACGACAACTCTCCAACTAATCAACCTATTCGGTCCAAAATTTGGCTTTCGTCGTATTTTGTCCAAACTTAGTTTAAGTTCGAAGATGGGTTATATCGGTCCACTTTTTCCAGTACCATCCCCCACAAAAGATCGAAAATGTTCGGAAAATTTGTGCAAACGATAACCCTTGAAGGGAGTAACCTTGAAGTATGGACCACATACTTTGCACATCGTGAAATTTCTAGCAGACTTAGATGATATTCCAATATAGACTCCATCGGTCCACTCCTTCGGGCAACTCCCACACAAAATTCAGAAAAAAAATCGGAAAAGTTCAGTTTAGGATCTGCTCTCGAATCGCTTTGATTTTTGTTGTAGCAACTTGTTTTCACTGTCCTTATACGACAGTACAAGTCCACACTTTCTGAAAAAATAACCTGAAGGTGCAAAAAACCCCTATGACACCGTGTATAGTGGTTGGAGCGCCAGATAGCTCTGGAACTGATCTGCCAATTCACTCCAAAATTTGTCCTTCGTAATATTTTGTCCAAAATTAATTTAAGTTCGAAGATAAGCCATATCGGTCCACTGCTTCAGGTACGTCCCCCAAAAAAGTTCAAAAATGTTCGAAAAAATTGGGCGCACTATAACTCTTGATGCGAATGACCGATTTGGTCCATACTTTACACATCCTAATATATCTACCACATATAGATTAGGTTCAAATATTGACTATATTTGTCCACTCCTTCGGGTACCTCCCACACAAAATTTCGGATAAGTTCACTTTAAGACCTACTCTCGAATCACTTTGATTTTTGTTGAAACAACTTGCATTCGCTGCCTCAATTACGACGGTAAAAGCTTTTTCAGGGGCAAGTCAATACTTCTTGAGAAAATAGCCCGAAAGTTGTAAAAAATCCCCATGGCACCACATGTTGTGGCTGGAGAGCACGATAACTCTCTAACTGATCAACCGATTTGGTCCAAAATTTGGCCTTCGTCATATTTTGTTAAAATTTAGTTTCAGTTCGAAGATGGGCAATACCGCTTAACAATTTTCGGTACTTCCCCCAATATTTAAAAAAATGTCAATTTAAAAAATGGCAACCAATTTGGTTCAAACTTTGGATCTCCTAATTCATCTTCTAAAATGGACTATATCGTTCCCCTCCTTAGGGCACCTCCCCCACCAAAAGCTCAACATTTGTGTCAAAGTGCTGTTTTCGGTCTATCCGAAGATCCTTTTTCCACTTCCATAATGGACCAAGTCGATCCATTCCTTTAAGTACTTCCTCCGCAACACTTTTGAACTTTAATCCTAATACATATTTTTGTCGACAAGCTCAAATGTCCACCAAGTCCCACAACATTCTGAAAAGACCCGAAATACATTCGATCTGTCTGTAGATAAAAGTTTCAATTCACATAGGCTGAGGGTATATCTCTGTCGGCAAGGCCGACTGATACTCTTTTACTTGTTTTAATACTAGAAAGAGACGCGTGGATCGATGGAACCCTTGCACAGATGCTCGTTAGAAGCTGCGGGCCTTCAGTCGGAAGTCCTTTAGGAAAAACTTTAATTTCATAATTAACTCCGTCCTACATAATTTGTTATATTTTTTTTACAAAACCTGCTTACTTACTTACTTAGCTGGCCCATTACAGAACATTTCTTCCATAGACCGAACTAAGAAAAGATCTCCATTTCTCTCTATTTGTTGCTTCGCACTCTGGAATACCGCGCCTTCTCATCTCTTCATCCACTTGTTTGCGCCATCTATTCCTTGGCCTGCCAATTCAGCGTGCACCCCCAAGCGGTCCTTATTTATACGCCTTTTTAGCGGGATCATCATCGCTCATTCTTATGATATGGCCTAGCCAACGCTGCATCTCGATACGTTTAACTATATTGATATCGTTGTATAGCAAATACAGCTCGTGGTTCATACGACGTCGATATTCACCGTCAACGCCGATTGGTCCGTAGATCTTTCGAATATTTTTTCTCTCAAACACGCCAAGTACTGCCTTATCTGCTTGCGCAGGTACCCACTCTTCGTAGCCATACATCAGCACGGGTAGTATCAGTGTTTTGTAAAGCGTTATTTTTGTTTGACGAGATGTGGCTTTATTTTAAAACTGCTTACTTAAACCAAAGTAACATCTGTTGGCCAATACAATTCTTATTTTTATTTTACAACTGATGTCCTTTGTTGTGTTTACGGCGGTGAAGTCTTTTACTACCTCAAAATTATAGGAACCAACTTCAACAGTTGGTCCGATCTCAATGGACGCATTGCGCGTCGACACCATCAACTTGGTCTTCTCGCCGTTTACCGCCAGGCCCACTTTAGCAGCTTCTCCTTCGACCTTCATAAAGGTATCGGTTACTTCATTTACTGATCGTCCCATGATGTATATATCATCACCATAAGCAAGTAACAGGTGGCTATTGGTGTAGATTGTGCCATTTCTTTTAACATTTGCCTCTAGTATAACCTTTTCTAGCAGGATGTTAAAAAGATCAGACGAAAGGCTGTCTCCTTGTCTGAAACCTCTTTTTTTACAAAACTCTTTACAAAACTCTCATATTTAAACTGAAGATCTTGTGTCAGTTAGAGTCATTTTACAAAGCCGAATGAGCTTTGCAGGGATACCAAATTCATACATGGCTTGGAATACCTTTGAACGTAGCGGGCTGTCGAAGGCTGCTTTATAATCGACAAAAAGGTGGTAGGTGTCGTTCTTTTACTGACCGTCCCATGATGTCTATATCATCAGCATAAACAAGTAGCATGTGGCTATTGGTGTAGATTGTGCCACTTCTTTTGACGTTTGCCTCTCGTATAACCTTTTCTAGCAGGATGTTGAAGAGATCACACGAAACGCTGTCTTCATGTCTGAAACCTCTTTTGGTACAAAACTATTCGGAGAGGTTCTTTCCTATTTTAACTGAGGACCTCGTGTCAGTTAAAGTCATTTTACAAAGCAGAATGAGCTTTGCGGGGATACCAAATTCAGACATGGCTTGGAATACCTTTGAACGTAGCGGGCTGTCGATGGCTGCTTTATAATCGACAAAGGTAGGTGTCGATCTGCATCTCTTGGGTCTTCTCCAGGATTTGCCGCAGGGTAAATATCTGGTCAATAGTGGACTTGCCAGGTCTAACCCGCATTGGTATGGTCCAATTATTTCGTTGATTATGGGCTTTAGTCGTTCGCACAATATCCCTGACACTATCTTGTAGGCGATAAGGAGAAGACTTATGCCCCTATAGTTAAAGCATAAAGTCTTATCTCCTTTCTTATGGACGGGACACAAGATGCTCAGGTTCCAATCGTCGGGTACACGTTCTTCCTGCCAGATGGAGCTAACTAGTTGATGCATACACCTTATCAGCGTGTCGCCTCTGGTTTTAAACAGCTAGGCTGGTAGGCCATCGGTTCCTACTGCCTTATTATTCTTCAGCCGGTTTGTTGCTGCTTTACCTCATCTTGGACGTGTGGTATACATTCAATACCATCTTCTGGGATTGGATCTGTGGTATCTTCGTCGACTTCGCTACAATTGGATACCAACAGTTTGGAAAAATGCTCATTCCATATCCTTAGCACACTATCTGTATAAGTTACCAGATTTCCTTGCTGGTCTCTACTGGAGATGTTTCACTCTTTGGTATAATTTTCGGACTTCATTCTGTCTCCTGTACACCTCGATTTGTTAACACTCCCGCTTTTCCATCTCTCTCCGTTCCTGCGGAAAAGATGTTTCTCCTCTCTCCTTTTCTCCCGATACCTCTTCGCGCGCTACGCGTTGCTACGGATTGTAAAGTAGCCCTATATGCTGCATTTTTCTCTTCGGTAGCAGCACAACACTCCTGGTCATACCATGGATTCCTTGGTGCAGGTCTCTGGTATCCAAGTATTGATTTTGCGGCTGTTTGCATGGATTGGGCAATGGTTTGCCATTGTCCTGATATGTTATCGGGGCGAGGAGTACTTTGGTTAAGCAGTTGGGCTAGTTGAGTGGAATATGCTGTGGCTATCTGTTGTGATTGCAGCTAACCGATGTCCAACTTCCGTGTTGTGTCTGTTCGCGCTTTGTTTGCAAGGTTTACTCTGGTACATACCTTTGCTGCAACAAGGTAGTGGTCCGAGTCTATGTTTGTACCTCGGAACCATCGTATATCCAACACGCTTGATGCATGTCTTCCATCTATCACAACGTGATCAATTTGATTTCTTGTTCTTTGATCTGGCGACAGCCAGGTGCCATTATGGATATCAAGATGTTGAAATCTGGTGCTGCTAACTACCATGTTTCTTGCAGCTGCAAAGTCTATCAGCCTCATACCATTGTCAGATGTTTCACTGTGGAGACGGAATTTCCCGACTGTGGGGCCAAAGATATAGTATAATTTTAATGTCATGGGCAGGGCAACGGTCATAATTTTCTTCTAAGCGCTCGTAAAATATATCTTTGGTCTGTTCGTCCATTTCTTCAGTGGGAGCAATAGCGCAAATAAAGCTGATGTTGAAGAATTTTGCTTTTAATAGAATTGCAGCGAGTCTTTCATTAATTTGGGGTGAAGCTGGACACTAGATGTTTTAACCTCCGACCAACTGCAAGTCCGCAACCAAACTCACGCTTTGTGTCATGGCAGCTATAACACAGTGCATCACCTTTAGGAGTTGTTGAGACGCCTTTCCCGTTCCATCGTATTTCCTGTATGGCAGTAATGTCGGCCTTGTTCTTTTCAAGTACATCTGCCATTGCGTAAACTGCACCTTCTCTATAAAGAGTGCGAACATTCCAGGTGCAGATACGCAGATCATTGTCCTTAGAACGTTTGCGTGGTTCGTCAATTTTAGAGGGGTTTGTTTATCTTTTCTTTCATTTTTTCATAGTAGGCTGTTTTTCTAGGGGAGGGTTACAAACCCGACGCCCAAACCCAAGTTTTTAACGTTCTTATGGGTGAACGCGCGGCACATGTTAGCTCACTACCTTTAACGGGTGGTAATGCCAGTTCCCCAGGTGACAATACGGAGAGGTGAGTGTCCACTTGAGATGAAAGAGGGACCAAGATAAATCGTGTTCTTTGCCATGCTAAAGCCGGTCAGGACCGTTCCTTTGTATCTTCCATCCCCTACGTCCCCCGACTGATACGCGTTTACTTGTTTTAATACTAGAAAGAGACATGTGGATAGATGGAACTAGAACACAGATACCCGTTAGTAGCTGCGGGCCTTCAGTCGGAAGTTCTTTAGGAAAAACTTCAATTTCATAGTTAAGTCCGGCCTACATAATTTGTTATAATTATTTTACAAAACCTGCACTTAACCTAATTTGAATCAATATTTGCAACTATTTCTAATTAATTCTCAAAATAAATTTGATTATTCAAATTAAAAAACCTAATGTAATTAATTCACATTCATATAAAATGTATTAATTTTTCTAAACACCCGGTCTCAAAATCTAGTATATCCTTTTGATTACTTATATTTTTGCTTTAATGGGCGATATGTGGAAATACATACATATGGACATTTGTGTCCAGTTGTGCGACAAAACTTTACCACACACACCGAATGAAGCTTATCTCCACATGTGTTTTCCCATCATACTCCTAGTCAAGTCTGTTTGTATGTATGAATGTCAGTATGAATATTCTTGTAGGTATGTAAACATATTGCAAATGAACTCCTACAGCCAGTTCCCATTGTACTTCGCTATGAAATTCAATCAGATAATCTGTAATCAATGATTATTTTACACTAATTAGTTAAGTTGGAAAACGCGATGGTTGTTGGTGTTGACTGTCTGATAGCTGTCATTTGACAAAGTGTATGCGCCGTGTTGTCCACTAGTTGTGACATAAGCCAGTGGAATAACAAAATTATTATTAGGCTAAGGCGAATGTATGAAGGTGCTACAACAAGTTAGAGGCTTTTTGTTTACCTCTCTTAGGAGTTGGGAACAAGATTACTTACTTATTTAGCTGGCCCATTACGGAACATAGAACTAAGAAAAGATCTGTAATTCTCTCTGTTTGTTGCTTAGCTTTCTGGTATACCTAGGCTTCGGAGCCATACATCAGCACGGGTAATATCAGTGTTTTGTAAAGCGTTATTTTTGTTTGGCAATATGTGGCTTTGTTTCTAAAGAAAAAGCATCAAACGATTTTTGCAATGCAAACGGAACGAACTGAACAACATAAAGAAATCAGATCTGAACCATACGAACAAGTTTGGTAAATTCCGTGTAAGTTGGGTTCATTTACTTCGATTTTGAGGTATTTGCTCCATGTTTTGCTGATCAATGGCTGTGCCGAAAAAATGCCTTAGCATGTTTATTTTCGTTCCGTCTGATCACTGGTCAGTAAAGGTGCGAAACAATAGATGGATTCATTGCCTACACCTTAAGGAGTTGTTCTAGGTTAAACCGGATTTTAGACCAACATTTTACAAACGAATACTCCTAATGATAACACCATGCGAAGTATAAATATACCGTTAAATATATATGTCATTGTTAATGATTGACACAAAATGTAATTCGATTTCAAGTCAATGGAACGATATCATCAGCATTGATATCAAAGCTCTCGCACTCCATTGGTTATTGTTCGGTTTTATAATTTTAACAGTGACCACCAACGCCACCCACCCACTATCCTCCCGATGTAACTGTTCTACTCATTGTTTTGTACTCACTCACATTTGATTTGCAGTTCAGCTACTGTTGTTACACTCCAGCTCCAGTGAACCAACCACCAGAGAACCTAAAAATGCCATTACAAAATTAGGCAATTAGTCTAATTACAAAAACATTTGTATCCAACAGCCAACCAACCAGTCAGATAGTCAGCCAGCCACCCGACAACAACCATTGGGACATTAAGATTAATAAAGGCCTCTCTATTGATATCCACTGAACAAATGTTAGTATTCACACACAGAGTATATATCAACTGGCATGACAAAACTCACACACACACACACTTGTACATATATTGTAGTAGTAATCACATTATTTCGGGTGTTTGTTACAAAAAGCAATGCTTTTATAATTCAATGTTTACGATTGTTGCAATGATAACCGTCTCCAAAATAGATCAGAGTGACATTAATTTTTAATTAATGAACTTTTATGTAAAGTGAAGTTGGCACCTACAATTGTACGGAAGGTATACTATGTAGCTGCAGTAATATGAGTTGGTAATATTGAAAGGATATTTAATTTAGAAAATTAAAATGATCGAAATGTTGGATATGGAAAATGAAAAGGACTGGACAAAATAAGAAGCGAACGAAAGCGCCTACAAGGCCGACATTACTGCCATTCAGGAAATACGATGGAATGGGAAAGGCGTCACAACAACACCTAAAGGTGACGCACTGTATTATAGCTGACATGACGTAAAGCATGAGTTTGGTTGCGGATTTGTAGTTGGTCGGAGGTTAAAACATCTGTTCTCCAGCTTCACACCAGTGAATGAAAGACTTGCTACAATTCGAATAAAAGCAAAATTTTTCAACATCAGCTTTATTTGCGCTTATGCTCCCACAGAAGACAAGGACGAACTGACCAAAGATATATTTTGCGAGCGCTTAGAAGAAACTTATGACCGTTGCCATGCCCATGACATTAAAATTATACTAGGCGATTTTAATGCCAAAATTGGAAAGAAAAATATCTTTGGCCCAACAGTCGGAAAATTCAGTCTCCACAGTGAAACATCTGACAATGAATGTTATGAGGCTGATAGACTTCGCTTCGGCAAAAAACATGGTAGTTAGCAGCACCAGATTTCAACATCTCGATATTCATAAGGGCACCTGGCTGTCGCCAAATCAAAGAACAAGAAATCAAATTGATCACGTTGTGATATATGGAAGACATGCATCAAGCGTGTTGGATATACGATCGATCCGAGGTGCAAACATAGACTCGGACCACTACCTTGTTGCAGCAAAGGTATGCACCCGGTTAAACGTAGCAAATAAAGTACGAACAGACACAACACGGAAGTTAGACATCAATCGGTAAGCTGCAATCACAACATATAGCCACAGCATATTCCACTCAACTAGCCCCATTGCTTAATCAAAGCACTCCTCATCCCGATAACATATCAGCGCAATGGCAAAGTATTGCTCACTCCATGCAAACAGCCGCAAAATCCATACTTGGATACCAGAGACCTCCACCAAGGAATCCATGGTATGATCAGGAGTGTCGTGCTGCTACCGAAGACAAAAATGCGGTATATAGGGCTACTTTACAATCAGTAGCAACAGCGCAATAGCGCACGAGAGAGGTATCGGGAGAAAAGGAAAGAGGAGAAATGTCTTTTCCGCAGGAAAAAGAGAGAGATGGAAAAGCGGGAGTGTGAAAAAATCGAGATGTACAGGAACCAGAATGAAGTCCGAAAATTCTACCAAAGAGTCAAGCATCAAACTGATGGCTTTGGTACAGGCACATCCTCCTGTAGAGACCAGCAAGGTAATTTGGTAACTGATACAGATAGTGTGCTCAGGATATGGAAAGAACATTTTTCAAAACTGTTGGTATCCAAAAGCAGCGAAGACGACGAAGATACCACAGACCCAATCCCAGAGGATGATATTGAATGTATACCGCCCAGCCAAGATGAGGTAAAGACAGCAATAAATCGGCTGAAGAATAATAAGGCAGCAGGAGCTGATGGCCTACCAGCCGAGTTGTTTAAAACCGGAGGCGACACGCTGATAAGATGTATTCATCAGTTAGTTAGCACGATCTGGCAGGAAGAACGAGTACCCGACGATTGGAACCTGAGTATACTGTGCCCCGTCCACAAGAAAGGAGATAAGACTGTATGCTCTAACTATAGGGGCATAAGTCTACTCCCTATTGCCTACAAGATCGTGTCAGGGATATTGTGCGAACGACTAAAGCCAATGGTCAACGAGTTAAGTGGACCATACCAATGCGGCTATAGACCTGGCAAGTCCACCATTGAACAGATATTTACCCTGCGGCAAATCCTGGAGAAGACCCAAGAGATGCAGATCGACACCTACCACCTTTTTGTCGACTATAATGCAGCCTTCGACAGGCCGCTGCGTTCAAAGGTATTCCAAGCCATGTCTGAATTTGGTATCCCCGCAAAGCTCATTCGGCTTTGTAAAATGATTTTAACTTACACAAGGTCCTCAGTTAAAATAGGAAAGAACCTCTCCGAAGAGTTTTGTACCAAAATAGGTTTCAGACAAGGAGACAGCCTTTCGTGTGATCTCTTCAATATCCTGTTGGAAAAGGTTATACGAGAGGCAAACGTCAAAAGAAGTGGCACAATCTACACCAGTAAAAGAAGTAACTGATACCTTTATGAAGGTCAAAGGAGAATCTGCTAAAGTGGGTCTGGCGGTAAACGGCGGGAAAACCAAGTTGATGGTGTCGACGCGAAATGCGTTCATTGAGGTCGGACCAACTGTTGAAATTGGTTCCTATAGTTTTGAGGTAGTAAAAGACTTCGTCTACCTCGGCACCTCCGTAAACACAACAAACGACATCAGTTGTGAAATAAAAAGAAGAATTGTATTGGCCAACAGATGCTACTTTGGTTTAAGTAAGCAGTTTAAAAACAAAGCCACATCTCGTCAAACAAAAATAACGCTCTACAAAACACTGATACTACTCGTGCTAATGTATGGCTCCGAAGCCTGGGTACTTGCGCAGGCAGACATGGCAGTGCCTGGTTGTTTGAGAGAAAAATTCTTCGAAAGATCTACGGACCAATCTGTGTTGACGTTGAATATCGAACGTCGCATGAACCACGAGCTGTATCTGCTATACAACGACATCAATATGGTTAAACGTATCGAGATGCAGCGATTGCGTTGGCTAGGCCATATAATAAGAATGAGCGATGATGAACCCGCTAAAAAGGCGTATAAATACGAACCGCTTGACGGTGCACGCAGAATTGGCAGGCCAAGGAATAGATGGCGCAAATAAGTGGATGAAGAGATGAAAAGGCGCGGTATTCCAGAGTGCGAAGCAACAAATAGAGAGAAATGGAGATCTTTTCTTAGTTCGGTCTATGGAACAAATGTTCTGTTATGGGCCAGCTAAGTAAGTAAGTAAGTATTAGTCAACTTTGCCGACAGATATATTCCCTCAGCCACATGATCCGAGAAATGGCTTTAAACTGGTTTAAAGCAAAATAGTGTTGTCATTTTGCGGAGGAGGTACCTGGAGGAATGTACCAACATAGTACATCTTGGAATTGGATGTAATTTTGGGAGTCACTCCATTCGTTAGGTTTCGTGCCAACCACACATGGAAACAGACGATAGCATGGACGGCCATGGACAATTATTCGTTGTAATCAGAATCACGAGGTCTACCTTCGATACAAATTTCAAAGGAATCCCCCAATAGTTCTTAAACTGCATTTAAACGTACATGTTTAACTTTTGTGACGGAGGTGCTGGAAAGTATTGTCCGATATAAGCGTTCGGGGACTTTGATGTACATTTGAAAGAGAGTTCACATTGTGTCAAGTTTTGGCAAAATGGGATACTCAATTCGTAAGGTATTTTGCTCGGGCTTGCGAAAAATATTCTACAAATTTAAAAACTATCCGAGACATGTCGCAACTGTGCGAAAAATTTTAAAATTTTGTGTGAGATGTACCTGAAGTTGTGGACCGATATAATAAATATTCGAACCAACCCAGATCAACCAATTTGTTCTAAAATTTGATTCTAGTAATATTTCATCCAGATGGTTACAACGTTTTGCGGAAGGATCGCACAAGAAGCGAAGGACTTGCCTTCAGTCTGTCCAGTACGGACCTACACCAGCCTGTCCAGTACGGACCTATCTCGCTTGAGCTTGTCTCTAGGGTATGGGGGTAGCAGTAAAGTGTGGTACCTCCTTGTCGTAGAGTTATACCGATATCAAGAGTGTTGTCAACTTTTATGTGAACTTTTCATTCATAATTTTGCGTTTTAATTTTACCGATATTTGTCGCTAATTCAAAAAAATGAGTTAGAGAATCGCACTACAGGTCTGCAGATCTCAGATCTCGGTCTCATCTGCGCCCACACCTTGATCTGACAAATGACGTCAACGTGTCTACATCAGCAGACCACCCGATCTCATCACTTCTGAACGCCGCCCTTTCATCAATCATGAGAAAGATAATTGGCCTAGTTTCAGACAGTTCACTAATCACAGCTTCAGAGATCTGCCCAACCCTTCTGATCACATCATCACTGTTGCAGCCGCTTGACATAATACCTGATGGTCGAATTCCCGAAGTAAGACCAAACTTCCCAACACAGGCGACGGGATTAGCAAATGAGCGTGATGAGTTTCGTCATCCCGTACTCAGTGATTCCAGAGTCAGGGAACTGACACTGGAAGTTACCAGTTTGGTCGGTGAGCATAAGCTGGAACTAGTGGTGAAATCATTTGAAGAGTTGCAATAATGGAGGCGGAATATGTGGGCAACGATTAAGTCATTCTCGAACTCTAGAAAGAAGGGAATTAGGACGTCACGTTTGACAACGTTACGCTGATTGATGCGAAAAGGTGCGAAATTTATTTTAATCGACAGTTTGTCGAGCACCCCGGGAGTGACAGGGCGAAGAGAAGAGTACTACGTCGCATTCGATTTTTTCTGCCGAGCATGAACCACCATAATTTAGAATGAGAGATTAGGGATGGGTAAATATACTTTCTATTAATCGACTTTTTGCAGTAAAAAGTCTAAAAATCGTAGTCGAATTTTGTCTCTAGGGAAAATCGCATAATCGATTATCTTGTGATCAATTTTTCGAGAGATTGTTGACTAGGCGGTTTTACAGTTATAGCGGTTTTATAGTTTCAATAGAAAACTAAAAAATCGACGAATAGTCGATTTGCTGCGGTTGTTAAAAAGTCGAAAGTTGCATTTAAGGACAATTGAAATAATCGCCAGAATGAAAAATCGCAGTTTTAGTTATAGACTAAAATCGAAAAGTCGAAAAAAATTGCTTTCCATTACCTATACCTATGAGAGATGTAGCAAATGTCATCAGGAACGCTTAATCATCCAAAGCGTCTGGTCCTGATGGAATCTTCATGATTTATCAAAAGCCTTTGATACTGTCAAGCACTCCACTCTGTTGAGGACATCGACCAGACAACCCCCCTATCTCACAACTGCAAGAACACGGTCCTTAAGTTCCTAGCTGGAAGCACTAGGGGTGGATATAAAGAAACCTTGTTGACCACATCTAACGGGATAGGTCGGTCGGCGCCATTGCAACGCAATGAAAAATGTACAATCCTGTCAGAATGTCTACATGGGAACACAAAGATTCTTCCAGTACAGCAGCAGCAGTACTAACTCGCCAAGCAGTGAATAAAACCACCGCAACCAAGGCATGTCAGGAGGGATCTTCATGATCTGGAAAGACAATTCCACCGTTACAAGAGAGAATCCCTATATAAAGGAGTCTACCAAAGAGGTTTAAATGGATGCAGTCGCAGATACCAGCTGCCACGACAAACCAGAGTAGTTTTGACTCAATTATGCTCGGGATGGGGCAAAACAACTGTCCAGTATACGGCACAGACCTGTACGACACACTACACCTTTTCAACTACCCTGCTAAATCTACTCAACTAACTCCAGTAGATCTGTGGTTACATCGCCTCGAAGCAACAACATTCCTAGAACTGGAGATAGACCCAGAGCCTGATTAAGCAAGAAACGAATATACAAACATATCAGATATATAAAGGTATATGGAAGTCCGATCGTTTTGAAGAGCGGTTCACTTGTAGCAGCAAAAGTATGCATTATTAATGCTACCATGCTGCTTAACTTAACCGTTCGCTAGACGTGGATGGTTTACGTGGTGGCTATAACCTTTATTTTGTTTTGAAAATCCACACCACTCGTGTACTGATTGCTATTACGTTATAATCTGTTGGCAATTATATTCAGCCTGATGAATTGAGACATTTGTGAAGGTCTCGAAGACGTAGTTCGGATGTCACAGCAAAATCGTGAATGATGAGGAGATGCTCAATCGATTCCTAATCTTCTTCGTTTTCGCAGCTGCGGTAGTTTGTGAAGCACACAGGTATGTCCCTATGCTTTATCTCTCTACATTCCTAGAGAACGTAGCCTTACAAGCCACAACTGCTTTGATGTGTATATCTCTTGTAAGAATATTGCTACATGTGTAGTTTGTAACTGTTACTTTGTTACCTCGATATTCCATGCTTCGTTTTCATGAGAGATTTGAGTCTAGGACAACGCCTAAGTATTTGACGTTATCTGATTGGGGTATTTTTGACCTCGTTATCATGGTAGATTGCATAATTCGTTTTTGGTTGGTTCACTCCATCACTTGTGGCCCAAGTATACAGTGTTTTCAAGGCTCCGTTCATGATGTCACTAAATGTGGACGGAAACAAACCAGAGATAAGTATCACCACATCGCCTGTATAAGCAAGCACCTTAATATCTATGTGGTCATGTTTGATTAGGATTTCATGCCGAAATTATCTAGAACTTGTTCTAGTGCAGAGGTACTCAAGTTGTTGAAGGCGCCTTCTATGTATACCCAAAATGGCAGCTAAGGTGTATTGTTTGTGCTCTAAGCACTTAGTGTAAGGCGGTATCTGTCGAACGCCTTTAAGGTAAGCATGTAACTGGAAAAAGTTTTAAGTAGGAATGATGAAAGACTTATGAGTCTAAAATTTTTAGTGTTTTCGTGACTCTCCCTGACTTTCTATACATTGACATTGGGTATGAAGACAACCATTACCTGTCTCAACTCATTGTGTAATAGCAAAGGATTTGTTGTGGTCACTGCGCTTTGCATAATTTTTAGTACAATGTCATCTGACCCCGGATATTTGTAGGGAGAGAAGCTGTTACAATTTAACCAAATCACATCATTTTCCCTTAGTTTCTGATTATTGCTCACGAATGCTAACCGTGTTATTAGGGCTGTGATTTTTAAAGTATATATCAGTTCATCCACAAAAAATATTTTTTTTACAACTTTGTTTTAAACATAAACTTTATTAATAAATAACGTGATAACATACACTTTGTTGTTGACAACTTGAACAATGTATTTCGTTGATATTAATTAAATGTTGTCCTTTATAGTTCAATGAAAATATTTTTGCTAACATTGTTTTCATTGACCTGATTAACAAAAACAGCAGCCCAGCTATGGATTTGTGGATATGGAACATATAATTATTTGTATATCGACATATTTTCAAAACAATGTACGAAACTCATATCCGTTTCCGGTGTAATGTCGTTTCATTAAATGATGATGAGCGTTTGGGTATTCAGACATACATACGAGTATGTATATTCCTACATGGATGGAAATGTTGAAATAGTACGCAAAATTAACGAAAATTATATTAATTATTTATGAACTAATTTAATTAATAGGTTAGGGCCTTTGTGGAACTTTGGAGGCCCATATCTTGGGAAGTATACATTTCCGCAATAAAAGCATGGTTGGAAACGGGATAAAAATAAAACATAAAATAAAATAAAAATAAAAATAAAAATAAATTAAAATAAAATAAATAAAATAAAAAACTCTGAAATAGAGTTTAGTCTAAGTGATTTGTGTGGTGGTTCGAAGGGTGTGGTTCGGAATGGGGTGGTACGGAGGTTGGAAATTCGAAATGGGGTTGTTCGCAGGGTGAAGATCTGAGGGCGATGGTTCTGAGGGTGGAAGTTGGGAGAGGGAAGTTCAGAAGGTGGTGGATCCTTATAATTTCTTGTCATTACCGTGTTTTCAATATTACCGAACAATATTCCATTCGTAACGTTTTAAAAACGCTACTTATTTTAACAATGTACATTGGCAAAGAGAACGTTTACCTCGCAAATTTTAGGCAAAATTTGCTCTGCAAAAACAAAATGCAAAGTTTTCTATGGAACGAAAGAGCACAATTTTTTGCAGAATCTTAGCAAAATACACTTTGCAGTTACAACTTTTCACTTAGCAGAAGAGGACGTTTGTGGAACAGAAATAAAAAAGAGAGCAAACATTTTTTGAAAACTTAGCAAACTCAACTTACCATTGGCAACTTATCACTTATCAAAAATAAGGGTTCTGTGGAACGGAAAAATTTGCGAATTGTCAATAATATTGCTAAGTACAAAATGAAAAGTTGATAAGTTGTATCGTGGAATAGGGCCCTGGTGACACCACTTTTATATGGCGAACAGTGACACTCTCCGCTAATCCTGATATGGACTTCTAATGCTAAGCCAACGCTATTCCCCTCTGGTCATTGCCTAAGACCGAATGTCACAACTCGTGATGTTAATGCTCAGCACGAGTTATGACATTCGGTCCCCCAAGACCAGACAATTATGACCTTCTAACAGTGGACTCATGTTGGGCATATAACCTGGGACAGTTATTTAATCGGCGGGATGTATACGTTAAGCAATTCTACCTCGGCAGTTCCACATTACGTCAAGGGCGTAGCCAGGATCCAATCTATGCGTGGCAACTCCTTTTTTTTGTGATGTTTATAGTTTTTACATACAAAATTTTAAAACCTTTATTTAGGTACTAACCTAATGAAAAACAAGAAACAAAGTCCATCATGAAGTATTCTGAACTAATATGGAATAGATAATTTTCTTTCCGTTGCGAAAGTACCATTGCCACAATTTTAGCCAAATTTGTTTGACCACTTCGTAAACCAATTGCCTACCACCTAACCTTATCTGGTCCGCTAAAATTTTGTACAATACTTGATATTGGGGGGTATTGTTGTTTAGGGGATATACCAAAACGTGGACCTATGTCCACAACTATTGGCGGAAAAGTATTTTGATCACTATGAACCCTTAATACATGGCTGGATCAAATAATACGATGTGCAAATTTTGGACCAAATCGATTGCTCCCATCGAGAGTTATCGTTCACACCACTTTATAGAATATATTCCGAAACAAGCGAAATATACACCAATGACATTGAATGGACATTCTCTTGTGGTTCGAGCATAGTAATTTCTTGACGGATACATATAGCATGCCTAGATAATGTTAATGTATGTCTCTGTTTACCTGTATAACCCATTTCGTACTTGATATTCGATTTTTTGAAGAGTAAACAAATTTTAAACAAGTTTTGGTATGTATTTTAAGTCTCATCTGCCAGCAAATAAAAAAATTCTTCCCTTGAAAACTCCTACTCCTCCTAGATGGTAGGGGTACATTTTTGAAACAATATATTTTTGGATACTTTTTAAAATAATTTAAAGAAACAAAAAAATATGAAATTTAAAAAGTAATCATGGTGAATATATGGAACCGTTTCACAAAATATATAGAAGATGATTTAGATGCTCAAGCACGACTTTACATATGAGCAAAGTTGACTGATCCAAATTTCGAACACTGGTACTTATCATAAATGTCGGTGGATATATCACAACGTGGAAATGTACTGACAAATTAGGGGGAAAATTATTCTAGCCCCATATAAGACTAAATACTAAATTTCAGTCATTTCTGTAGGTTAGTACGGTTAAAATCCTGAAAACTCCTAAAATCGCTATAGGCTATATAAAACATGGACCAGTGCTGACAACTTTCTGAAGGGAAGTTTAGTAGCCCAAAAAAAGACTAAAATGTATTAAATTACAACCATTTCTATAGGATAATGCAGCTAAATCCCTGAAAACCCCCGAAAATCGGGCGGTACCGTTCTATTGTGGGTAATAAAAAAAAGTGGACCAGTGTTGACACATTTCTGGGGAAAAGTTTTGTAGGCCCAAAGAAGACTCAAAACCACTCTTTAATCATTTTTTTTTCGTTCAAAAATGAAAAAATGTATCAACAAAACAGCATATAATCAATTTTTTTTACTTCTACACATATAGTGTTCGCGCCAATTTCGAACACCAATTTCTATTTTACTATGGTAAAATTGATAATCCACAAAAATTTAGATAGGACACCGAAGTTTTGGAAAGATGGAATTAGCTATTATTTGCCAATTAGGGTGATCAAATATGCACCAAAAATTATGGACATAGGTATAGCTCCCCATAAAACGGTACCGCCCGATTTCAGTTATTTTTAAGATTTTATCTATAAATATATTTGCTTTAATTTTGAATTTAGGGTTTAGGTATTTGGAAGTTATTAAATTGGCTGAAATTTGGCTTTATAAGTTCAAGGTGGTCAAAAAATTTATCCACCGAAAAGACAATATCCCCCTCAAAATTGCGAACATAGGTCCACGTTTTGGTATGACATTTTTATGCCCTCAACCTTTAGTCTAACGAGGTTATATACACTTTGATACGATCAAAACGTGCCATATCGACATAATTATTTTAGACCCCAATTGAGACGCTCAGCGCCAAAACGGTCTAACCCACATGCCCAAAAAATTAAACAGACTGTAAAGATTTAACTGAAACCTTTTGAAACAAATTCCAAAAAATGCTACATTGTATTATTTTAGAAGATAGTATTACCTATTGTTAATCAATGCAATATGGAATTGTTGTAAAAGTTATTTCAAAAGGTTCTGGTTAGACCTTTATAATCCGTTTGATTTTGTGGACATGTGGGTTAGTCCGTTTTGGCACTGAGCACCTCAGTTATGTTTGGACGAAATCTGTTTCAGACAATTTGGAGTCATTTTAGCTATCTCCTTCCATCTGGCTGACTTGCACGTCATAATATTTCTACGAGACATAGAGTATCCAAACATACTTCAAAGAATGTCATCTATGCTTTCTTAAATAAAACCGTTTTCAATGACTAAACAAAAATATCTATTTAACACATTTTGACATCACTAATAATTAAAAGGTGGACCGATATGGCCCTCTTCGAAGTTAAACTAAGTTTGAACCGATATAATAATTTGTACCGATTTTAATTTCGACAGACTGACTGATATGACTAGATCGACTCGGAATTTTATTCTGGTAAAAAATAGGTATACTTTATAGGGTTGCAAATAAGTATTTCAATGCGTCACAAACGGAAAACCAAATTTATATACCCTCCATACTATGGTAGTGGGTATAAAAATTACATATCTAATCTATTTTTCAACCGAATTCATTGGTTTTTCCAATTTTACTTACTTGCAAATAATAAATAAATTATTATAAAATAAGAAATAAATTATCTTCTAAGTAGCCTAGAGCTCGAGGAAAAGCATTTTCCTGGTTTTATGCGTTTTTTGAAGGATCAAGGGGGGGGGGGGCAGTTGCCACCCCTGCCCATAGCTGGCTACGCCCATGCATTACGTGTAATTGTTGGGGGGACTGCGGGGGAGTCTCGTATTCTGTTGACGACTTCTCACTGAGAGCTGTGTTGACGCAGCATCCAACAACATAGTCCCTGCCGTAGTCCCTCACATGGACGAGCCCATCACATGGACGAGCACCCATTCACCTCTGTAGCCATAAGGCTGAGGGTATATTGTTTATTGCTGCTCCTAAAGAGTGTCAGTCTGCTAAGCACAGATAAGGTTAGTCTTCATTTGTTTTCTTTTATTCGACTACTTATTAAGTGTTTTTTGGAGCCAGTTAGGGCTAAGTGACAGGGAAGGTGGAACTGACTACATTTCACCAATCTTGGACTTCGACATGGCGAATGTAATACATCGAAATCGCTTCTAACGTCGTCGTTTATAACGTCATATCGCTTATAACGTCGAAATCCAAAAGTCCCGAATTTCTGCCCTTTATATTTCACACAAATAAATATCGCTTATAACGTCACCACTTATAACGACATATCGGTTGTAACGTCGGTTTTTTGTGAAATATTCGAATTTTGCTAACGGTTATACAAAACAACTACAAAATACCAAACATATGCACAACATGTTCGAAGCTTTAATCTTTGCCACCCAATGTAACATCTGCTTTGCAACCCATGAACCAAGGTGTAATAAAATCATTAAAATCGCATTGCCGGAATCGGCAAATATCCACTATCCTGGAAAATATAGAAAAGGATCAAAGTGCGAAATTAAATGTGTTGGATGCCGTGATATTGTTAGATGAATTGTCAGATCCGTGTCTAGCTGTAGAAAATCTCCAAAAAGATGTTACAAGCCAATAATGTGTTTTGGAAACCCTTTAAAAACTCAGGTCTGAGTAAATTAAAAACTTATGTTGGAATTCAAGAGTACAAACTAAAATAACAGACTATTTCAAATAGAACCATATCCTATATTAACGAAATATATCCGCTGAAGAATGAATATCGAATTAATATCGTTATTTTTTATACCCTCCACCATAGTATGGAGGGTATATTAAGTTTGTTTTTCCGTTTGTAACGCATTGAAATACTCATTTGCGACCCTATAAAGTATATATATTCTTGATCAGGGTAAAATTCTAAGTCGATCTGAGCACGTCCGTCCGTCCGTCCGTCTGTGGTAATCACTCTAGCATCCACAAAAATAGAGATAGGACGCTGAAATTTTGGGAAAATGCGTCTTTTGTTTGCAGGCAGGTCAAGTTCGATGATGGGCTATATCGGTCCACGTTTTGGTATAGCCCCCATATAACGGTACCCCCCGATTTACGGTATTTTGACGTTTTTAGCTACATTTTCAGACCGATTTGGCTATAATTTCACATTTAGGGTTCTTAAGTGTCAACAAAATTATATAACAAAACTTGTGGACATAGGTCCACGTTTTGGTATAGCCCCCATATAACGGTACCCCCCGATTTGCGGTATTTTGACGTTTTTAGCTACATTTTTAGACCGATTTAGCTATAATTTGAAATTTAGGGTTCTTAAGTATCAATAAACTTATATAACAAAAGTTGTGGACAAAGGTCCACGTTTTGGTATAGCCCCCATATAACGGTACCCCCCGATATACGGTATTTTGACGTTTTTAGCTACATTATCAGACCGATGTAGCTATAATTTAACATTTAGGGTTCTTAAGTGTTAATAAACTTATAAATTAGAAGTTGTGGACATAGGTCCACGTTTTGGTATAGCCCCCATATAACGGTACCCCCCGATTTGCGGTATTTTGACTTTTTTAGCTACATTTTCAGACCGATGTAGCTATAATTTAACATTTGGGGTTCTTGAAAGTCAATGAACTTATATAACAAAAGTTGTGGACATAGGTCCACGTATTGGTATAGCCCCCATATAACGGTACCCCCCGATTTACGGTATTTTGACGGGTTTAGCTACATTTTCAGACCGATTTAGCTATAATTTGACATTTAGGGTTCTTAAAAGTCAATAAACTTATATAACAAAAGTTGTGGACATAGGTCCACGTATTGGTATAGCCCCCATATAACGGTACCCCCGATTTACGGTATTTTGACAGGTTTAGCTACATTTGCAGACCGATTTAGCTATAATTTGACATTTGAAGTTCTTAAATGTCAATAAACTTATGTGACAAAACTTGTGGGCATAGGTCCACGTTTTGGTATAGCCCCCATATAACGGTACCCCCCGATTTACGGTATTTTGACGCGTTTAGCTACATTTTCATACCGATATAGCTATAATTTGACATTTAGGGTTGAAGGTTGTAGTGGTCACCACACATCTGCATCAACAATTTTCAACATAGCCCCAATATAACGATACTTCCCTATTTTCGGTACTTTGAGGATTTTACTTAAAATGTTTAACCGAACGTAGGTCCAAGTTTTTGTATAGCCCCAAAACAAACCTCCCGATTTTCCGTACCTTAGCTTTATTTTTGGGACGAACATTCTGTAATTTGAAATTTAAAAGTCAACAAAAATTCTGCAACAAAAATTGTTCATTTAAGTTCATATTTTCGAATAGCCCAGATACCTCCGAACTAGCTGTTAATGACATTTGAAGTTCCCACGTTATGTACCGATTTTCGATATTTTGAGGATTCTAGCTAAATTTTTTAACCAAATTAGCAGTTATTTGACATTAAAGGCTCCCATCAAAAACTGTCAACATAGGGACATAAAAAAGGGACTCCCGAATGAAGCATTTTATGTACATTATCTGACATTTTAACGTACTCACTTAAAGTTGGGGACAGGAATGAATATTTTACTTGTTATTATTTTATTTTAAGTAATTTCTACGAATGTATATAGAATGAACAAGTAAAAAATTTATTTGAACCCAATTTAATTAACCTAAAAGTCACTATACATAATATAAATGCATCTCTTTTATAAATATCGTTTATAACGACTATCAATTATAGCGTCCGATTTCCGTCGGTCCCTTGACCGACGTTATAAGCGATTTCGACTGTAATTCCTTATAGGAGTGAATGGGAGCGGGACATACCAATTCCCATCTTCACCAATGGGTCGAAGGCGTGAAGTCTGGTGCGTATTGTAAAGGACTGAACATCATACGCTTGTACAAACTTAAAGACAATAACAGGGGTTTGCAGGCAGAAGTCTGCAGTACATCTGTCCCGTGGATAGGCCGGCGATTTTAAAGGCCTTAGGATCATACATTATTAAATATAAGGCTATTCAAACGAAGTTCCCAGTCCTCGGGTGGAGAACTCTATCAAGCCTCCGCTTGGCTGCTTCTTCAACAAACTCAATAAGCCCTACACGGAGAAAACCTTTAGAATTTGTCAAGACATACATGTTTGCAAGGTATCGAAGTCAATCTGGCCAGCAATTATGGTGTAGAACGGCGACCATTTTCTCACAAACAAATCAGGAATCAGAATCACTGTAGGGGTCATCACATCTATGACAAGCAAATGGGAGCAGGACAGCATTGAGTCTTGGAGCCTATGTGAGGATGTTAAAGAGACTGAGACAATCGAGTACCTTCTCTGCTGGTGTCCTAGAGTGTCATTCCAAAGATACAGGCTGTTCGGTTAGCTTGGGATAATATCTCCGGATGAACACAATGGGCCGCTGGTCTCCGAGTGAAGTGACTGTCAACAATTATTATTATAACCTAAGCTAATATATTAATTTATTGCATAATTTACAACTCTCCATCTCTGCAGCGGTTTGTTGTTATTGCTAAACATTGTAAATCACATAGAATTTTTAACAAATAGCAATACTTACATTGTTCTTGCAAATGACAATAATTATTTGCACGAATCCGCGCAACTGTGATTGGCGTTGGATGCACGAACAATTTTCTACACCCTAATATTTGTCATTAAATTCCCTATTTTTGAGAATGTGTGCGGAGTGAGTGTGTGTGAAATAATGTCTCCAATGAAGACAATGTACAACAACACTATCTGGCGGATCTTCTCTCAAGTATTGAATGACTGACTAGCTGCCTAGCCAGCTAACTAACTAACTGACTGATATCATGTTAAGCTGCAACAAAAGAGTCATCGTTGGTCGATTGCATGTCAAAATCAATGTATCATTGGACAACTAAAACATCAGCTATAATATGACTTTTTCTCCCCTCGCCTATTTAGTGACAGGTTGTTACTGGTGCACACTAGAAGCTTTAAGCTGACAGGCAAACCTTAAAACATTTCATCGGTGTTAATAATGGTCATTACTGCGGGAGCATTATAAGTATGTGCGCAATAATGTTCATGAGGATGATGATATTATTAGTTTGGTTGTTATTGTATGGCCATTCATGGACATCGATGATGATGATGATGATGACAATTATGATTATGAACGAGTTGACAAAGTGTTGAACCCATAATACACTCACTTTAGTCTGTGAGTGAGATATAGAGAAGGAGAGAGAGAGGAGCCATGACAATTACAAAACATTGGCGAAGATGTCATCCATTCTGTCTGGTGGCATTGGCAAATAACATTAAGCCAAGAAGCTTTACATTAAAGTGCTACTAGCAATCCGGCAGGTTCGAGTTGAGTTGGTGATATAAACACCAAACAAAACGAAAGACTTAAGCTACAAACTCTACTTTTCTTGCAATGCTGCCAACAACAAACATAAATTCAAATTGATCAGCATTGCATAGCTTACTTATTTCAATGCTTAACACCACACAAAACCCACACAATTCTAAGTGAGTGTTGTTGTCTATAGAACTCTGTCTGCGGCAGCAACGTGTTAATGGTGATCAATTGGTATAACAACGCTATAAACAATCGTTTTGAAAACATTTATAGCGTTATAAACAGCTCCATAGGAATTAACAGGCAAAACTGGTTTTGCTCAAAGGGAAGGCTCAACGCGAAACGAAAACCAATAGAAATTACAACTTCGATTATTATGTTTTTCGTAGTCCAACAAAGTCATACAACAAAACAATGTGAGAAATTTTGATTAAATGAGTTGTAAAGATGTGTTGGGATCGCCGGTATATTGTTAATATAATGTAGTCATAATTTCTTACAAGACTAATTTGGTTGGAGGAGATGGAGAAGGAGGACATGAATGGAGGGAGAAACAAATCATAATATTCACACAATTCATTTGAATTTTTGACTAAACTTCTTGGAAACAGCGGTATTGTGAACCGTTACATGATACTGCTGTACATACACATGAACATCTTCAATGATGTTCCATTTCCATTTTATTTGCTAAATCATGTTAATTCAATAAATCATGT